>NW_025767592.1:0-435387 GCF_003918875.1 Haliotis rubra
ATAAGACTTGGTTGATAATTCACATATTTATTTAAAGGGCACTCGTGCTGAATAATGTTTATTCACTGACGTAATTACCTCGCTATACATATTGTAGTGAACTCTTACACATCTCCAATCACAATTATCCCTTACAGCAGTTCACAGAGGGTTCATTTGATAAAACTCTGCTTTGAACCACAGGGGCGTGTCTCGCTTAGAAACGCGGTAGAAAGAAATATAGGTGTATAGACCCTACCCTATTACTATATAAAAGGAAAGGGATGGAACGACGAAACCACCCCCTCCTAATTCAAAGTTAAATTTCACCACGTAAAATATTTTAAGGCTCACCGAGGCCTACGGATCGAAAGCTAGATGATTTCCCTACAAAATGAGCTATAAATGGTCACAATCGGATCATTATTTCAAAAGTTTTACGCCGCGACTTACCGAAAACAGCTACCTCCGTAATTCCAAGCCAAAATCATGAATGTTTTTATGATTTTGGCTTGGAATTACGGAGGTAGCTGTTTTCGGTGAGTCGCAGCGAGACACGCCCCTATGGTCTGTTGCGCCTGCGACCCAGGGAACCAGGCTGACGATTTATTGAACTGCATCGCATGTCTTTATCAAGGGGAGGTAACTCTAAAGTATTTGCTCAAACTAGGTCACTCTTACATAAGGCTACTGTTGGCCTACTTTCATCTAAACGCAGTTCGAGAGTATTGTCTAAATAGACAATACGATGAGGAAAAGAAAATATCAATATCACGCATAAAGTAATAGATGCATTATATAATACGAAGGGAAATAGAAAGATACCATTGATGAATTCTGACGCACAGGACCGCGTTACATGAATACATTCTCAGTGAGCACGACACTTTATTGAACATATCTCACCTGTGATTATGATAACTTTATTCTGTAGGGATGCCATGTCTTAGTCCTGTTGAATCCAAAACACAATAAAAATACAGATTAATATATATTGTCATAGACCGTCATTCGGTTTCGGAACTAGCTAAAATACAAATACCATACCTTTTTGCTGTTATCCCTAACTTAACCTTTTCAGGCTTAGGGGATTTCCCACGAGTATACATGAAATGGTGTTTTCTCTCTGATTTTTTTTACCGTGCGTCTGTCCGTCACCATTTCGATTCCGGAGCATAATTAAAAAAACGGTCAATAATTTTTCAACACAAACTGGCATAAATATCAATCAAAGCGTAAAGTAGTGCCTTTTTCTTATTTGCAGAGAATTGGCAGTTTTATTTTTCTAGGTTTCCATGGAAACAATTTGGACTCAGTGTCAAAAATTAGGGGTGGGCTTCTTTTCCGGAGCACAAATCTGAAACTTTTCATTATCTTTTAACAAAACTTAGCAGATATATGAGACATATCTTGAAGTGGTGCCTTTTGTTATTTGCAAAATCTTTGGCATTTATATTTTTCATAATTTCCATGGAAACTATTTGGACTAAGTAAAAAATCAAGTTGGACTTTAAGTAACTATGAGATGATTTGTTCTTTCGAATTTGTGGAGCCTGGGTGGATTTGTCATCTTCTGATGACTGTTTTTTTGATAAGTTATAATAGCGAGTCTCACAACAAAAACAACTCATGTCATCAAACACTAAGCTGCAACTATATCTCTTCAATCACTTTGTTGTTCTCATGAACTTGCCCTTGCAATGGGCGCAGACAGTGTCATCAATGGTTTCTTCTCTCAACTGACCGCCTCCGTGGTGTAGTGGTTAGAGCGTCCGCCCGGAGAGCGGAAGGTCGCGGGTTCGATCCCCGACCGCGCCATACCAAAGGACGTTATAATATGGTACTTGTTGGTCCCTGTCTGGCGCTCGGCATTAATGGGTACAACAAGGACTGGTTGGCTCGGAGTCAGTATAATGTGTCTGAGTGGGGTATACATGCTTCACTGCGGCATGGTATCTCAGTGAGCTAGCACTATGAAACCAGCTTAACACTGAGCTAGTACAAACAGCCGC
The DNA here is from genome assembly GCF_003918875.1 of Haliotis rubra. Taxonomy (NCBI): domain Eukaryota; kingdom Metazoa; phylum Mollusca; class Gastropoda; order Lepetellida; family Haliotidae; genus Haliotis; species Haliotis rubra. The sequence goes on from NW_025767592.1 coordinate 1,992, forward strand.
ACATACACATACACACGCATGCACGTCGTCATATGAGCGAAATATTCTCAAGCACGACGTTAAACCCAATTTCACCTCACCTCACCTTCTTCTCTCAACTGTCAACCTTTCATATCACAGTGGTAACACCAGTACATAAAGTGCATACTAATGTTAATTATTGATTAATCGCTTTAATTTATCATGAGTTTAAATTTATACCTTCAAAAGAATAAACTGCATGCATAATTTCATATCCTCATCAGTGGAAATGTTCTCAATAAATATCTAATAGCACCTTGAAAAGCAGACTTTCCGAACTAACACTTCATTAATAATTTGGAATGACTGCTATTTTTGCTGTCGAAAGATAAGGGCTCGAGGTACTTTAATGTTTGCAAATGAATATATCTCCAAATGACCTAACACATAAAAGCCTTTTGCCCAATGGGGTATGCACAAGAGCTACAATTTGAGACTTGGCTTTGTGCTGTAATTTGAATGATCCTCCCTCTTTTAACAATTGAGTTCCAGATGTCTCCCCTTATTTTAGTATTTGTTTATAATTCATGATAAAAAATAACAAACACTGTTTTGCTACCTGGTTGCTAATATGAAAATTAAAAGATGTTTTAGCAAGGTTTGAAGCTGGGGCTTGAAACCTAATACAACATGGAAAATATTACACATAATATTTAAGGCAGGAGAAATGTGAACTGAGGAATATTAAAATATTTTGATATAAATGAAATATATAGATAATTAATTCGTTAACTCATTAATTATTCAATTGCTGAATTCAATCGTTCTTATTAGTAGACTGTATTTTGTAGGCAAATATTCAGGAGTAGTACAGAAACATGGAACTGTCAAGGTGACAGCAATAATCCAATATTATATGAAGCATTGCAAACTCGCCTGCAATTCCTTTGAAAAAAGCTGTTGAAAGAGCGGGGGTGGTCAGTCAGTCAGTCTAGATTGGAAACGAAAGTCTCCATGCAATCGTTTTAATTCGCTAAATATGTATGAAAATGTGTTGTAAACAAGCAGTGAGGTATGGAACACGTGTGTTACTATTTTAGGGAGGGATATCCCCTTCGCGTCACAAGTCACGTGATTCAAAATGGCGCCGCTCACATGTGAGCGATCGACTGAGATGTTTGATGGCTTGCAAATATTTATTTTTGGATATTTTGATAACGTAAATAGGGCGCACGTGTTGGTATAAGTACAAAGAAGTCATTCATATAATGTTTTTGGTGCGCAATAATCTTAACGAGAAAGTGCGACAAGGATTTTCTGTCGCGCCCCATGTTAGTGAACGCTATGTATCTGAGCTATTTCGGAATATGCATGATTTATATCTATCCGAATCAAACGATTGTTCATATTACAAACACAATCAGATATACCTGTCTGGGGGTGACTGGCCTATCTGTCCTGACGTGTGAATCTGACCAGATACCTGACTGTCCAACTCACCTGTATGTGTCAACACGCAGAATTCACCCACAAACCTAACACAACACGCCGTCTTTGATAAATACTCCATTGTGCGTACAACGTGTGTAGCTCTAGCCCTGAACGTGGACATTCATGAAGAGAGGCCAATGTACTGCGTGCTATCTGAGTGCGTCAGTCTGGTACGGTGTCTGCACAGGACCTCGACCCTTGGGTGAAATGTCACGGTTCAGATAAGTAAAAAGGTCGACGTACTGTCCATTTGACCTTATACCAATTAACAGGGGATTAGAAAAGACAAAGAAGTAATCCAGAGTTTTCACAAGGCGATAATCTAGATTATGCTTTTGAGAACACAGACAACAGGAGAAAAGTACTATAATTCGTCCGTTTTATTTCGTATACAAAATCATCCAACATGAAGTAGGTGAGATGCACCATTTGCAAACTGGTTCATCTGAAAGATAGTAAAAGTAGATTTATTATTTCTTTTTACACATTCTTTTACACAGACCACGTTACACCACTCTACTGCTATATATACATTGTTAGAATTGTTAACAAAACCTATTAAACGATATGCAAAACATGGATACGTACATTATTCGGATTTGATATATCTATTTTACTTTTATATTTTCCTCAGTAACAGATTGATATCAGGCATTTACAAGATGCTTACCTTTATGTCTACTTGGACACGGGGATGAGCATGGTCACCTTTCACCATCGTCACAATGTCATTGACAGTTGACGCAGTGAAATTACACTTCTTTTCTGTGTACTTCCAGGATATCCAATTTCGCTTCACTCATAAATCCACCAACACACAGGTATCTTCAACCACGAGATGTAACTGTGTATTTGCCATATCGAAATTGAATGCAGTCTACCGCGTGTTCCTTCCTTAAATATGTTCATCATTGTGAATTCACTCTCATATGTATGATAACATTGATGACATTTTGAGTGAAATATGTTCACGCGTTACGCGATTATTCGGTTATGGAAAATCTTAAAATTACACCTACTAGCGGATTAGCGTGACTCTAGCAACGCCTTCAACATCAACGTTTACTGCGTGTCGACTTCGTGTCCATAGCGAAATTTCAAAAGGTCGACTTCTTGTCCATAAACCGTCTGGTACCAGGTTCATTATCACTTCCCTTGTCTAGGTAAATAGCTGGGAAATTACCGTTACACAATATTGTGAATACAATAAAGCAAGGAAGGGTGCAATCATATCCTTAATTTTCTTTTAAAATTCTGTTGGAATACCGTCGTCTTCTGGTCACTTAGTTTAGTATCAGCTGATATAATTTCTGCAAATGTTCTATCATCATTTACACAATCAGTATATTGTTCATAACTATGTTCAGGAATATAGTTTTCAATATAAGCATCCCTCTGACACCATCAGTACAATGTTCATAATATAGTTTCGAATATAAGATCCCACTGACACCATCAGTATAATGTTCATCACTATGTTCAGGAATATAGTTTCCAATATAAGCATCCCTCTGACACAATCAATATAATGTTCATGACCAAAATAAGCATCCCCTCCTGGTCACAGCCATCACGTGATAATAAACCTTTGAAATATGTATACCATGTTTCTGATAAAATAAAATATTATTCTTAGCATATCGCAAAGATGAATATTTTTGTAAACCTTTAAATATTTTCATAAAATAAATATTGACGAAATAAGGGATCTCTTGCTCCCTTGTCAAAGCTCGTGGGTACATGGGTGATACCATTTTTCTAAATCAAGGGTGAGTGAGTGAGTGTATTTAATTCCTCCTTGATAAACAGGAGATATAATGAAGTATGCTTAAATCACAAACATGACACAGGCCGGAAAAAAATTAATGAGGTAAACTGAAGAGTTAATCATTGATTACTTTAAGAAAATGTCCAACAATGATGGCTAGTGACTTGTTGTCCATTTCAAGTTGATGTCCGCCAAGGAGAGGTAGAGTTTCACTCTCAGGGTCCATATAGTCCAGCGTGACATATGTGTCAGGTCCAAAGACGTAAAGTACGGGATAGCACATGATCTCTCTGCTCGAGAGCACTCGGTTGTCGCTGCAGGACTAGAACAGATGTAGGGCCAGATTGTCCAGATCAGAGTCACGATGAGGACACCTGCTTGCTATCAGGGGTGTAGCAATCAGGCGAAGCAATCTGTAGTATTCACTTCTGTGTTGTGGGTCGTACTTGCTGAGGACCCACAGATAGTTGGGTGGGTGGGGTGGTTGGGGGGGTGGGATTAGCAGCTGTGTAACTGCGAGAACACACTCAGTTCAAGGTCGTCATTAAGTCTCTGTCTCAGCGAGTTGGTTTCAAATGTGAACACTGCTTCCTTAGCGCGATGTTTCCAGGAGTGTTTAGAAACTCCCAGTCCGTTGTATGCAAAGTTCAGGAGGTTACAGATATTGTAATGTCCACAGAGACGTTTGACTTCAGGGATGAAGCCGCGCTGCTCTGTGTTGTTCAGGTGGTAGGTTGAGAATCGAAAGAGGACAACGGCTTTAGCTGTGCAAGGACTTGGACAATTAATAATTCGGCCAAAGAGGTTTATCTTTCTCAGGTCTATGGTTGGAATAAGAAGAAGCATCCCAATAATTGGCAGGGCAATATCAGACCTTGTTAGGGAAGGCATTCGCTGAAGCCGTTTGATACAGAATCGATGAGCTCTCACCAGCTGAAGTTCAAGATTTCGTGAACAGTGACAAAGTGTTTCAGTGCCTTAAAGAGCTCTTTGGAGGACTACTAACTTATACACTTTAAGGCCTGTGAGAGAGTGAAGACCGTCTTCACGAAGACCAGCATTAATCAGGCTGAAGTAAGAGCTCTAAAGTTTTCTGCATACATCACCGACTTGCTGGGCACTGCTTTCTTAAGTTCTTTGTAATGGTTAGCCCAAGGTGAACATATTCTGTCACTTCTGACAACTCCACATAACCAAGAAGCCAGGATCTGGATGAACGCATCATATGTGGCAGAGTCTCGTTGAACACAATGATCTTGCTTTTCTTGGCACTGTAGCGAAACCGCCATTTGCAGCTGTACACATGACAAATGGACATGAGTTCGTCGAGACCATGTTTAGTAAATGATAATAGAGAGATGTCATCTGCTTGTGTAGGCGCACTACAGTGCAGGTGGTGGATTTTTGCTTCGTGTGGACAGTTATACAGACTTTGAAGCAACTCATCGATGTAGATCTGGTACAGCCATGGAGACAGTACGCCACGTTGTCTTGTTCCTTGTAATATTGGGAACCATTCACTAAGATAACCTTTGTTGAGGACACAACTATTCATGTCATTGTACATGGCCATTATGGTGAGGAGAATCTGGACAGGAATACCAATACGCCAGAGCTTGAAAAAAAATCCATTGTCTCATACACAATCAAACGCTTTTTTACATCCAGGAAGCAGGTGAATAGTTTACTGTTGTTCTTTGCTGCATACGCAATACACTCCCGAATGAGGACAGACGTCATAGTGGAATCAATGCCTTTTCTGAAGCCATGTTGCAAGGGTAGGGGCTATAGAAGCATTCTAATCGCCCAAGCAGAACCTTTTCAAAAAGCTTATAGATGGCTGACAAGAGTGTGATTGCTCTATAGCTGTTTGGATTAGTGCGTGGCTTATTGCCACCTGTGTATAAGGCTATGATGAGACCTCTTTTGTAAGTCTTCAGGAACGTATGTGAAGGCGAGGAAGGCATTGAAACAGATAGTCAAGTAGTCAATAAGGAGCTCGCCTCCATATAGTAGGTGTTCGTTTGAAATACCATCGAATCCCCCTGCTTTTCCACGCTTAAGAGAGTTCCGAGCAGATTAACTTCTTCCACAGTGATAGGAGAGAATGAATCAGTGCTCTGAATATGGTTCATTTCTTGCTCGACTGCTACTTGGTGGATAGAATCAAATGATAAGTCATCGATAGGGGTATACAGATTCCTGAAGTACACCCCAGGACAACGCGATTTCCTTTGGATCATGCAGAGTATTTGTACCATCAAAGGAAATGTCAGAACCAGCACCAAGATTTGGAGATTTACGTTTGGAGTTGATAACTCTCCAGAAGGCACTTTGGTCAATTTCAGCCAGATGTGCAACCTCATGAAGGGTCTTGAGACGATGTTGCTCAATGAGATGCCGCTGGAGTCTCCTAAAGGAACACTTGAGGTTTTTATAGACACAGTAGCTGGGGTAATGCCGACCTCTAGGCCTCCCCTCGCTTATCCAGATGGATCTGGAGTGTCTCATCTCCTTATGAAGTTGCTTGAGTTCTTTAGACCAGTAAGGCTTAAGGTGGGGCCTAAATCGCATTTTAGGAATTGTTTCCTCGGAAGCTTGGATGACATATTCTATGAGATGTTTTGTCGCTATATCAATATCTTCAAGCGAATTGATCCCAGAAGTAAAGATTTCATTTTCGACAAGGCGTCCACATAATAAGGTTGTATAACTTTGTTCTGTTTCGATGTCAGTTGGCTTATACCAGTTGTAAGAAGCTTTACAATAGTCCTTTTGATGAACTTTCAGGTTGGCGTGAACTTGAAAAGAGACAAGGATTGCTTACATTCAGGGCATCATCATCTAGTATAGTGCAGCGTGACATGCCGTCACACTGGGCAGCTGGTATGATCACGTGATCTATAAGAGAAGAATGTAACCTGTCATAAGAAACATAAGAAGCTGAGGCTCCCTCACAGATTGGTGATAGAGTTACTGCTCTTAGGTCATAACCACCAATGAAGTTCAGAAGAGGACGGTCTCTACTTCCAAATTGCAGTTTACTGTTTAGATCACCCATGAATATCACTGTTCCCAAAGTGTTAAATTCGTCGTACAAGTTGCACAGTTTATCAATATAATCCGTGAAGTGTGAAACAGGATTATTCTTTGAAGAAAGGTAAACCTGAAAGAGAAACAGATGATTGTTCTTATCGAGGCAACAGTCAAGACCAACAATTCTGTCATCTGCGACGTTCAAAATGCTAATGAAGTTCTCCAATCTGCGATGCCATAGGAACGCAACACCACCCTCACCTACTTTTCTAGAAGACGGCACCTTGAGAACACTGTCGCTTACACCATAAGCAATTTAATCTGTGCTTACTGAATTAAGAATATCCAGGTCCTTTTCAAACAGCCAGTGCTCGCTCAGACCGCAGATGTCAACGGTGTGTTCATGTAAGACAGCCTTCGGATAAGTCATTAATCCTGTGCACTTCCAAGTGAAGAGGTTAAGTGTCGTGGCAGCCATCAGTTAGTGTTTAGATTGCTGTTCAGACTTGTTCTGGGGTTAGTTTGGCTCATCAAGGGACGACAGTTGATAAACCTGGGCTAGAAGTTGTCTTCTGTGAGAATGCTCTATGCAGATGTTGACACGTGCAGAGAGTGTACCCTCACGACTGCTGTTGAAGATTCGAACAATGGTAGAGTTAACACCCTTCTTGAGCTAGTAATCCTTAATCATATCTGAGGTAACATCCGGTGCGATTCCACTGGGGAAGAACCGTTTAACCCTCGGCCTTCTGACACCCCTGAAGGTATTGTCACCTGTGTCAGTGGTGTTATCCTCAGTGCCACCTTGGGCTACTGGGTTAGTAGAAGTTTCTTGCGTGGTTGGTGGAGTAACATCATCCATCACAGCCTTTTCAGGACCAGACGTTGTCAGAATGACAGGATTCGGAGGAATATCATAAGAGTCTCTCTGTATGGTTGAGTCAGTAAAGAAGGACATTCCATTTATTTCACTCTGCTCCGAAGGTCTGGATTTACTTACAATGCTTTCCGCTGTTGGTAAGACACCATTTTCAGGAGAACGAATAACAGGTGATGTATTTGACAAAACTCGCACACCTGTATGAGTATCAAGGGAGACTACTCCAAAGGAATTTGTACTTGAGAGGGAAACGCTTGGTAGTTCTTTACTTTTGTCCAAGTTGGAGTCTTGAGGAGCAGCTGTGGTAGTGCTTTTATCAGAAGAAGAGCAGATACAATTCGTATAAGACTGGTTGTCATGACAACGCTGTAAGTCTGTTAGCTCAGTTCTAATATTCTTGAATTGCCAAGACAATTGTGAGGCTAGTAACTTGAACAGTCCTCCATGGCTACCATCAAGTTTATCTACGTATGCTTTCAGTTGTGAGTAGTTTTGCTCACATTTGTCCTTGCTTAACTTTTTCAGATCATGTTTTGTAGCGTCAGCGTTTGAAGAGTTCTTTTTCATGTCAGTGATACCCTCCTGCAATTGAGAATGATTTATTTTGAGGTCTCGAACTTTATCACTTAGATCTGCAACAGTGGTCTTAAAACCAGTCATATTCCGAGCACGGTCATCACGTACATTGGATACGCCATGCTTTTGGATGTTAACATCTGTTGTAACTGAATTGAGATCGATTCGTCACTTAACAGCTTGGTTGAGTGATTGGAAGTAACAGGGTGTAACCGAATAATCTAAGCCTGCGTGTCACTTTGCCGTTGTGTAGCCTTGTCAACATATTGATTGAGCTTAGTCAAAAGCTGGTTGATTTCGAGACTCTCAAGTTTAAGCATTTAAACAGTGTTAAACACCTCAGATAGTGCACGCTTCATTTGATCAGTATCAAACAATGCCTGGCCCTTACTAGGTGTTGATTGCTGACTGGAGTCTAGTGGCTGAGAACAATAGGCAGGGCTCTGAGGCTGATTGGTCTCACCAGTCGGAGTCATAAGGTAAGCGTGTGGTGAGCTTGAATGTTTGTTTACACTTAGCAAACATTGTTTGTTTGTAATTAATGGTTTTATCTCATCAGTTGTTTCTCCACTCAAAAAGTAGATTAGGCTAGCACAGTCTTTTGCTAATATAACAACAACACTTTCACCTGTGCGGAAAAGTTTCTTCTTCTTCAGATCACAGTTGTGAGGGATTTCATTGTTACTATTTTTCGCGTGAATAAACAGTTTTCTTCTAATTTTTTTCCGTGCTGCATTCGTTTTCACTCAATTCAGACAAGTGTTTATTCACAAGCACATCACGTGGCAAATCAGCAAAATGTTCCAAAACATAGTCTATTGTTCGATAGTCACTGAAATCATCAATTGACGTACCTTCATGATGGTCGCTTGGGCTATCTGACATAGCAGAATAAATATCACTGCTTATAATGCCAGGATGTTTGTCTTGGAGGCCACCAAGCTCAGAATCTGTTGAACAATGTTTAATATCATCCGCATTGACACGTATGGCGTCCGCTGAACACTTTGTAGGTTCCAAAACTTCACAATCACTCCTCAGCAAATTAGCGTGCGACCCACCTGTCGCCATCTTGCCTATGTTCAGGAATATAAAAATTTAGTTTTCAAAATAAGAATCCCCGGTCACAGCCCTCACGTGATAATAAACCTTTGAAATATGTATACCATGTTTCTCTTAAAATAATATTATTCTTATCATATAGCAAAGATGAATATTTTTTTAAACCTTTAAATAATATTTTCATTAAATAAATATTGACGAAATAAGGGATCCCTTGCTACATTGTCAAAGCTCGTGGGTACATGGGTGATACCATTTTTCTTAATCAAGGGTACAGCCTATTAATCAAGGATGCAACCAACCATAACAAGAGTTGTTTTAAAGGGTCTGCGTTTTGGGAGAATACCTTCTGATTCGTCGCATGTTTATTGAACACGTCACACTTCATTTCTGGGCTCACAAAAGTGCAGAAACTCTCCGCACTGTGGCCACTTTTTTGCAAAGGATTTGACAAAAATAAGCATGCAGGTGTCATGAATGTATGCTGAGGATGAAACATGAAAAATGTTTTTTTCGAAAACTCAAAATTTAAACATTCCTCGCCCATGGGCGACCGTTTTCGAATGTGGCTCACATGATTGAAAGCGGCGTTCTCCCCTTCGCTTGTATCATGATGTTAACTGAAAAGAACATATCAAAAGCACAATGGGTTACAGTCGTGCTCCGTCGTGTATAGCAGGATTAAAAAGGACAGGGCAACAGAATTTCAAAAAAGATATCCCTATTACAAAAGGGGCATGCAATGACAGATTTCCAAGTTTCAAGTTATCCATGCATATGATTCTGAAAGGCCCAAAGAGCACAGTTATTTCCAGAAACCTCGACATAAAATAGAAACTAAAATAGCCAAGTGTTGATATCAATCATTGTATTCTTTGTACAGAAATCGTTTGAAGAAAGCACAAAAAGTGTTCAGTCTCAGAATCTTCTGTTCTTCCTGGACAGAAATTTTGCAACAATTTTGTCTATGTGAATGTCAGCTATGGATGATGTGTTCATGCGAAGACATCAAGAAGTCGTCGACACTTCCTGGCTTCGGTCCTCATAGCTTCTTCCCATTTCCTCTTGGTGCTTTCCTTAGTTGGCATTGTGAAATTGTAAACCATCGTCCTTACTTAAACACTGATAGATAATTGTTGTCAAACTTTCCACTTGCAATGGTAAGCATCTCTATTGTTTGTTTTTTAAAAATCCGGATCGAGTGACAGTGTCAAACAGGCGAGACCGTGAACAGAAGGGCAGGACGCAAAATTATAGGACAGGGCCATGCGCCCAGCTAAATATGCTTGTGGGCAATTCTATCTGGAATATTGCTAAAGCATGGTAAAACTTAACTTGCCCATTACAGTTGTTCCCTTTTAAGTTTTTCATATCTCTTTGGGGTTATCTCCCAATTGACAGACACTGAACTAGATATAGAACGTTAATTAGGGAAACACCTACGGGTATTATGGAAAAGTCCATTTCTTAGAGGGGCCGCCTACGTGGTGTAGCGGTTAGAGCGTCCACCCGGACAGCGGAAGATCGCGGGAATAACTGCTGTTGCATACCTCAGTCTTGTACATGGTTGGCTAAAATTATCGAAGTTTCTGTACTCATAGCTTGTCCGATTGCCTACTACAGGCGGGAGTAAATCCTGAAGAACAACTGGTGCAAGACCTTTTTGAATTTTATGAAATGATGTTAATTTGCATCTAATTCTTTTCTCATCATCCCATCCCATGTCATAATAACGTTGACCCCATTTTCTTCTTCTTTTTCTTAATACAACGAACTGGAAGATACATATCATGGCGGACCAGTAACTATGAGAGAGACACACAGACAGATACTTTTATTAGCACAGGCCATATTGGCCCCTGGCCATTTACATATACATAATGACATTAAGTACAGGAGGCTTGGCGAGGATGTACTGACAAACAGAAAGGAATTATTGACGGGCTTTAAAAGCTTGAAAACAATATTTTGCTAGCATTTTCATTTCGTTAACATTTTTGGTTTGCATTAATAAAAAGAATTTATAGTACGTTGGCCTAGTGGTGTAATAAAATTCTTAAAATAGATAGTTCTTAGTTCAGCATATTTTGGGTATACGAGCGTGAAGTGGACTTCCATTAGATTACACATTATGCACAAACGTTATGAGAGCTGCTTCAAGATGGAGTTTTCTAATCCATTGGCTTGTTCCAACATAAATCCCATGGATGCCAACTCCCGTTAGTCGAGAAGGTTATACCCAAATGTTATGAAAATCAACTATTTATATATTACAGCAATCAAAATTCAAACTAATTATTAAAAATAAATTAATAATTAATTCTTTTTGGCCATCTATCAAAGTAAATAATATAGCTTCAGTTTTTTCTTGTGTTTTTTTTTGACTAATCCATTATGATGTGTAGGTAACAGGTAGTAGCTATTCTGTTCATTGAACCGTAAATGTTGTTTTAAGGCGTCTGCGAACTGCCCGTCTGCGTAATGGGAGGATACCCTCGTTAGACATTTGCGCTTGCAATTGAGTAATGCACTAAACTGACCCCTTTAGAGTTTACCCTACCAATATCTTTGTCTGCTCCAGTTCTGCTGTTGGCAATATACATGTTCTTGTTTTTACAGAGCTCAGGTAATTTATATCCGTGTGAATTGTCGTGATTAAATCTCTCAATCGAGATGTCAATGCAGCATTAAATTCAAATCATTTCCTCTGTCCAATAATGTGTCTGTGTTATGTCTAATTGCTTTCCCGTTTCTTTCTCTTTAAAGCCACCCATGGGGGCAATGCAGAAGACTGTTGTTCTCTTTTGCCTGTATTGCACGGCTGTGGTGATATATACTGTGCTTCAACGGCCAACGCATACTGATGTGTCCTTCCGGTCTGAAGTTCCATCCCCATCATGTCCAAGTGTATTACGACACATGATGTCTGGCATGTGGTTAACCAGATCAATATCCTCAGAGGAGGAAGACGACATCGAAACATACTTGCGTGAAGCATTATACGTTTTGGGGCCAAAGGGTACATTTGAGAGGCCGGATAGAAAATGTGGAAATATATCGTACTTTGGTTGGAAGGTCAAACATGAAGAAGGAGGATGGTTTCGGGTGTTGTGTGAACCAAGAGGAAGTACTCCGTGTTGCTATGACAACGTGTGTCAAAAGAAAACAACAAGCGAATGTGTTTGTGATGGATGTTATGACCTTCGAACTCAAAAACATGCTGAGTATTCAAAGTGGATTCCTGACGATAAACGGTGAGAGAGAGAGAGAGAGAGAGAGAGAGAGAGAGAGAGAGAGAGAGAGCGAGAGAGAGAGAGCGAGAGAGAGAGAGAGAGAGAGAGAGAGAGAGAGAGAGAGAGAGAGAGAGAGAGAGAGAGAGAGAGAGAGAGAGCGAGAGAGAGAGAGAGAGAGAGAGAGAGAGAGAGCGAGAGAGAGAGAGAGAGAGAGAGAGAGCGAGAGAGAGCGAGAGAGAGAGAGAGAGAGAGAGAGAGAGAGAGAGAGAGAGAGAGAGAGATATGTTTGTTTGCATCTTAATTGACCGTATGGAGAATGTATTATTGTGCTTGTTGAAGATTAAGGTGTCCACTATATCGACGATTAAAATAGAAAACATATACCACAAATATTTACGAAGAGAGACCTCTGCTGCGCCACTAGAAAGCACAATTTTTAGCATTTGGCTTATCCTTTCATTGTTCAACAAAGACGGAATAGCCTTCATTTCAAATGTAGTCATCTTTTTAACCCATTAATATTTCCATCTTCATTATCATGATAAAAATGAAAATATAACTTAATCTGCCAGTGGTACAAAACGAGGTCAATGTACGTTTTTAAATTTTATATCTAGACTACCAGTTCACCGACTGATGGGACTCAACCCCAAAAGTCCTAGTATCTGTTCTTTACCGAGAAAGTGTAATCCCAAATACAGCACATGTTACATTTGACCCCTGTTAAATGATATTGTGTAGTCTAGCTATGTCAGTGTTTTAAACGTGGACCTCATGGAAATAGTTGTCACGTGTGCGATCTCAGCTGACTTTACAATATTATATTGTTATATCGTTAAACGACACGTGTCATGAAAAACGCCTAACAGTTTTAATGCATTTTTAGTCTGTTTTTTGTTGTTGAAATCTTGCTCAGGTTAATGCTCTTTCCAGGATAATGGACGGGTATGGACACTGATGTAAATGAGTGCATTTCTATAATATTTCAAAACTTGGCATACATGGAAATATAACCAAATGATATGGAAATGAGTTAATTTCCGTCAATACTAGTGTTATTCAAAACGTCAGGAAATCGGCTTTGCCCTGGAATGTTTAATGTTGAATTTATTGGTGAATGTGAACATTCAAAATGTCATTTTGCGTGTCTTACACGAATCAAGGTTAATACCGAATGTAACCTTTCATGTGACTGTATGAGAGCCAGCCTTCTCATCCTCATACCCACTCTCAGCCTCCTGGTCCTCTGAAGGGACAGTCTACGCCATTCTTTCGTGTAAAGCAGCTTCCAATTGGACCAGGTTCTGTACAGAGGAATATCTTTGTTGGACACGACGAGTGAGTGAGTTAATATTTAACGTCATATCGGCAATATTTCAGCCATATCGTGACGAGAACATTTTACATTGTAATGGAATATGTATATATTATAAAACCTGTCATCGAGGGACAGTAAAGCAACTAGAGTATCACAGATATATATATGTAAAACTAGTAATTGAATCTAAAACATTTTAACCATAGGGGACAACACAATCTAAAAATGGGCTATAGATCGCTAAGAACTGAAGGTAGGTCACCAAACTAGGGACCATGGGGACTTACAGTACATTTGCTTCCTGCATGGGCCCTAGCTGGATTTATATCATCGCCTCAGCCGTTAGCAATTAAGACATATCTAGCCATACATTAAAATTACAAATATTCTACGATTAAAAAACGGAAAGTTGAAATTTACTTTGAATGTTTTTGGACTTACGTACCCTCTCAGGAGGACAATGATTTTACAGTACTTTAACCCCCTCGAGGATACAGCCACTTACAATCTATGTTACTAATTCAAACTTCCAATCATAAAATATTTAGCTATTTACAAATCAGTTAACAAATCTAATTCTTTTAAAAAAGCAATAATTAAATGAGGACTTATATTAGTGAAAAGATCCTTCATAGTTCGGGATTTGAAATAGATATCCCTTGTGATGGAGTACTCAACACAGTCAAGCAAGACATGCTTGACCGTGATTCGTTCATCACAAGGGATACAAAACGGAGGATCCTCACCTTTTAATAGGTACTCATGCGTATATCTAGTGTGGCCAATACGACATCGTCGCATAATGACCTCTTCAAATCTGGACTGACAACCCAAGTAGGTGTAACCGATAGTTGGTTTGATTGCATGTAATTTATTTATACCTACTTGGGTATCCCACTTCTTCTGCATCAGATCACGGATATAAGATCTAATAGCAGCTGTGTAATCAGAGTACGGAATCAGAAGTGGTGTCACAGATTTGTTGAGTGCTGCCTTAGCAGCAAGATCGGCCATTGTATTCCCAGAAATGCCAACGTGGCTGGGTAACCAACAAAAGACGATGTCGCATTGGCCAGTAGCAAGCTCATCATACAATTCAATAATTTCTAATAAAAGTGGATGTTTACAAGAAAGATTTTTAATAGCCTGAAGACACGAAAGAGAATCGGAAAAGATAATGTACTGTTTATGTTTAGGATGTCGTTGAATATATTTAAGAGCCGTTAATATGGCGTTTGCTTCCGCTGTAAAAATGGAGCTGTTATCTGGTATTCTAGAAGATATTGTTCTGGATCCAATGACAGTGGCACATGAAACCGCGCCACCATCCTTGGACCCATCTGTAAATAAGGATTTGTAAGTATTATATTTAGTTTTTAGTTGATTATATTCTTGTTTATATTGTAATTCATTAGTTTCAGATTTCTTAAACTTTGTCAGAGTTAGGTCAACTTCAGGCCTCACCAGTTGCCAAGGAGGAGAAGAAAGAAGACGGGAAGGAGATATATTTTCCAGCTGAATGCCAGCAGCAGAAATGAATGGTTTAGTTCTGAGCCCAAGAGGCGGAACAAGAGAAGATTTCTTGTTGTATAAATCCTCGTACATTGGATTGAAGACGCAGTTATATGCAGGGTTTGATTCGTTAGAGTATAGTTTTGTAATATATTGTAGGGATAATTTTATACGGCGTTGTGTAAGAGATTGCTCATCTGCCTCGACGTAGAGACTGTCAACAGGAGAAGTTCTAAACGATCCAAGACAAAGTCTTAGACCTTGGTGGTGGACTGAATCTAAAAGTTTTAGGTTGCTTTTGCAGGCTCCACCATATACGATGGAGCCATAATCAAGTTTTGATCGAATGAGTGATCTGTACAGTTGGAGGAGGGTCTTCTGATCCCCACCCCATTTGGAATTTGAAACTACTTTTAGTAAATCCAGTGCCTTCAGGCATTTGGTCTTTAACTGTTTTATGTGCGGTAGAAAGGTCAAGTGTTGATCAAAAACAATACCAAGAAACTTGGCCTCCTTTACAACTTTGATAGGAGCTCCATCCAGTACTAAATCTGGGTCCTTATTTGGCTTATATCTTCTGCAAAAATGAATGCAGTTGGTCTTGGCTTTTGAAAATTTAAAACCATTTTCAAGGCACCATTTATGAATCTTATTCAAACACAACTGCAACTGCCTTTCAATAGTATTCATATTTTTACCACGACAAGAAATATTAAAATCATCCACAAAAAGTGATCCATCAATCGAATCATTTAAAACCTTGGATAAACTGTTGATTTTAACGCTAAACAAGGTAACAGACAAAATGCTTCCTTGTGGGACACCCTGATCCTGATTGTAATGGTCGGACAGGGTAGAACCTACGCGGACTTGAAACTGTCTGTTTTCTAAAAACTGAGATACAAATTGGAGTAAACGACCCCTCAAGCCAAAGTAATGGAGATCTTTTAGAATTCCATACTTCCATGTTGTATCATATGCCTTTTCAAGGTCGAAGAAAATTGATACAGCATGCTGTTTATTTAACATGGAATTTTTAATAAAAGACTCTAAACGTACCAAATGATCGATGGTACTTCGATTTTTGCGGAAACCACATTGGATGTTTGTGATGAGTTTGTTGGTTTCCAGGTACCAAACTAAACGATTATTAACCATACGTTCCATAGTCTTGTAAACACAGCTAGTAAGTGATATTGGTCGGTAGTTAGAGGGATCAGTATGATCCCGACCAGGTTTAGGGATAGGAATGATAATAGCATTTCGCCATGATGAGGGGAAATGACCAGATGTCCATATATTATCAAACATATTCAACAATGTTTCTAAAGACGATTCTGGTAAATGTCTAAGGAGCTGTTATCAGGCCCTGAAGCAGTGTCATGGGCTTGCCCAAGGGCAGTATGGAGCTCATGAATGGAAAAAAATTCATTATAGTCCTCCCCGTTGTCGGAATTAAAATTAATTTTCTTTTTTTCTTGTTGGTCTTCTAATTTCTGAAATGCAGGTAAATAATTAGACGAAGAGGAATGTTTAGCAAACGTTTCACCAATTTTATTGGCAATATCAGATGTTTTAGTTAGAAAAGTGTCAGCCTCCTTGAGATGGTGAACAGTACATTTTGATCCTTTACCTTTAATTTTCTGTACCATATTCCAAACCTTAGAAATTTGTGTTCGTGAGTTGATTTTAGAAACATAGTTTTGCCATGACTGTCGTTTATGGTGCTTAAATATGCGACGAGCCTTGGCATTAGAAATTTTAAATTTATTCAAATTATGGACAGTCGGATGGCGGCGAAAATAGTTTTCCGTCTTTTTTCTATCCCTCCTAGCTTGTTTGCAATCAATGTTAAACCATGGTTTACGAATGTGTGAGACTGTAGAGGATTTCTGGAATACATTCATCAGCAATGATATTTAATTCATCAGAAAAGGTTTGAATAGGATCAATAACATTTAGGAATAAGTTGGGTTTCAATCTTTCTGTGCATAATGTATGAAATAGAGACCAATCGGCTTTTGTAAAGTTCCACCGTGATGATGGTGGAGTGTCACTTGGATGTACAGTTGATAGAACAGTAGGAAAATGGTCGCTGCCACAAAGGTCATCATGAACCGACCATGCAAATTCATTTAATAAGTTTGAGTCTGTAAGGCAAAGATCTATTGAAGAATAACTTCCAGTTCCAGGATGCAGATAAGTATGGGAATTATCGTTGAATATACATAAATCATTATTGGAGATGAAATCTTCAAGTATTTTTCCTTTAGTATTTATAACTGTACCACCCCAAAGTGGGTTGTGGCCGTTTAAGTCGCCTGTAATAATACAGGGTTTAGGGAGTTGATCATACAACTCTTGAAGATCTGATTGCCGAAGACATGAAGAGGGTGGAATATAAAGAGAACATAAGGTGAAGACAAAATTCAAAGTAAGCCTGACTGCAACTGCTTGTAGAGGGGTATTAAGTGAGACAGGACTATGGATTATACCCTGCTTCACAATAATTGAAGATCCTCCAGTAGCTTTAGGACCTGGAGGGGAGAAACGATGATATGAACTATACCGTCGTAAGTCAAATGTATCAGTGGCCTTGAAATATGTCTCTTGTAAACATAAAGCTGATGGTTTCAAATCTTGGACTAAAAGTTGTAAATCATTATAATTATTCCTCATTCCTCTACAGTTCCACTGAATTATATTTTGAGAACGCATGGAGGGTCAATGGGAGTTCAGGATGAGTTCAGTACCATCATATTAGGGTATTGGTCATTTGGGATGTGCTATCGGAGAAAGCCCCCGACCTTTCTTCTTTGGAGAATGGCTCTTGGAGTGGGTGCTTACATGAGATGACACTTCCATATCATCTAAAAGATCAAACCTATTTAGAATGGACACAGGGTCTCTTTGTCCTTTAGGTACACGTTCATTTCTTGTCTGCTTTTTAGAATAATCAACATTTGCATTCTTCTTTTTCACAACTGGTGTAGATGTCTGTGTTTCTGATGATTTCAGTGTTTCTTGGGAGGAAGATTGACTTGGTGTAGGAGAAATCAGATCATAAACGCACATAGGTGTCTGTGCATACATCCATGTCAGGTCAGTCTGACATTCGATGGACTTCATGGATGGTTTCAATACTTCAGCGTATGTTGATTTACCTCTCAAGGAAGCGTTGCCAGAAGTTGAAGTTGAAGCAGCTAATTTCTTTGCTTCTGAAAAACTGATATACTTCTCCGTTTTGATACGCTGAGCAGACATTTGAAATTGCCAAACCGGACATTCTTTTGAGGAGACCATGTGCGGAGCAGAACAATTCACACATTTTGGTTCAGATGAACATGTAGTGGACTCATGATCGTCGCCACCACAACGATAACAAGCAGAACGATTTTTACATGTGTTCTGTCCATGCCCAAACCTCTGGCAATTAAAGCACCTGAGAGGATTAGGGACATATAGGTCAATTTTCATTGAAAAACATCCGACCTTTATAGATTGAGGCAGCTTTGGAATATCAAAAGTCAGTAAATAGGTATTGGAAGGAGAATAAACACCATCTTTCTTAAAATTGAAACGCTTTGCCTCAACTACTCCCTGCATTCGTAACTGACTTACGATGTCATCGGTGGAGAGATCAGCAAGACTTCTGTCTCTGTCACGAAGAATACCTTTACTAAAGTTCAGTGTTTTGTGTGGATAACATTTGACGGGAACATTTGCAAAGGATTTTGCTTCCATGAGATTAGCAGCTTGGTCCCTCTTCACACATTCTATTAGAAGGGAGCCTGATCTAGTTTTAGTCACATTCTGAACATTTCCAGCAATACCCTGGATAGCTTTTTCCAACAGAAAAGGAGAACAAGAAGTCAATTTTTTTTCACTAGATTCTGCAATAATGAAGCGAGGCCAGGTTTCACGTTCAGAATAACACAATCTCGTAATCGTGTCTTCCTCATCATCAGAGTCATCTGCATGATAACGTTTTTGTTTTTGGTTTTTTGGTTAGCCATGGTAGTATATTTGTTTTTCACCCTCTTGGATCCCCACCCACCATGGAGTGTCAACCAGGACGATGCCTAATGCCAGTGGGCCTCCAACTGGCGGCACCAAGGATACCAAGAGGGTATACTCAAGCAGTAGCATTACAGAGAATGTACCACCAGATTGGCCCATGAGCCATCGCCTTCTGGGCATAAACTCTAGGCAGTTTAGAAATCAAAACTTTTGAATCAAGTACAGCTTGATAAACAAACTGGGCCAAGACCTAAAATGAACAACAATTCTGAAATAGATATTTAGACATACAAAATTATACTCAGGGCTTGGCATGACCAGCCGATTGATTGAACCGGGCCCATTCAACCACCCGTCTAGGTGAAGTAAGGGTCGAAGTGGTGTATTGGGCAAAGGAACGCTGTTCCTGGAACCCTTGCCCTCAACCACCAGAATCCCGTCCTCCACCGACACAGGGGCGCAACCCACGGCAAACAGGTTGGTGGACCAAATATTCCCCCGGGTCCACAACGGGGGGTTGAAGGGCGCTTAGCGTGACCCAGCACCCACCACGAGGAGGTGGCCCTTCACGGGTGCCTGGACACGACGACCAATTACGTCCCAGATATGCGCCAAAGGGTTCAGATTGGACCTCGTTGAATCGTGAGATATTTCAGGTAGTGTTTAACTAAGTTCTATGTGTATATTTTATTCATAAATATTTTGTAAATTATTCCAGATGCGAGGTGAAAAACTTCACGTCCAAATCTGCGTGTGAACTTCTTAAGGGAGGAACCTTCCACTTCTATGGCGACTCTCTCGTCCGGCAGATGTTCTTGGCCTTCATCATTATCGTCAAGGGAGACTATCGACATGGCGGACTGGCGCCTAGTGCAACTATCAGTATGTATTATGAATTTTTAAGTACAGATCTTAATATGAAACAGACGAAGTGGTCTCACTATTCTCATTTGGTTCAAGTTGAGGCGGCTAAATCAGGGAATTGGTTATTCCATTGTTTATGAACGATATTAGATCATGGACGTAGCTGAAGTTCAAACAAATTGATGTTCTAAATACTTGAGGGCACCCGTGAAGAACCACCTGCTCGTGGTGGGTGGTGGGTAACGCTTAGCGCTCTTCAAACCCCCTTTTTGGACCCGGGAGTATATTTGGTCCACCAACCCGTTTGCCGTGGGTTGCGGTGGAGGACGGGAGGTGGAGGACGGGATTCTGGTGGTTGAGGGCACTGTTTCCAGGAACAGTGTTCCTTTGCCCAACACACCACTTTGCCCCTTACTTCACCTAGACGGGTGGTAGAACTGGCCCTAGTTCTATCAATAGGCTGGTCATGCTAAGCCCTGTACATGTAAATTTTGCTGTACAAATTTTTTAAATTATACTACCCATCAAAAGTTTAGACTCACTAGTGTAAATGTAGCCACTTACTTGTCCACTGTTCTAAACTAGCTTTTTGCAAAATATTCCATACTGTTTAAAGGTACTGTTTAGTTATGAACTGGTGTATTGTAAAACATATTCGTAACATTGAAAAGATTATTGTCATGAGTTCAGTAAATGATTAAAATCTGTGAAAATTGGCGAATTCTTAACAAAACTTTACACTAAAACGCATCTGTTCACATGCACGACATTTGCTCATGCCTTTCGCAATTTGAAGCATCATCCTTGTGCAATTCATCTGCATAAGGTTTTCAGTTGGTTCCCCCAAGTTGGTGGAGAAATTCATCTTCGATGTAATCACATACATATACATAACATATAGTGAGTGCTTTAAGTGAGTCTAAACTTTTGATGGGTAGTATATTTAGAAACATTTTGTCAGTTGTCTCGGCTTTATGATGATATATTTGTATTTTGATTGTACAACATCAATTTAGTATTTTGCCTATAGTCCTATGTCGAGAAGGCAGTGGCTCATGGGCCAATCCGATGGAATAATTACTTATTGATTATTCTGCTTGAGTATATCATCCGGGTATCCTTTGTGCTGCAAGTTGGAAATCCACTTGCGATCAGCATTGTCTTTATGATACTCCGTGGTGGGTGTGGAGCTCGTATGACGAATCTAAATAAACTCAACATGGCTTACGACACACCCCCCAAAATCCGTTGATTACTGGCCACTTTTTCTCGTTATTGAGACTCTTGATAAAACTCCATTGAAGCTAAATCCGTTTGCAATATCAAACGGTGTCCACGGCATAGCAGGTGAAATTAAAAACATTAAATGCTTGCGTAGAGGAGCTCTATTACTCGAGTGTCACAGAAAACAGCAAGCAACTAACCGGCTGTCCACAGAGCTGTTTGTAGGAGTTCCGGTTATGGTCTCTGCACACAGAACACTGAACACAAGTAAGGATATTGTACGAGACCGAGATTGTCTCTTTGCAGATATGACGGAAATTGACATTGTTACGGAGATGAAAGATCAAGGAGTCCTTTACGTGAAAAGGTTTACAACCCATAAAAATAATGAAACTGTGCAAATCAATACATATCTCTTTTCTGTCTCTGCCCCGAATCCTCCATCATCAGTCAAGGCAGGTTACTGCAATGTAAAAGTTGACGTGTACATCCCAAATCCTCTGCGGTGTTTCAAATGTCAGAAATACGGACACAGTGTTAATACTTTCACATTGTAGGTTGTGTGTACTCACTGTGGTGAGAAGACACATACAACAGAAGATTGTGTCAGCACCTTTAAGAAATGTACCAATTGTGCAGGTGATCACTCATCGTTCTCAAAAGTCTGTCCCATTTGGTAACAGCAGATGGAGATAAATAAGATAACGTTTACTCAAAATATCAGTTTTGCTAAGGCCAAAAAGCTTGTCTTGAGATCAGAAATTAAGGAGACTTATGCTTCCAAAGCCAAAACATCTTCAGACACAACCCCAACAGTAACTAAATCATCTGCCAGCTGTCAGACGAACTTGACTTGGATAAAATCAGATTCTCCGAAGATTTTGTCACCTGCAATATCTACACAAACTACAGAACCACTTCCTGACACACCCCAAATCCAATCAGAACCATCTTATGACCATGACACATCTGCTCAATCAACGTCAAACGTTCAACAAATCGTTAAAAACAAAAGCAAACCGAAGCCAGGTTCTTTGAAGAAACAAAGTGGCAGAGCCCCCAAAGGGTCAGATGATAAAATCAAATTATTTAACAAATACGGATCACTTGAGGACATGGACGTGTCCGAAAACGTCCATTCTAGGGCATATAGCTTGTCGCCCTCGAAAAAGGTGCGGGGTAGATCCCCTATTAATCCACCCAAAAGATAGGTGTATCTTAACATATCGTGCAGTGGAACTGTAGAGGACTACGGACAAATTTTATTGAAATACAGCTATTGATCCAGGATTTAACGCCATCAGCGTTCTGTCTGCAAGAGACGTATCTGAAACGGACAGATAATTTTAGCTTTCAAGATTTTTATTTGTAGAAAGGCCATATGACCAAAGTACAAATGTACAATATAACATAAGATTCTACAGAGTTACTTTCTTTAGTTTAGTTACGTCAGTTTGAAGCCTATCATTATTTTTCCCCTCTGGGTGATAGGACCACTGGAGGTTCTACTATCCTTATACGACAGGATGTTATTCACAGCCGTGTTACTCTTAGCACTAATCTCCAAGCTGTTGCAATGCGACTTTCTCTGGGTTTAGCATTTACATTATGCTCTCTGTATATTCCGCCTTCAATCACTCTATGATCAACTCCCGAAACCATGTGTTATTATGGGTGACCTAAACGGTCACAACCCACTCTGGGGCAGTAATAACACTAATACTAAAGGCAAAATACTTGAAGATTTCATTTCCAATAATGACCTGTGCATATTTAATGATGATTCAAGCACCTATCTGCATCCCGCAACTGGCACTTATTCTTCGCTGGATTTGTCTCTTGCAGATTCTAACCTCCTGAATCAATTCGATTGGTCTGTTCATAATGACCTTTGTGGAATGACCACTTCCCAACTATCCTTTCAGAAATGACTCCATCTGATTATCCATCGCGTACAAGATAGAACTTTTCGAAAACTATATGTAAATCGAAACTGCGACCTGAATGTTTCAGTGATATAACTGATCCCATTCATACTTTTGCTGATGTTTTGAATGAAATAGCTGATGAGTGTATACCAAAGTCCTCTACGACTCCTCATGTACGAATACCATGGTTTAATACAGATTGTAGACAAGCCAGAAAAGCGAGGGAAAAGGCAGAGCGTTATTTCCGCCATCATCCAACTGTCCATAACTTAGATAAATTTAAAATACTCAATGCAAAGGCGCGTCGTACCTTTAAACAAAACAAACGACAATCTTGGAGAAAGTATGTCTCAAAAATTAATTCACACACGCCAATGTCTAAGGTATGGAACATGGTTCGAAGAATTAAAGGCAAAGGTTCAAAATCTGCTGTTCACCATCTTAAAGATGGTGATAATTTAATTACTGACAAGTCTAAAACTGCCAAATAAATTGGCGAAACTCTTGCCCAACATTCTTCATCGGCAAATTATGTCCCTGAGTTTCAGAGATATCAGAAACAACAGGAAAAGACAAAACTTAATTTCTAATCAAATAACGGTGAAGATTATAACGAAGTATTTTCATTACATGAGCTACATACTGCTCTTGAGCAAGCTTATGCCACTGCAGCGGGTGATGATAATATACATTACCAGCTACTGAAACACTTACCTGAACCATGTCTGATGACACTTTTGGATATATTTGACCAAATATGGACGTCTGGAGAAATTCCTCCTTCGTGGCGTAATGCCATTGTTGTCCCAATACCAAAGCTTGGCCGGGATCATACTGATCCAACAAATTACAGACCAATCTCTTTAACGAGTTGTGTTTGTAAAACCATGGAACGAATGGTAAACAATAGATTAACATGGTATCTTGAAACCAATAACCTTATAACATATTCAATGCGGTTTCAGGAAAAATCGTAATACCATTGACCATTTGGTACGATTGGAATCCTTTGTTAAGAATGCTATAGTAAATAAGCAACATGCTGTATCAATATTCTTTGATCTCGAGAAAGCATACGATACGACCTGGAAGCATGGCATTTTGAAGGATTTACATGATTTTAGTTTGAGGCGTCGTTTACCTCTTTTTATATCACAGTTTTTAAAAGACAGGCAATTTCAAGTCCGAGTGGGGTCAACCCTGTCTGACAATTATAATCAGGATCAGGGTGTCCCACAAGGTAGTATTTTTTCTGTCACGCTATTTAGTATCAAGATAAACAGTTTATCCAAGGTTTCAAATGATTCAATTGATGGATCACTGGCACTGGATCACTGCTGCTGGCATTGAGCTGGACATATATCTCCTTCCTGTCTTCTTTCTTCTCCTCCTTGGCAATAAGTGAGGCCACAAGTTGACCTCACCCTGACAAAGTTTAAGAAAGCAGAAACTAATGAATTACAATATAAACAAGAATATAATTAATTAAAAAATGAATATAATGCATACAAATCCTTGTTTACAGATGGATCCAAGGATGGTGGCGCGGTGGCATGTGCCACTGTCATTGGATCCAGAACAATATCTTCTCGACTACCAAATAACAGCTCTATTTTTACAGCGGAAGCTAACGTCATATTAACAGCTCTTAAATATATTAATAAACACCGTAAATACAAACAATACATAATCTTTTCCGATTCTCTTTCGTGCCTTCAGGCTATCAAACATTTTGCTTGTAAACATCCACTTTTATTAGAAATTATTGAATTGTATAATGAGCTTGCTACTCAATAAATACGTGACACCACTTCTTATTCCATACTCTGATTATAAAGCTAGCATTAGAACCTACATCCGTGATCTGATGCAAAAGAAGGGTGACACCCTAGTAGGTATCAATACAATACATGAAATAAAACCCTATATCGGTTACACCTACTTGGGTTGTCAGTCCAGATTTGAAGAGGTCATCATACGACGATGTCGCATTGGCCACACAAGATATGCTCATGCATACCTATTGAAAGGTGAGGATCCTCCGTTTTGTATCCTTTGTGATGAAAGAATCACGGTCAAGCATGTCCTGCTTGACTGTATTGCTTTTTCCATTACAAGGGATAAGTATTTCAATGTCAAAACAGTTAAGGATCTTTTTAATGTTAATTATCATTTAATAATTGAATTTTTTTTAAAGGAAATAGAATTACTATATAAATTTTGATAAATGGTCTGTAAATAGATACATATTTTATTATTGGTAGTTTAGATTAATAAATTCGATTGTTAGTGGCTGTACCCTCAAAGGGGATTGAAGTATTGTAAAATTATTGTCCTCCTGAGAGGGTACGTAACACTGGAAAACAAAGTCCACATTTACAAGCTTGGAAATGTCTTGGAAAGATGATGTTTCAAAGACATTTCCAATTTTGGAAAGATGATGTTTCCAAGACAATTCCAATTTTGGAAATATGAGATTTCCAAAAATTTACAATTTTGGAAATGTCCACAAGGGGAGATAACTGGTGGGTGATGGTAAATGATTGTTCTTTGCACGCCTCAGGACCTAATCCCTTGTTAATTAATGAGTGAGTCAAGCCAGTTTAGAAAGCCTCTGGAAGGAAAAGTTGAAAGTTTTTATGCCGCTTAAAGAAGCCTCGGGAAATAAGTTAAATCTTTGATGGACATTTAGAAGTGGAATGCATACAAAAAGCAAGAGTTATGGTTGTCAACTTCTTTACTGTGATCTGATATTCACCTTATGAAGGAGCAAGCATATGTTCCAAAACGTCGTGTTATTCACCATAAAGAAGTTGACATCCTTAAATCTTGCTTTTCTTATTAAAAAGATAAGTTATTTAAATCTGCTGAGCTGTAGGTTTGTTAATCATGTCGTGATGTGATTATCGCTCCAACACACCTGAGAAATTCGTCAACAGTGTGGTATGAACAGGCGGTGAAAGTTGTATTGTATTGAATTTGGTTGGTTGCATATTGTTTTGTGTTATGCTGTCAAGTTGTATGTATGTATGTGTGAATGAGGAACCTCACATATTATGACATTGAAAACAGACTAAACTTAACATTAATCCATGGTCAATATTGCAATGTTAGTGAAATGGTAGTATCCGGAAGTTTGTTTCACATTTTTGATAATACCTTCTTTATGCAGATAAAATTATCAAAAAATGAACGAATAATACCATGCTTCTCTAGGAGTTAGGGAAGATAATTTATATAGTGATTCTTATCAAATTAGATATTTCTTTATCTTTCGAACAGAATTCACATATTACGGATGTTTTGTGCGTGTGTGTGTGTGTGTGCATGCACTCGTGTATAACATCTAACTTGATAGGTATTAAAATCAGGCCGTTTGTAACCATAATGACTATATTGGTTGGAACACTTGAGGAACAAAAATAATTTCACACTTAAAAAGGAACTGGAACAGTAACATTTTTCATGTTATCATATGCTCTTCACAAACATTGAATGAAATAAATGATGTATGATGAAATGGATCAGAGAACGTTATAATGGCATAAATGACGTGTTAATAACACATGTAATGGTACAAAATATATAATCACTATGTTAGTTAACTCATGACCAGACACGTCAAACTGGTACCGATAGATTTATATCTAATACGTAAAAATTCAGTATTTATTAGTACCTGAAATAGAAAACACGAATTTGGAATAAGATGTATTAATCTGAGATCAGTGTGTTAGGTAGCAGTTTACTAAAGTAGAACTTAAATCAACTTCAAAAGATTGGTCATTCGCAAACTGAAGCAGATCTCACTTATACTGCAGTAAACAGTATTGGTATACATAACGAAACATACCACTTACGTAATAACAACTTGCATAGAGCGGCATTTCGATGTACATCGTTCAGGATAAACAAGCTGATTGAATGTTGATTGATTCCATCACTTGGACAATGGAGTGGATTTTGACTCTCCTGTTCGCCCCGACGATGTGCTACTTGCTGAATTACCTGTTGTTAATTTGCTGCTTGTCCCGGGTAGTTCCTGTCTGATTGCAATAAAGTATCCTAGCAGTGTATGCTTTTCGGATTTTCTTATGCATGGATTGCATAGTGACTAATCCAATTTGATCTTATTTCTATGTTGTTTTACCTCGATATTTAATCAATGCCATGTAAACATATGATGTCTATTACATATTATATTTATGACAAATGAAAATTTACTTCGGTATATACAATTTTAACTTCAGTACACATCAAATGCGTATATGTATTTCTTATGCAACAATGAAGTTCCGTTCGTATCCTCCAAACAGTGTCGGCCCATAATTGTTTTCAGGCAATTAACATTGCATGCAATTCAGCGATTACTACTCCCTTTTTGCTGTAACCAGTGTTTGGTGGTATAAACCTACACATGTTATTTGTTATCATTCACTTGATGGTCAGTTAATGAATTTATAACAGGTATGATGGTAATTCCACTCAGATTACCCGACAATGGTTCCCATTTCGCATTTCTTGTGTCTGGAGTAAATACTCAGCATTATGAATTAAGGTCTGATGTGACAAATGTATTACATGTTATGTAATATGCGCATGGAAGTGCAGCAAGACGAATTTTCAGCTGAGATACAAACACAAACATTGATCAAAGGATTAACCGATATCACGCTGATTGATTAATTACTTTTATCTTGCACAGCGGATTTGTCAAAAGGTAGTGTTTATGTATGTAGATTTACTAATCTATACTATACTACGAGATGACCAAGCCAAGAAAGACTTGGATTCACACAAGTGGATTGATTGCTCATTATTGGCTAATTAAATTACTTTTTTAAAGAATGTGGACATCATGCAATTAGTTGCCATGTGTGCGATCTTGGATGACCGATGAGATTATACACCAATGTGAAAAAACTGAAGCGATGTATCCCTTTTTTCACATGTTAGACTGCTAAAAGACACTTGACATGGAACAGGATTCTTTGTCAGCTGCAGATGAATGGCATATTGTTCCTTTATGAGGAGGTAGTGTCCCATTTTTGACAGCGTCTTGGTCACTGATTTGTTAGGCGTTTTCAAACCTGGGATAACTAGCTGCACCAATTAAGGGTAGTTATGTAAATGCAATCACCCGAGAGAAGTACAGAACAAGTAACACCCTTGAACAATGATACCACAATCAACTGAGAGAAAAGGATGCGAGAAGCAGCATTATCCGTTGAGATGTATGAATGCAATATTTAAATAAAGGTTACGTCATGAGCAGGATGGGAGAAGTAGCTTTACCAATTACTTGCAAAGTATATATGCCTACATATACATCACATTTTCTTATCGTATTTCATCATGGCTGAGAAAGGTACAACTTTAGATGGTAGAAGACCAGGTGGAGAATTGTTGCTGGATGGATATAGGTACCTGAGACGAACTGCCAACAGGAATGGTACCATTATATGGAGATGTCAGTGCCTGAAAACAACCTCAGTCCCTACAACAGCAATCAATCAATCAATCATCCTTTTTATTACCATAAGTTTACAAATACATGCAAAGCATCATGGGGGTATTTTTCATAAATAAATCACTTTTAGGCTATGGCTTGAAACAAATCCAGCAATTATGTACAGGTAAATTAATCATGTCATGTTGACAGACATTATAATGGAAATAAATTTACATAGATTTCTTAATTGCTTCATATTATGAGTTTCAAATAGGGCTGACATTTTGTAATAGTTAGGGTTGTTTACATAATAATTCTGGCACCCATGAAGGGCCACCTCCTCGTGGTGGGTGCTGGGTCACGCTAAGCGCCCTTCAACCCCCCGTTGTGGACCCGGGGGGGATATTTGGTCCACCAACCCGTTTGCCGTGGGTTGCGCCCCTGTGGCGGTGGAGGACGGGAGGCTGGTGGTTGAGGGCATTGGTTCCAGGATTAGCGTTCCTTTGCCCAACACACCACTTCGCCCCTTACTTCACCTAGACGGGTGGTAGAACTGGCCCGGTTCTATCAATCGGCTGGTCACGCCAAGCCCTGTGTATAGACTATATCTATATATGTCATTGCACAAATTACATTTGGAATTGTTTTAATTTCGGGCTTACTTGTTTATCTAAAACGTTTGTGATTTTGAATTATTATGTTATGAACTTTGCCTAGAGTCTTATGCCCAGAAGGCGGTGGCTCATGGGCCAATCTGGTGGAACTATTAATCTTTTAATTCTTCTGCTGGAGTATATCATCCGGGTATCCTTGGTGCTGCAAGTTGGAAATCCACTTGGTTTTAGCATTGTCCTTGTGATACTCCGTGGTGGGTGGGGAGCTCGGATGATGAATTCTAAAAAACTAAACATGGCTTATGAAACCCCCATAAAAGCGTACACTTGACCTGTTGAAGCGTACACTTGATTATTGGCACTGATCCTGTTGAATCCTTTTGACTGACCATAGAACTTAAGCGGTTACCAACTCAAGCCACGAACCTTGATTATTGGTCCACGTTTTCTTAAAAGACTACTTGAAATCTGTTGACTTGACAACTCATTGATTAATTTTCTTCTACTTGAATCCTTTTGCCGTCTCGAAGGGTATACAAGGTATTGCCGGTGATGTTAAGAACATTAAGCGGTTACGTTCTGGTGCTCTACTTGTTGAGTGTGCGAAAAAACATCAAGCCACGAACCTTCTGAGCACGAAAACCTTTGTCGGTATTCCGGTCACGGTCACTGCTCACAAAACACTAAACACGAGCAAAGGCATTGTCAGAGATCGTGACAGATTGTTTGCTGACATGTCAGAACTTGACATAGTGTCTGAAATGAAGGACCAAGGCGTGCGTTATGTCAAACGTTTTACAACTCGGAAAAACAATGAAACTTTCAAAACTAATACATATCTGTTTTCCTTTTCGTCTCCAAATGCTCCCAAATCACTGAAGGCAGGTTACTGTAACGTCCAAGTTGACACCTACATCCCTAACCCGCTCAGGTGTTTTAAATGCCAGAAATATGGACATGGTGTAAATACTTGCACATTGTCTGTTGTGTGTGCTCACTGTGGTGAGAAGACACACACAACAGAAGATTGTACCAGTGATTTTAAAAAATGCACCAACTGCTCAGGCGAACATTCCTCCTTCTCCAAAGATTGTCCTATTTGGAAAGAACAAATGCAAATTAACAAGATCAAATTTACCCAAAACATTCGCTTTTCCGAAGCCCAAAAACTTGTAAAGACTTCTGACCTTAAGGAAACATATGCTTCAGTAACCGCAACAACATCTGAGTCAAGCTCTAAAGTGCCCAAATTGTCCACAAGCTGTCAAACAAATTTGACTTGGGTCAAAAGCGATTCTCCAGAGCTCTTGTACCCTGCAATGTCTTCTCAAACTACAGACTCACTTCCTGTTATGTCTGAAAAGCAGTCAGCGTCATCTTCTGGTAAACAGTCTCAGTCGAGTTCAAAGTCTCAATCGTCATCTACTGGTCAACAAACTGGTAAAGCCAAAAATAAACCTAAACCTGATTCCTCAAAAGCACAAAGTGGAAGACCCCCCCAAAGGGTCAGAAAACAGAATACAGTTGTACAACAAATATGGATCTCTTGATGATATGGACGTAACTGAAGCCGTCCATACTAGGGCACACAGCTTGTCGCCCACCAAACAAGTGCGGGGTAGATCCCCCATAAATCCCCCCAAGAGATAGGTTATCAGAATAATATCATACAGTGGAATTGCAGAGGACTAAAGACCAACTTCAGTGAATTGCAACTATTAGTCCAAGATTATACACCATCAGCAATCTGTCTGCAGGAGACATATTTAAAACAGACGGACACTTTTGACTTACGCCATTTCAATGCGTATCATTATTTTTTCACCTCCGGGTGACAGGGCCACTGGCGGATCTTCCATCCTCATCAGGCAGAATATAATCCATAGCCCTGTTTCACTTACTACTGGTCTACAGGCTGTTGCCGTTCGACTCACTTTTCATGTTACGCTCACATTATGCTCTTTGTATATCTCACCGTCTTCAGCTCTTCAGAAGAGTGAACTTCAAAATCTATATGACCAACTCACACAACCCTGTATTATTATGGGAGATTTAAATGGCCACAACCCACTCTGGGGTGGTACAAATACTAATGCTAAAGGTAAACTATTGGAAGAGTTCTGTTCAGATAATGATTTATGCATCTATAATGACGGTTCCAACACCTATTTACATCCTGGCACGGGAACTTATTCAGCTCTAGATTTATCAATTACAGACCCAGACCTATTGAATGAATTTGAATGGTCAGTCCACAATGATCTTTGTGGAAGTGACCATTTCCCAACAATATTAAAGCCTGTGAACCCATCTGATAATACCCCATCCTCTAGATGGAACTTTAAAAAAGCTAACTGGAATTTATATCAAACTCTCTGTTGTAACAGACTTCAACCTGCACTGTTTATAGATGTTCCTGATGCAATAAAAAATTTCTCTGATGAACTCAATAAAGTAGCTGATGAGTGTATACCCAAATCCTCTGCAATTCCACACATCCGAAAACCATGGTTTAACGCTGAATGCAAACAGGCTAGGACGGCACGTAAGAAAGCTGAGAATTATTTCCGTCGCCATCCTATGGTCCATAATTTGAATAAATTTAAAATGTTAAATGCTAAGGCACGGCGTACCTTCAAGCAAAATAAACGTCAATCCTGGCGAAATTATGTTTCACAAATAAATTCACGAACGCCGATATCAAAAGTATGGAATATGATCCAGAAAATAAAAGGTAAGGGTTCTAAATCTAGCATTAAGCATCTTAAAGATGGAGACGAATTATTAACTAGTAAATCTGATATTGCAAATAAACTTGGAGAAACTTTGGCCAAACACTCTTCCTCATCGAATTATTTACCTCAATTCCAAAATTATAAAAATCAACAGGAAAAGAAACCTGTTAATTTCAATTCAGATAATGGGGAAGATTACAATGAACTATTTTCTATTCATGAGCTTCATACTGCTCTTGACCAGGCTCATGATACTGCTGCAGGGGCTGATAACATACATTATCAGCTTCTAAAACACCTACCAGAATCATGTTTAGAGACCCTCTTAACCATTTTTGATATTATTTGGACATCTGGAAAATTTCCTGCTTCTTGGCGGGATGCTATTATTGTTCCCGTCCCTAAACCTGGACGTGACCATACTGATCCTTCGAATTATCGACCGATTTCACTAACAAGCTGTGTTTGCAAGACCATGGAACGCATGATAAATAATCGACTTGTTTGGTACTTGGAAACCAATAACCTTATAACAGATATCCAGTGTGGTTTCCGTAAAAATAGAAGTACGATCGATCATTTAGTGCGTTTAGAATCCTTTGTTAAAAATGCCATTATTCAAAAACAACATGCAGTGTCGATCTTTTTCGATTTAGAAAAAGCATATGACACTACTTGGAAACATGGGATTTTAAGAGATTTACACGATTTGGGTTTGCGAGGCCGTTTGCCTCACTTCATATCCAAGTTTTTAACTGACAGGCAATTTCAAGTCCGCGTGGGTTCTACCCTGTCTGATCATTACAATCAGGATCAGGGTGTCCCACAAGGCAGTATTTTGTCTGTAACACTTTTTAGCATAAAGATAAATAGTTTGTCCAAGGTTTTAAATAATTCAATCGATTGGTCGCTGTTTGTGGATGATTTTAATATTTCTTGTCGTGGTAAAAATATGCATACTATTGAACGGCAACTGCAATTGTGTTTAAACAAAATAAATAAATGGTGTCTTGAAAACGGCTTTAAATTTTCTAAATCAAAAACTAATTGTATACACTTCTGTCGAAAATATAAGCCACATAAGGACCCAGAACTAAATTTAAATGGCACTCCCATTAAGGTTGTAAAGGAGGCCAAGTTCTTAGGTCTCATTTTCGACTCCCATTTAACTTTTCTTCCGCATATCAAATCTCTTAAAACTAAATGCCTGAAGGCACTCGATGTATTGAAAGTCGTGTCTAATTCAAGGTGGGGAGGGGATCAAGCTACGCTCCTACACCTTTACAGATCACTGGTCCGCTCGAAGCTTGATTACGCCTCTATCGTATATGGTGGGGCCTGTAAAAGCAACCTCAAACTACTTGATTCTATCCATCACCAGGGTCTAAGACTTTGTCTTGGGTCTTTCAGAACCTCTCCCATTGACAGTCTCTACGTTGAGGCCGATGAGCCATCTTTAAAACTTCGCCGTATCAAATTGTCCCTACAATATATCACAAAGTTATATTCTAATGAATCCAATCCTGCTCACACTTGCGTTTTTAATCCTCTTTATGAGGATTTGTATAATAAAAGACTTTCACTTGTTCCACCTCTTGGGATGAGAATCCAACAATATATTTCTGCTGTCGGCATTGAGCTGGACAATATATCTCCTTCCCGTCTTCTTTCTTCTCCTCCTTGGCAATTGGTGAGGCCAGAAGTTGACTTAACATTAACCACATTTAAAAAATCAGAAACTAATGATCTACAGTATAAACAAGAATTTAGTCAATTAAGAAATAGATATAATACCTATAAATCCGTATATACAGATGGATCCAAGGATGGTGGCGCGGTTGCTTGTGCCACTGTCATTGGGTCCAAAACAATATCTTCCAGACTACCCAATGACAGTTCAATTTTCACAGCAGAAGCAAACGCAATACTAACAGCTCTTAAATATATTAATAAACACCGTAAATATAAACAATATATCATCTTTTCAGATTCTCTTTCGTGTCTTCAGGCTATTAAAGATCTTTCTTGCAAACATCCACTTTTATTAGAAATGATTGAATTGTACAATGAACTTGCTACTGGCCAATGCGACATCGTCTTTTGTTGGTTACCCAGCCACGTTGGCATCTCTGGGAACTCGATGGCTGATATTGCTGCTAAGGCAGCCCTAAACAAATCTGTGACACCACTTCTTATCCCATACTCTGATTATAAAGCCAGCATTAGAACATACATCCGCGATCTGATGCAAAAGAAGTGGGACACCCAAGTAGGTATTTATAAATTACATGCAATAAAACCCTATATTGGTTACACCTACTTGGGTTGTCAGTCCAGATTTGAAGAGGTCATCATGCGACGATGTCGTATTGGCCACACTAGATACACGCATGGGTACCTATTGCAAGGTGAGGATCCTCCGTTTTGTATCCCTTGTGATGAGAGAACCACGGTCAAGCATGTCCTGCTTGACTGTGTTGAATTCTCCATCATAAGGGGTAGATATTTTAATGTCAAAACAATAAAGGACCTTTTTAGTAATGTTAACTATCATTTAATCATTGATTTTTTAAAGGAGATAGATCTGTTAAATGAATTTTGATATATGTTTTGTAATTAGATACGGTTTTATATTTGGTAGTTTAGATTATCAACTTAGATTGTTAGTGGCTGTACCCTCAAAGGGGGTTGAAGTATTGTAAAATTATTGTCCTCCTGAGGGGGTACGTAAGTCCCAACACATTTAGAGTATATTTAGGCTTACCACGTTTTTAATCGTAGAATATGTGTGCTTTTAATTTATGGCTAGCTTTCTCTTCTGTCGCCAATGGCTGAAGGGATGGTGTAAATCCAACTAGGATCCGCGTAGGTAGCAAAAGTAATGTAAGTCCCCATGGTTCCTAGTATGGTGATCTACCTTCAGTTGTTGGCGATCTATAGCCCGTTTTTATACTGTATTGTCCAATTAGTACTATCAGTTTTAACTCTCCATACTAGTTTTAGTTGTAATTGTGATATTCTAGTTGTTTTACTGTCCTTCGTCGACAGGTTTTTTATAATATACATATATTTCATTTCAACATCCAATGTTCTCGTCACAATATGGCTGAAATATTGCCGATGTGACGTTAAATATTAACTCACTCACTCACTCACATTATAATTCTTTAAATACATATTTCTGGGAGCAGTAAATTTATTGCATTGAAATAAAAAATGAAATTCATCTCCGAGTTGGGAGGGACATGACGGACAGAATCGTTTATTTGAGGGAATATTTTCCCAGCGACCTGTTTCAATAGGTAATTTATGGTTGGCGGTTTTAAATTTGATTAAAATATTACAGTGCTTTGTTCCTAATTTACGTTCCAGTAAGGAGATATCATAATGAGATTTCATACATTCGTAGATAACAGCTTTAGAGGAAGATGTTATGGGGTTGTTAAACAATTGGAGCGATTGGTCTGAGATTCTAAGTTGGACAGCATTTTTGAACCAAGAAAAGGAAACTATATCTTGAGAGTGCCATATATTGGACATACCAATATTATCTAATATGGTTTTAATGTAATTGAGCCATTTATAGTTGTGGTTGTATTTTACTGAGTTTGTTAATGATATTTGATATAATGCTGTTAACGTAGAATTACATTTTCCGGATACTATTTTAGACCAGAAACACAACATGCGCAGTTTGATTTTATCAGTAAGAGGTGGGACAGCAGATGGGACTGTTATCAGAAGAGGGGACAAACAGCATACACATCCAGACCAAAGCTCTATTGGTTCCTATATGCTTACCAGTAATGTCCAAAAACGGGCACGAGAAGAGCTGAAAAGTGTACCAATTCACTGTCCAAATTGGGATAACTGGCTAGATTAATTACAGAAGTGAGAAATTTCACTGTCAAAATCGGGACTAAACCTGTGTGGATATTGATGGATACATTCCTCGAACAAGGTAATAGCCTGACATTGTTGCAGAATTTAGTCTGTTTTATTTCTAATATTTGTATTTTGTTTTATTCATTTGTGGTAGCATTCAACAGAATCAATTTTTTTCGCCGTGTAACGTAATGAGACAGACAGCATACACTAGGTCATACCTAGGGCGTGTGTGAAATATGACTCATGTTTGCATTCTATACAACTTCTAGATATTACTGTCATGTTATAAATACAATATAAGTATAAGCAGATCGTATGCTGTTTATTAAGTTTCAAAATGCATACAAATATGAAAATATAAAATTAGGATTATAAGACAAAACATAAAGGCATACATTGACTTCGTTATTTTTCAGTCCTGACGTTTTTTACCTCTGGCAGATGATTAAACTTCAAAATGTTTTCATTTGTTGTAATAATAATGAGGATGGAAATATTATCGAGTAACATTTCATTTTTGTTGACCAATCTATACCCATACTATCAATTGCGCATGCGGGTGGCGCAGCAAAGGTCACGAACCAGTCGAAGATACTGGCATAACATCCGGGTACTCGCGAAAATTGCTCTGGATCAGTGCCCTTTTAAATGTATTCATCATATGATTGTTTTAATCATGTTTTATCACGGTCTGCTTCCTTGTGCGATGTGTTCACTTCCATCAACCACCACCTTATAATAACATGTCACATGACATTAGCCATTTGTTAAAATAACACCCAAACTTCAAAGCGTACCCCTTGTCAACGTCCTGAGCCTTATAAAAATCGAAAGTTCGGCTTCATGAATCGACACCTTCTCAAACTATTGTCATGTAAGTGGTAATAATTCCTGAGCATTAGAGAACAGTTTGGCTTGCTTATTTTAGAATTTAATGCTTTAATCTAGAATCAAAATTAAACTAGAGTCTCATGAACTTTTTGTCTCTGGAATCATCTATGATATGAACTTGTGTAGTGATTTATCTTGAAATTATTTAACGTGATCTAAAATGAATAATGCATTAAACAGTTAGTCACCTTTTATTGTAAATGACCAAATTGATTAGTTACACTATGAAGTTTTTAAGATGGAATTCATTTGGGTTGTTTTTGCCTCAGTCCGCCCGTGTGTGGACAGCATAACCAATTATCTATTAACAAGTTCATGATATTTCGTGAATACACCAACTGCATAACACCGTCTCTGACCACAAACCCAAACGGGTTGTTCTCTATTCGCCTACAGTCTTAAAGCAACATTTCATGGTCTGTTGACTGTTGATTACGCAATGATAAACCACCCAAACGGTCCATCCCTTGTGACAGGTGTTAATTAGAGGATACCAATTAGAGAATGTATTCTACTACAATAAGCCTATTATTCCCTGGCAAGGGTTCACTTTTATGACATGTAATAACCCTGTCCAGTCAGTCAGCGGGTCCCGTAAACTTTAATCCATGATGTAACGTAGGTCTATGTAATTTGTGTTTATGCAAACCGAGACAGGTCAAAAACTATTTAGGCTTCTGTGGATAATAAGTAAAACATACACTTAAAACGATATTTTGGAAAATGCTAGCCATACCAAGGGCAAATATAACAGTCAATATCAATTTTTGACACTTAGAACAACAAGGATGCAGATGAGTGAAGTTATACCAGGGATAATCTACAACGTCTTATAATCTCCCTGGTTATACTAATATATACCAGACAGACAGATAGTTTATTTAGGTCTCACCTCGTGCAATGCAACATATAAATAAATAGTGATACATAAATTCATGACGAGCCACCCATATAGGGTTACATAAACAGTTACAAAACAGTATATACAATAAAATATATAAAGTGTTTCACACATTACTATATAAAATACCCCTTCTTCTTTCTAAAATAAACTTGCAGGTTTTGGCCGATAAAAATACAATATCTGGGTTAAACAATATAAAACTGACTTTATCAACCTGGTTTCCATGTTTTAGTTTGTTGTAGGTTTCAACCTGGTTTCCATGTTTAGTTTGTTGTAGGTTTCAACCTGGTTTCCAAGTTATAACCTAGTTTCCATTAAAACTGAAACTACATTTTGCACCAGTATCTGGATGGTATCCATGTCGGGACTTTACCCACTCGTCCATGGAGGCTCTTGCTGGTGCTTAGTTCATTGTTGTTTCCAACCTAGTTCCCAACTTATACCCTGGTTTCCATGAAACTGAATCTGTTGTGCCGGACCCTTACAGGCTCCTCCAAAGTGAATGAGTTAGAATTTAACGCCCCAATATTTCAGCCATATAGTGACGAGAAATGTTTTACATAAACAAAACAAAGTAATTGCTAAATAATCAGTCATCAAAGGACTGTAAAATGACTAGAGTATCACAGATAGAGTGTAAAACTAGCATGAACATGTAAAACTATTTTATTTACGAAGACAATACAATATAAAAACGGGCTATAGATCGCCAACAACTGAAGGTAGATCACCATACTAGGAACCATGCGCTCCTCCAGAAAAGAGGTTGTGTTTCATGCAACACACATACAAAATCAGGTATTTTATACATTTGCACAATGGTAAAACCGTCAGGATGACAAATAAATAACAGAATAAAACACAAAGTCATGATAGGTTTATTTACATTCAGCAATTTGCTGATAAACAAATGATATTTGGAATGTTCACATTAATAAATTCACATTTTCAAAATGCATAAATATACTCATGCCAATAATGGTTGTCACCCCCTTCAATTTTTTTAATTGGAGAGGGGGTTTGGGGAGGGGGGAGACAACCATTATTGGCATGAGAATAATTAAAAGCAATATGGGAATATATTGAATGTTTTCCTTAAACTCATCAATGTAGATGAATCCATATTATTTGGTTTGCCAATTTTAGAAATGTTAACTCTTTCCCCAAGAGAGGAAGAACTTTCTGCTTCTTCTTCTCCGGCCAGTCAATCGTTGTCAGGACCTTCTTCCTGCTTTCCAGCTTCTGAAATTTAGAAAACAATAAACAATCAGTACAAACAAGCATTCGTCAACAATTTCGCTAGCTGGAGAAAGGAAAACTGTCCAATGTTCCTTAAGCTTGAGGATAAATAAACTGTAACCACTGTCCAATAAGCACGAAGTTCAATAAATCAAAACTGATCATTTGACCTGAAAAGTGATAAAAGTTTCAATCGCAGAAGAACTTAGTGAAATTTGTAAGAGTAGAGAGACAAGCGAGAGAAGGACATATTTCCTTAGCTTTGGTTGGACATTTGATGACTGACAAAAAAAGATTTTCTTTCACTAAATAACAGTTGTGACTTAAAGAAAACATTGACATTGAAGTAATAACATCTCTTAGTGAGTGAGTGAGTGAGTTAATATTTAACGTCACATCGGCAATATTTCAGCCATATCGTGACGAGAACATTTTACATTGGAATGGAATATGTATATATTATAAAACCTGTCATCGAAGGACAGTAAAACAACTAGTGTATCACAGATATATATATATGTAAAACTAGTAATTGAATCTAAAACATATTAGCTATAGGGGACAACACAATATAAAAAATGGGCTATAGATCGCCAACAACTGAAGGTAGATCACCATACTAGGGGCCATGGGGACTTACATTACTTTTGCTACCTGCATGGACCCTAGCTGGATTTACACCATCCCTTCAGCTGTTGGCGTTTATACCGAGAAGTAGCCATACATTAAAATGACAAAAATACTACGATTAAAACACCTGGTATACTTAAATTTACTTGAAATGTTTTGGGACTTACGTACCCTCTCAGGAGGACAATAATTTTACAATACTTCAACCCCCCTTTGAGGGTACAGCCACAAACAATCTAAGTTATTAATCAAGTCTACTAATAATTAAAATACAAATATGTACACAGCATATTAGTCAAAATTCATTCATTAAGTCAATTTCTTTTAACAAAACAATAATTAAATGAGAATTAACAGTTGTAAAAAGATCCTTAACTGTTTTCACATTGAAGTATTTATCCCTTATGATGGAGAATTCAACACAGTCAAGCAGGACATGCTTGACTGTGGTTCTCTCATCACAAGGGATACAAAACGGAGGATCCTCACCTTTCAATAGGTACGCATGCGTGTATCTAGTGTGGCCAATACGACATCGTCGCATGATGACCTCTTCAAATCTGGACTGACAACCGAAGTAGGTATAACCAATATAGGGTTTTATTTCATGTAACTTATTGATACCCACCTGGGTGTCCCACTTCTTCTGCATCAGATCACGGATGTAAGTTCTAATGCCAGCTTTATAATCAGAATATGGAATAAGAAGTGGTGGCACAGATTTGTTGAGGGCTGCCTTCGCAGCAAGATCAGCCATTGTGTTCCCAGAAATGCCAACGTGGCTGGGTAACCAACAAAAGACGATGTCGCATTGGCCAGTAGCAAGATCATTATATAATTCGATAATTTCAATTAAAAATGGATGTTTGGAAGAGAGATTTTTAATCGCCTGAAGGCAAGAAAGAGAGTCAGAAAATATTATATATTGTTTATGTTTGGGATGTCTTTGAATATATTTAAGAGCTGTTAAGATGGCGTTTGCTTCTGCTGTAAATATAGAGCTGTTATCAGGTATTCTAGAAGATATTGTTCTGGATCCAATGACAGTGGCACATGCCACTGCGCCACCATCCTTGGACCCATCTGTAAATAAGGATTTGTATGTATTATAGTTTTTCTTTAATTGATTATATTCTTGTTTATACTGTAATTCGTTAGTTTCGGATTTTTTAAACTTTGTCAGTGTTAGGTCAACTTGTGGCCTCACTAATTGCCGGGAAGGAGATATATTCTCCAACTCAATGCCAGCAGCAGAAATATATTGTTGGATTCTTATCCCAAGAGGTGGAACAAGTGAAGGTTTTTTATTATACAAGTCCTCATAAAGAGGATTAAAAACGCAAGTGTGAGCAGGATTGGATTCATTAGAATATAACTTTGTGATATATTGTAGGGACAATTTGATACGGCGAAGTTTTAAAGATGGCTCATCGGTCTCAACGTAGAGACTGTCAATGGGAGAGGTTCTGAAAGACCCAAGACAAAGTCTTAGACCCTGGTGATGGATAGAATCAAGTAGTTTGAGGTTGCTTTTACAGGCCCCACCATACACGATAGAACCGTAATCAAGTTTCGATCGGACCAGTGATCTATACAAATGAAGGAGGGTGGTTTGGTCCCCTCCCCACTTTGAACTGGAAACGACTTTCAACAAGTCAAGTGCCTTCAAGCATTTAGTTTTTTAGGGACTTGATATGGGGAAGAAAAGTTAGATGCGAGTCAAAGATGAGACCAAGGAATTTAGCTTCCTTGACAACTTTGATGGGTGTGCCATTTAATGATCATTCAGGATCTTTATGGGGGTTTATTGTAGACAATTGGTTTTGGATTTCGAAAATTTAAAGCCGTTTTCAAGACACCATTTATGAATTTTGTTGAGACAAATTTGTAATTGTCTCTCAATAGTTCGCATGTTTTTACCACGGCAAGAAATATTAAAATCATCCACGAAAAGAGATCCATCGATTGAATCACTTAATAACATCTCTTAGGAATGCACACTAAATTCATACTATCATTGCCTATTTTTCCGAGAA
This sequence comes from Haliotis rubra, assembly GCF_003918875.1. Lineage (NCBI taxonomy): Eukaryota > Metazoa > Mollusca > Gastropoda > Lepetellida > Haliotidae > Haliotis > Haliotis rubra. The sequence goes on from NW_025767592.1 coordinate 43,254, forward strand.
ATTATCATGTGAAAGCTATAACTTATTTTCTGAATGTTACATACATTATGCTTTGATATCATATGTATAGAACTACGAATTATCCATTATTTTGAAAATAATGTGAAAAGACATTTTGGGTTTAAAAATAATGTAGGGTCATTCGGGCAGACAAGAAATTGAATGGGGTCAAAGGCGGACCTCCATAACTAATATCTCATACTGCTATTGACAATGTGTTTGCAGCTACTATTTAGTGGGGTGTTGTTAATAAATTGTTAATTGATGTGTGCAAGGTGAAATATGTCCAGACGAAAACATAATGTACATTGGCGCTTTACTATATACTATTTAAAACTCTTTTAGCTGCATATTTCTAATTATACATAGCACGTATTAAACAGTGTTTGTTTTGAAAGCTCTTTGGAATATCAGTGTACATTTTCATGAAATTACATTGAAGATCACATATACTCTAGGGGGGTACAATAAATAAATCACTAACTGGCATCGCTATAAATGAAACCCCGTCATTAAAACTACTCACTTCGATCTTTAATAAACTTAAATCTACCTTTTTGACAACAGTGCACAATTCTCACCCGCGAATGACATTTCAACCAATCAGAGCGGGGCGTCTCCGTGACGTTATATGAGGAATAGATATGAGGGCCGATGCAGAATTCATCTACATTTCAGGGGGTAAATTGTCTTGTTTTCAGGTTTGTATAAACCTGAAATCGTGACAACTGTTGTGGAAAATGAAAGCTACATGTTCTCACAATCTTCTGTCATATAATTTTGTCTCCTGCTTTGCCTAGCACAAGAAAAAAAATGGTGATTTCCAAAAATTTCCAATTTGGAAATATCATCTTTCCAAAAATTTCCAAAATTGGAAAGATGATATTTCCAAGGCTTGGAAATTTTTGGAAATTTAGGAAGGATTTTACCACTACTTCTTTCAGTTTATCCTTTTCCCAAGGATCCCCGTGAGTGTATAGACTGTGTATTCGTCCTCCTAGGAGTGTATTCGTCCTCCTATGCGAGCAACTATAACCAGGGAGACTATAAGACGTTGTAGATTATTCCTGGTATAACTTCTCTCGTCTGCATCCTTGTTGTTCTATGTGTCAAAAATTGACATTAACTGTCATATTTGCCCTGATATGGCTAGCATTTTCCAAAATACAGTTTTAAGTGTATGGTTTACTTATTATCCACAAAAGCGCGCAATAGTTTTGACCTGTCACGGTTTGCATAAACACAAATTACATAGACCTACGTTACATCATTGATTAAACAAAAGTTTAGCGGACCCACTGACTGACTGGCCAGGGTTTATTACATGTCATAAAAGTGAACCCTTGCCAGGGAATAATAGGCTTATTGTAGTAGAATACATTCTTTAATGGTACCCTCTAATTAACACCTGACACAAGGGATGGACCGTTTGGGTGGTTTATCATTGCGAAATCAACAGTCAACAGACCATGAAATGTTGTTTTAAGACTGTAGGCGAATAGAGAAACAACCCGTTTGGGTTTGTGGTCAGAGACGGTGTTATGCAGTTGGTGTATTCACGAAATATCATGAACTTAATAATAGATAATTGGTTATATTGTCCACACACAGGCGGACTGGGGCAGAAAGAACCCAAATGAATTCCTTCTTAAAAACTTCATACTGTAACTAATTAATTTGGTCATATACAATAAAAGGTGACTAAATGTCGCTATTTTAGATAACGTTAAATAATTTCTAGAGAAATCACTACACAAGTTCATATCACAGGTGATTCCAGAGACAAATAGTTTATCAGATTCTAGTTTATGAAAAGCATTAAATTCCAAACAAACCAATCTGTTCTCTAATGCTCAGGAATTATTACCACTTACATACCATAGTTTGAGATGTCGACTCAGGAAGCCGACCTTTCGATTCTTATAAGGCTCAGGACATTGACAAGGGGTACGCTTTAAAGTTGTGGTGTTATTTTAGCACATGGCTAATCTCATGTGACGTGTTATTACAAGCTGGTGGTTGATGGAAGTGAACACATCGCACACTGAAGCCGACCGTGTAAAAACATGATCAAAACAATCATATGGTAAACACATTTAAAAAGGGCACTGATCCAGAGCAATTTCCGCGCACTGGTTGTTGCTTTTGTTATTGCTTTTCTCCCCTGAACACCCGGATGATATCCCAGTATTTTCGATTGGTTCGTGACCTTTGCTGCGCAACCCGCATGCGCAATTGATCGTATAGGTGTAGATTGATCAACAAAAATAAAATCTTGTTTTACTCGATAATATTTCCATCATTTTGATTATAACAAATGAAAACAGTTTGAAGTTTAATCATCTGCCAGTGGTAAAAAAATGTCAGGACTGAAAAATAACGAAGTCAATGTATGTGTCAGGGTAGAGACTGCGATCTGGTAGAATCTCCGATCCTACCAGTAGAGATTGCGATCGGAGTCTCTACCATTCCAGCTGGCAGTTCGTCTCGTATTAGTTCGTATTAGTGTTGAAGAATTTTACTTGTTCTGTACTTCTCTCAGGTGATTGCATTAACATAACTACCCTTAATTGGTGCAGCTAGTTATCCCATGTTTGAGAGCGAAACTTCGCGAATCAGTGACAAGACGCTGTCAAAATGGGACACTACCTCCACATAAAGGAACAATATGCCATTGATCTGCAGCTGACAAAGAATCCTGTTCCATGTCAAGTGTCTTTTAACAGTCTAATACCCGAAAAGGGATACATCGATTCAGTTTTCACATTGGTGTATAATCTCATTGGTAAAGGTAATTTAATTAGCCAATAATGAGCATTTAATCCACTTGTGTTTTCTTGGCTTGGTCATCTCCTCCCCACCCTCCCCACCCAGCCGTACCATTGTCTTGCTAATTAACATGGTCTGGTGATCCTCTTACGCCTTAAATAAACAACTCGCCCGACTGGTAAAAGAGGAACACCCCCATCAACTTACTGGCGGTTAATACATTGAAGGAAAGATGTTGTTTTTACACAGGTACAGGGTACAGGACAGGGTGTAATCAGTATAGATTAGTAAATCTACATACATAAACACTACCTTTTGACAAATCCGCTGTGAAAGAAAAAAGTAATTAATCAATCAGCGTGTTATCGGTTAACCCTTTGATCAATGTTTGTTTTGTATCTCAGCTGATAATTCGTCTTGCTGCAGTTCCATGAGCATATTGCATAACATGTAATACATTTGTCACATCAGACCTTAATTCATAATGCTGAGTAGATGTATTTACTCCAGACACAAGAAATGCGAAATGGGAACCTTTGGCGGGTAACTTGATTGGTATTACCATCATACCTGTTATAAATTCATTAACTGACCATCAAGTGAATGATGACAAATAACATGTGTAAGTTTATACCACCAAACACTCAGCTGGTTACAGCAAAGGGGATAGTAATCGCTGAATTGCATGCAATGTTAATTGCCTGAAAAAAGTTATGGGCCGACACTGTTTGGAGGATACGAACGGAATTTCATTGTTGCATAAGAAATACATATAAGCATTGGATGTGTACTGAAGTTAAAATTGTATATACCTGAGTACAGTTTCATTTGTCATAAATACAATATGTAATAGACATCATATGTTCACATGGCATGATTAAATATCGAGGTAAAAAAACACAGAAATAAGATCAAATTGGAAAATTGGATCAGTCACTATGCCATCTATGCATTAAAAAATCCGAAAAGCATATACACTGCTTGTATACTTTATTGCAATCAGACAGGAACTACTGGGGGTATTCTCAAATACATGTAACAACATCTGATGAGCATCCACCCTTCCTAATGTCCCGCTGTTTGGGTTGAAGAAATTTTGTCAAGGTGGCCAGAAGCCCAGTCCCTGTGTCCGTCATGGTTGAGGGAGCAGATGCCGACAAGCGTGCAGTTTGGTTTGGTAATTAGACTGTTGGCGAGAAACATTAATCGCTCTGGATCAGTTCCCCTCTTATTACATGGGGATATATACATGTAATGAGAAGAAGCATGAAAGTGTACATTCGATTTCGATTAAATAAAATCTGTCCATATAGTCTCCCGTTACCACTCGTGGCTTACGCCTTCTATGTTTTTTTATGTGTTTTATATTTCAATGTTTATATGCTGAGACTGAAATGAAACACTATCTTTATACATATATTTGGCTCGTTTCCTCATTTGGTGTGCTGTCATTCGCATAATCCGGAATATCCTCTTCTATCAACACGTAGGCCTGTCATTGTCTCTATAATCCAATGTTAATTTGGTAACGGACGGGACATCAACATTTCTCTTAACTCATCTGTTTGGACCAAAGGTCGATAGAGGGGGAGTTTCCATGTATATTCTCACGCCGTTATCAAGATAACAGTTACTACAACCAGGTGAACAGAAGTATATATGCATAGTGACTAGCAGCAAATTAACACCAGGTAATTCAGCAACTAGCACATCGTTGGGCCAACAGGAGAGTAAGATCAACAAGTCTAAATCCACTCCTTTGTCCAAGTGATGGAATCAATCAACATTCAATCAGCTTGTCTATCCTGAACGTTGTACATCGGAATGCCGCTCTATGCAATAAACATGGAGTTGTTATCACATAAGTGGTATGTTTCGTTGTGTATCCCCATACTGTTTACTGCAGTATAAGTGGAAACTGCTTCACTTTGCGAATGACCAATCTTTTGAAGTTGATTTAAGTTCTACTTAAGTAAACTGCTACCTAACAGATTCATCTCAGATTAAAACATCTCATTCCAAAGTCGTGTTTTCTATTTCAGGTTCTAAGAAATACTGCATTTTTACATATTAGACATAAATCTATCGGTACCAGTTTGACGTGTCTGGTCATGAGTTAACTAACATAGTGATTATATATTTTTGACCATTACATGTGTCATTCACACGTCATGTATGCCATTCTAATGTTCTCTGATCCATTTCATCATACAGCATTTATTTCATTCAATGTTTTGAAGCTCATATGAAAACATGAAAAATGTTACTGTTCCAGTTCCTTTTGAAGAGTGAAATTATTTTTGTTTTTGGAGTGTTCCAACCAATAAAGTCATTATGGTTACAATCGGCCTGATTTTAATTAATACCTATCAAGTTAGATGTTATACACGCGTGCATGCACACACACCCACACAAAACATCCGTAATTTGTGAATTCTGTTCGGACGATAAAGACATATCTAATTTGATGAGAATCACTCTATAAATTATCTTCCCTTACTCTGAGAGAAAGCATGGCATTATTCATTCATTTTTTAATAAATTTATCTGCATAAAAGAAGGTATTATCAAAAATGTGAAACAAACTTCCGTATACTACCATTTCACAAACATTGCGATATTGACCATGGAATAATGTTAAGTTTAGTCTGTTTTCAATGTCATAATATGTGAGGTTCCTCATTCACACATACATACAAACTGACAGCATAAAACAACAATATGCAACCAACCCAATGTAATACAATACAATTTTCACCGCCTGTGCATACCGCACTGTTGACGAATCTCTCAGGTGTGTTAGAGCAATAATCACATCGCTACATGATTAACAAACCTACAGCTCAGCAGATTTTAATAACTTACCTTTTTAATCAGAAAAATAAGAGTTATGGATGTCTACTTCTTTATTGAGAATAACACGAAGTTTCGGAGCATATGCTTGCTCCTTCATCAGGTGAAAATCAGGTCACAGTAATGCATTCCACTTCTTAATGCCCATCAAAGATTTAACTTACTTCCAGAGGCTTCTTTAAGAGGCATAAAAACGTGTTAATTAACAAGGCAGTAGGCCTTGTTAATTGGTGACTATTAACTGCCTTGATTCACTCATCAATCAACAAGGGATTAGGTCCTGGGGCGTGCAAAGAACAATAATTTACCATCACCCACCAGTTATCTCCCTTTGTAGATATATTCCAAAATTGTACATTTTTGTGAATCTCATATTTCCAAAATTGGAAACATTGTTCTTGAATATGTCATGCTTCTTGCATATTTCATGCAATTCGAACAGTAACTGTTTGACTGCGTTTCTACTTTTTAACACATCCTTGCACTTTGCTATTGCTAGAAGACTCGGAAAATTTACTTAGGTAAATAGGTAAATACAGTTTTAGCACACAGCAAATGCTTATATGTATTTCTTATGCAACAATGAAGTTGTCCGTATTCTCAAAATAGTGTCGGCCCATAGGTTTTCACATGCAATACAGCAATTAATACTCCCTTGTTGTAACCCGTGTTAGGTGGTATAAACCTACACATGTCATTTGTCATCATTCACTTGATGGTCAGTTAATGAATTTATAACAGGTATAATTGGTGGTAACACCACTTAGATAACCCGACAAATGTTCCCATTTTGCATTTCTTGTGTCTGGAGTAAATACTCAACATTATAAACATCGATCAAACGATTAACCCATACTTTTATCTTACACAGCGGATTTGTCAAAAGGTAGTGTTTGTGTATGTAGATTTACTAATCTATACTGAATACACTCTGTCGTGTCTGTGTCTGCGTAAAACAACTTCCTTCTTTCAAAGGATAAACCGCCAAGACATTGATTCTCATTATTGGCTAACTAAATTAATTTTTTGTAAAGAATGGCGGACATTATGCAATTAGTTCCCAGGTATGCTATCTTTGGTGACCAATGAGACTATATACCAATGTGAGATACCTGAAACGATATATCACTTTTCGTAAACATGTATTAGACTGTTAAAAGACACATCATTTGGAACTGCTGCAGGTGAATGGTATATCACTCATTTTTGTGGATATTGATGGATACATTCCTTGAACAAAGTAATCGCCTGACATTGTTCTTATAACTCTAATCTGTTTTAATTTTAATAATTGCATTTTGTTTTTGTTTTCATTTTTCGTAGCATTCCACAGAATCATTGTTTTCGTCGTGAAGTAATGACAACATACACTAGGGCGTGTGCGAATTATGATTTACATTGGCAAACTATAAAATGTCTAGATATTCAAGTTATAAGTATAGGCAGATCGCCTGATTTTTATTTAGTTTCAAAATGCATACAAGTATGATAATAAACTAATTAGGATAATAAGACCAAATATAAAGACGCACGTTGACTAGTATCTACATACTGGTGAGTGGACGTTTACCACGTGAATGTAGCAAGAAATTTATTGGGCAGTATTGTCACTTCCTCGCTTCCGAGGAAGAAATCGTTATGTTACAAGTTGTGTCATGCCAAATCCTGTTGGCCATTACTCAAATACATGTTTAACTACGAGTAGAAAGTAGTTTCGATTTTCTAACTTGATGAAAACAAACCATAATCTCATTAATTCTTTAACAGACTTTAGCCCGTGATGTTACGATTATTAAAAAAACATCCGCCAGTCTGAGAATAAATGCTATTTAGGTTTGTTTTCACCGAGTTACAAAATCAAAACTACTTTCTACTGGTAGTAAAATCTGTATTTGATTGATGTCAAATAGGATTTTGAATGACATATCTTATAACATAACAATTTCTCTCGTGGAAGCGAGGTGGGTGTCAATATAATACTACTTACAATATTATTGCCACTTCCACCACAACCTCGCTTCCGAGAAAGAAATCGTTATGCTTCAAGTTGTGTCATGGGAAATCTTTTTTATTCATCAATCATATATTTATTGTACTACAACTAGTAGGTTGTTTTGATTCTTTAACTTCCGCGAAGCGATCTGAACATATTTAAGATATCGTTCCAAGCTTCCACAACGCTCGCTTCGCACTCACAAACATAACCCATCTAGCACGAACTACGGGGTCCGGTGGAAGTTAGTGCATGGTGACACCATCACTCGACCCCCTAGGAGGGCAACGCAACGATTGATGGCAACGCAACGATTCGTTTTGCCTCGAGTAGGTTTCGTTGTTCAGACCATCCTTTAATGTTGGAATATGGGCGAAAAGTAAATATAAAACAACATGAGCGATTCTGCCCTCTGTGTATTGTACTTACCATTGAATCAGAGTACCAATTCTTTATTAAATGTTCATTTTACTGTGATCTGAGAAACAGCCTGCTACAACAATACTACATAAATAATCCATGTGAAACTAAATGTATGAACTTATTATTGTCTTCCGATTCTACAACTGTTAACAATCTTGCTAAGTTTATATTTTTTGCATTGACAAAAAGAGCGAAGTTGTCGAATATAGAGTATAAGGTTAAATAAGACATTGTACATGTAAGCATACAGCTTAATATTATATATGGCGCTGGATTGTATTGTTATCTTCATAATTGTATAACGGGTCGGTGGCCCTTGTACGAAATTAACTCTCACTCACTAGATATAAGCTTACGATGACACATACTTAAACTAAACATGACAAAATTCACTTTTCACCCAAAACATTGAACATTTAAAATGTGTTCACCACTGCAATTTCGACTAGTCAAGTCGATTATCCTTTCGTTAACCCCTTAAACAATCATTACTAAAACAACACCAAACATCAAAGACTACCGCCAGTCGCCTTAACGACCCCATGAAAGACTCATGCCGCCCCATGCCACTATTGCAATTAGCCCATGCAGAACAATAATTTACCATCACCCACCAGTTATCTCCCCTTGCGGATATTTCCAAGATTGGAAATTTTTGGAAACATCATCTTTCCAAAATTGGAAAGTCTTGGAAACATCATCTTTCCAAAATTGGAAATGTCTTGGAAACATCATCTTTCCAAGACATTTCCAAGCTTGGAAAGATGGATTTTTTTTCCAGTGTAGTTTCCGAGTTACAACTTGTTTTCATAGACGATTCTGTCAAAATCGCTTGGTGTCGTTAGGCCTTATTTGTATAATGACTGATCCAAATTGATCCCATTTCTGTGTTTTTTTACCTCGATATTTAATCATGTCATGTAAAAATATGACGCATATTACGCGTGATATTAAAAAATGACATTTGATTTATTTGAATCGGTAAACAAAACAATCCTATTTTGCCATTGCTAGAAGAATCTGAAATTTTACTTAGGTAAATAGGTACATACAGTTTTAGCACACAGCGAATGCTTATATGTATTTCTTAGGCAACAATGAAGCTCTCTTGGTATTCTCAAAACAGTTTCGGCCCATAAGTTTTCACATGCAATACAGCAATTAATACTCCCTCGTTGTAACCCGTGTTAGGTGGTATAAACCTACACATGTTATTTGTCATCATTCACTTGATGGTCAGTTAATGAATTTATAACAGGTATAATTAGTGGTAACACCACTTAGATTGCCCGACAAAGGTTCCCATTTGGCATTTCTTGTGTCTGGAGTAAATATTCACCATTACAAACATCGATAAAAAGGATTAACCGAGAACACGCTGATTGATTGATTACTTTTATCTTACACAGCGGATTTGTCAAAAGGTAGTGTTTATGTATGTAGATTTATTCATCTATACTGAATACACCCTGTCGTGGCTGTGTCTGTCTAAAAACAACGTCCTTCCTTCAAAGGGTTAACCGCCAATACAGTGATTGATTGCTCATTATTGGCTAACTAAATTACCGTTTTTAAAGAATGGTGGACATTATGCAATCAGTTGCCAGGTGTGCTATCTTGGGTGACCAATGAGACTATACACCAATGTGACATACCTGAAACTATATATCACATTTTCATATACTAGACTGTTGAAAGACACATCACTTGGAACAGCTGCAGATGAATGGCATATCACTCGGGGTTTTTTATATTGATGGATACTTTCCTCGAACAAGGTAATAGCCTGACATTGTTCCTATAAATTTATTCTGTTTTAATTTTAATATTTGCATTTTGTTTTATTCATTTGTCGTAGCATTCAACAGAATTGTTGTTTTCGCCATGAAGTGTAATGAGACATACTAGGGCGTGTGTGCGATTATGATTCACATTGGCAAACTATAAAATGTCCAGATATTACAGTCCTATTATAAATGCACTATAAGTATTAGCAGATCGTCTGCTTTTTTATTTAGTTTCAAAATGCATACAAGTGATAATAAACTAATTAGGATTATAAGACCAAATATAAAGACGATCATTGACTAGTATATACATACTGGTGAGTGGACGTTAACCACGTGAATGTAGCAAGAAAGTTATCACGCAGTATTGTCACTTCCACCCCCCACCTCGCTTCCGTGGAAGAAATCGTTATGTTATAAGTTGTGTCATGCAAAATGCTTTTGGTTATGATTCAAATACATATTTAACTACGAGTAGAAAGTAGTTTTGATTTTCTAACTTGATGAAAACAAACCATAATCTCATTAATTCTAACAGACTTTAGCCCGTGACTTCACGATTTTCAAAAATGGCGGCGCCCCTGTCGAGAACATCCGCCAATCTGAGTATAAATGTTATTTAGGTTAGTTTTCACCGAGTTACAAAATCAAAACTTCTTTCTACTGGTAGTAAAATATGTATTTGATTGATGGTCAATAGGATTTTGCATGACATAACTATAGCATAACAATTTCTCTCGTGGAAGCGAGGTGGGTGTCAATATAATACTACTTACAGTATTATTGTTACTTCGACCACAACCTCGCTTCTGAGGCAGAAATCGTTATGTTACAAGTTGTGTCATGGAAAATCTTTATGGTCATCAATCATATACATAATTTACTACGATTAGTAAGTAGTTTTGATTCTTTAACTTCCGTGAAGCGATCTGAACACAAGTAAGATAGTGTTTCAGGCTTCCACAACGCTCGCTTCGTACTCACAAACATAACCCATTTTGCACAAACTGCGGGGTCCTGTGGAAATCTGTGCATGGCGACACCATCGCCCGACCTCTAGGAGCAACTGACGACAACGCAACGATTTGGCATGTCTTCGTTGATGTCGAGAAATCATCAAAATGACGAGCTTGCTACACACCTTCTGTACAACTAACTGAAAATCCTTCCTCATATGACGTCACTGCAGTGCTCTGGCGACAGAGTTACGTAACCTGTCTGTGGTTTCGTTGGCGGGCGAGAGTGAAGCAGGCGACTTTTTGGCAACTTTTAATCGCTCGGTACTAATTAACCACAAGTTTTTTAAAGAATGAATTTGGTGTTCCCCATAAGACTGACCAGAAATCTTTCATATGTAATAGTTAAAAGAGTAAAAAAAAAAAACAAAGTTTATTTGTTCTTTAAAATTAAAGGTCTCTTTTTAGGTAAATCAAAATTTACTGGCTGCCCTTTCCAAGACATTTTGTATGTGTATCTTAAAGAATTGACCAAAGAATTGAACTCTCTCTCCTAATTCTAAATGCTTTTGTTTCTAAAGTTTTATGAGACTGCTGATTATGTAACTAAAAATAATAGGACAGAATGTAATTTAAATACTTGAAGATGTTCAATTATTGACTTAATTTCAAAATATGTATCAATATATGCAATTAGTAAAACTTAATGAGTCCTAAATCAAACGAAACAAGGCAGAATAGTATATAAATCATTGAATTAATTTAAAAGTATGTATCATTATATCCATATCTTAATACTAAATGAGTAATAAATCAAATTCAAGAGATTATATTATTTAACAATTTAAGCCCAAGCTTAAAGCTTAAGCCCAAGCTCATTAATTTTGACAAGAATCTAAACATGACATATTAAGTCACGTCTGGGCGTTTGCTCGTACACCGAAGACCCGTGTTCGATTCCCCACATGTACAATGTGTGAAGCCCATTTCTGGTGTTCCGCCGCGGTGATATTGCTGGAATATTGCTAAAAGCGGCGTAAAACTCATTATCACTCGTTATTAACGATGGCAACGATGTCATATGCATGCTTCACATGCTTAGATTTATATTATGTCTTAAAATAGTACTAGCCCGAAACATCCACGAAAGTTAATCGAAGTCAAAATGTCGAAGCAACGAGAAATCATTCTGAATTTCTGCATTTCAAGTTGTTAAAAGTAACTTCAAGTAACGAGAAAATACTTGACCAATTAATAGAAGCAATGAGAAAATAATTGAAATAACGAGAAAATACACAAAGCAATGAGAAAACTAATCGAAGGAAAGAGAAATGTCGCTGAAAAACTATCTTATTTTACAAAAATGGCTGCTTTAGGCTTTCCTAATTCAAAGGAACGCTAACATTTGTGACATGTTAGAAAGCTTAGAAGCTTGAAACCATTGCATCTAGTTTTTCGTCTGACAGTGGTTGAAATAATACACCCATCAATAATTAAAATGTATATGAGTGATTGCCTTATATTACTCCAGATGCAACAATACTTAAACATAATCGCGGCGGACTGTGTAAGTGGGAGATCATAAGGCCATCATTACGCCATACTCTCACCTCCATTTTTCAATGCAGGAAGGTTCTCCGCTTCGAACTTGAAGTTGGAGCCCTTTGGCTCCCCCACAAATTGTGAAGCAAGTATCCACTTCTTTGCCTTGACCATTTTGATGTGATCCTGCTTATCTGTGTTCCCCGATCTATATTTATTGAGCCGCGGAAATGACACAGCAGAAAACACTGAGTGTCCAGCAACGAACACATTCGTCTAAAGTTCGGGGGTAATTCATCAGCAAATCTATGCATATTTGCGGCACTGTGGGTTTTTGGTGGAAGGTCATGTGTAGGCATCACAAGTGTTCTCTTGAAAAATCTGCAACGCAATATGCTGGAGTGTAGCAGGATAGAATAGTTTCTGACCACAACGTCCCAGTTTTCCCGTGTGGATACGATAGGTGGTCATGTAGCGATGTGCTGATGTAATGTTGACTGTCACTAGAGGCACGTGGTATTGTGTACATGTTCTGGTTGTGATTTATGTATTGGGGAGTTCACCGTCTGAGATGAAACGTGGAACTGTGTGGTCTCAATATTGGACATTACTCAACAAAGTTCGTACATGCATTGAGGGAGAGAGATGGACTGAGCATCAGTTATGTATCATGGTAAGTGTGTGTGTGTGACTTTAGTTTTACGCCGCTTTTAGCAGTATTCCAGCAATATCACGGCGGGGGACACCAGAAATGGGTTTCATACATTGTACCCATGTGTGGAAGTATCATGATAAGAAAGATCAAAGTGAGGCTGGTGAAGGTTTGCTCTCCTGGTAACATGCCGTAGTATGGTGCAGTCAAACCATGGATCATAACCAGGTCCAATCTCGGATTCAAACCTTCGGAAGCATTACCATATGCATGTATATTTTCCTAAGCCGCCTTTCAGACGTCCACAACCTTAAAGAACAAAGCCTCACCCCAAGGATGTATGACAAAAAGGATTATGTCATCTTCCAATTTCCAATAGTAAACTTTCTCTTAATGTCGAGCAATATTCCAACAGCACCAGCCTTTGGTGCTCTCATTTCGCAACTTTTGAGGTACAATCGAGTATGCTCAGTCACCAGGATGTCAAAGATCTTTATATGACTCTTGCTCAGAACTTGTTCAATCAAAGTTACAACATTCAAGGCCTAAGTAAAGCTATCCAAAGGTTATATTATACTCTCATGGGGAATATTTCTAAATTGGATGCATCCGAAGCAATCCCCCAATATAACTTGTACCATGTGTTCACGTGTTTTTGGGGTGAACAGTTGTCTGGCTTTACACGTGTGTGTGAAGAATACCAATTGTTATGCAGGATACGTTCAACTGTTCGCGAACAGCTGATATCAATATTTAATAAACATGAACACATTGTTTTAATCAGAATCGCACAATCGACTAGGCTTTTGACACATATTAGTTTTGATGTGGAACGTTTTTCTACTTCCAGGTCCTTCACGACTGTCGCTCCTTCTCGTTTTCGAGACTTACATATCTGTTATATTTTCTACAAACATGGCTTTACATTTTCTTTACATCTTTTACGACTTTACTCTCTTCACAGTTTCCCGAGTTACACGTCCTTTGGGACATTTACTTCCTCAACATTGTTTATATATTTCCGCTTTGAGGAACACTATTTCTGCAAATTGTGTACCAGTAGGGCAGCACATGCTCGCCTGGTGTCAAATACATAAATCACTAACTGGCATCGCTATAAATGAAACCCCGTCATTAAAACTACTCACTTCGATCTTTAATAAACTTAAATCTACCTTTTGACAACAGTGCACAATTCTCACCCGCGAATGAAATTTCAACCAATCAAAGCGGGGCGTCTCTGTGACGTCATATGAGGCCTTAGGCGTTAGGCCTTATTTGTGTAATGACTGATCCAAATTGATCCCTTTTGTGTGTTTATTTACCTCGATATTTAATCATGACGTCTATTACGCGTGATATTAAAATTGACATTGATTTATTTGAATCGGTAAACTAAACAATCCTATTTTACCATTGCTAGAAGAATCTGGAATTTTACTTAGGTAAACAGGTACATACAGTTTTAGCGCACAGCAAATGCTTATATGTATTTCTTATGCAACAATGAAGTTCTGTTTGTATTCTCAAAACAGTTTCGGCCCATAAGTTTTCACATGCAATTAAAATTGCATGCAATACAGCAATTAATACTCCCTCGTTGTAACCCGTGTTAGGTGGTATAAACCTACACATGTTATTTGTCATCATTCACTTGATGGTCAGTTAGTGAATTTATAACAGGTATAATTAGTGGCAACACCACTTAGATTACCCGACAAAGGTTCCCATTTGGCATTTCTTGTGTCTGGAGTAAATATTCAACATTATAAACTTCGATAAAAAGGATTAACCGAGAACACGCTGATTGATTGATTACTTTTATCTTACACAGCGGATTTGTCAAAGGTAGTGTTTATGTATGTAGATTTATTCATCTATACTGAATACACTCTGTCTCGGCTGTATCTGCGTAAAAACAACGTCCTTCCTTCAAAGGATTAACCGCCAATACAGTGATTGATTGCTCATTATTGGCTAACTAAATAACCGTTTTTAAAGAATGGTGGACATTATGCAATCAGTTGCCAGGTGTGCTATCTTGGGTGACCAATGAGACTATACACCAATGTGACATACCTGAAACTATATATCACTTTTTCATATACTAGACTGTTGAAAGACACATCACTTGGAACAGCTGCAGATGAATGGCATATCACTCGGGGTTTTTTATATTGATGGATACTTTCCTCGAACAAGGTAATAGCCTGACATTGTTCCTATAAATTTATTCTGTTTTAATTTTAATATTTGCATTTTGTTTTTATTCATTTGTCGTAGCATTCAACAGAATTGTTGTTTTCGCCATGAAGTGTAATGAGACATACTAGGGCGTGTGTGCGAATTATGATTCACATTGGCAAACTATAAAATGTCCAGATATTACAGTCCTATTATAAATGCACTATAAGTATTAGCAGATCGTCTGCTTTTTATTTAGTTTCAAAATGCATACAAGTGATAATAAACTAATTAGGATTATAAGACCAAATATAAAGACGTACATTGACTAGTATATACATACTGGTGAGTGGACGTTAACCACGTGAATGTAGCAAGAAAGTTATCACGCAGTATTGTCACTTCCACCCCCCACCTCGCTTCCGTGGAAGAAATTGTTATGTTATAAGTTGTGTCATGCAAAATGCTTTTGGTTATGATTCAAATACATATTTAACTACGAGTAGAAAGTAGTTTTGATTTTCTAACTTGATGAAAACAAACCATAATCTCATTAATTCTAACAGACTTTAGCCCGTGACTTCACGATTTTCAAAAATGGCGGCGCCCTGTCGAGAACATCCGCCAATCTGAGTATAAATGTTATTTAGGTTAGTTTTCACCGAGTTACAAAATCAAAACTTCTTTCTACTGGTAGTAAAATATGTATTTGATTGATGGTCAATAGGATTTTGCATGACATAGCTTATAGCATAACAATTTCTCTCGTGGAAGCGAGGTGGGTGTCAATATAATACTACTTACAGTATTATTGTTACTTCGACCACAACCTCGCTTCTGAGGCAGAAATTGTTATGTTACAAGTTGTGTCATGGAAAATCTTTATGGTCATCAATCATATACATAATTTACTACGATTAGTAAGTAGTTTTGATTCTTTAACTTCCGTGAAGCGATCTGAACACAAGTAAGATAGCGTTTCAGGCTTCCACAACGCTCGCTTCGTACTCACAAACATAACCCATTTTGCACAAACTGCGGGGTCCTGTGGAAATCTGTGCATGGCGACACCATCGCCCGACCTCTAGGAGCAACTGACGACAACGCAACGATTTGGCATGTCTTCGTTGATGTCGAGAAATCATCAAAATGACGAGCTTGCTACACACCTTCTGTACAACTAACTGAAAATCCTTCCTCATATGACGTCACTGCAGTGCTCTGGCGACAGAGTTACGTAACCTGTCTGTGGTTTCGTTGGCGGGCGAGAGTGAAGCAGGCGACTTTTTGGCAACTTTTAATCGCTCGGTACTAATTAACCACAAGTTTTTAAAGAATGAATTTGGTGTTCCCCATAAGACTGACCAGAAATCTTTCATATGTAATAGTTAAAAGAGTAAAAAAAAAAAACAAAGTTTATTTGTTCTTAAAAATTAAAGGTCTCTTTTAGGTAAATCAAAATTTACTGGCTGCCCTTTCCAAGACATTTTGTATGTGTATTCTTAAAGAATTGACCAAAGAATTGAACTCTCTCTCCTAATTCTAAATGCTTTTGTTTCTAAAGTTTTATGAGACTGCTGATTATGTAACTAAAAATAATAGGACAGAATGTAATTTAAATACTTGAAGATGTTCAATTATTGACTTAATATCAAAATATGTATCAATATATGCAATTAGTAAAACTTAATGAGTCCTAAATCAAACGAAACAAGGCAGAATAGTATATAAATCATTGAATTAATTTAAAAGTATGTATCATTATATCCATATCTTAATACTAAATGAGTAATAAATCAAATTCAAGAGATTATATTATTTAACAATTTAAGCCCAAGCTTAAAGCTTAAGCCCAAGCTCATTAATTTTGACAAGAATCTAAACATGACATATTAAGTCACGTCTCAAGCGTTTGCTCGTACACCGAAGACCCGTGTTCGATTCCCCACATGTACAATGTGTGAAGCCCATTTCTGGTGTTCCGCCGCGGTGATATTGCTGGAATATTGCTAAAAGCGGCGTAAAACTCATTATCACTCGTTATTAACGATGGCAACGATGTCATATGCATGCTTCACATGCTTAGATTTATATTATGTCTTAAAATAGTACTAGCCCGAAACATCCACGAAAGTTAATCGAAGTCAAAATGTCGAAGCAACGAGAAATCATTCTGAATTTCTGCATTTCAAGTTGTTAAAAGTAACTTCAAGTAACGAGAAAATACTTGACCAATTAATAGAAGCAATGAGAAAATAATTGAAATAACGAGAAAATACACAAAGCAATGAGAAAACTAATCGAAGGAAAGAGAAATGTCGCTGAAAAACTATCTTATTTTACAAAATGGCTGCTTTAGGCTTTCCTAATTCAAAGGAACGCTAACATTTGTGACATGTTAGAAAGCTTAGAAGCTTGAAACTATTGCATCTAGTTTTTCGTCTGACAGTGGTTGAAATAATACACCCATCAATAATTAAAATGTATATGAGTGATTGCCTTATATTACTCCAGATGCAACAATACTTAAACATAATCGCGGTGGACTGTGTAAGTGGGAGATCATAAGGCCATCATTACGCCATACTCACCTCCATTTTTCAATGCAGGAAGGTTCTCCGCTTCGAACTTGAAGTTGGAGCCCTTTGGCTCCCCACAAATTGTGAAGCAAGTATCCACTTCTTTGCCTTGACCATTTTGATGTGATCCTGCTTTATCTGTGTTCCCCGATCTATATTTATTGAGCCGCGGAAATGACACAGCAGAAAACACTGAGTGTCCAGCAACGAACACATTCGTCTAAAGTTCGGGGTAATTCATCAGCAAATCTATGCATATTTGCGGCACTGTGGGTTTTTGGTGGAAGGTCATGTGTAGGCATCACAAGTGTTCTCTTTGAAAAATCTGCAACGCAATATGCTGGAGTGTAGCAGGATAGAATGGTTTCTGACCACAACGTCCCAGTTTTCCCGTGTGGATACGATAGGTGGTCATGTAGCGATGTGCTGATGTAATGTTGACGGTCACTAGAGGCACGTGGTATTGTGTACATGTTCTGGTTGTGATTTATGTATTGGGGAGTTCACCGTCTGAGATGAAACGTGGAACTGTGTGGTCTCAATATTGGACATTACTCAACAAAGTTCGTACATGCATTGAGGGAGAGAGATGGACTGAGCATCAGTTATGTATCATGGTAAGTGTGTGTGTGACTTTAGTTTTACGCCGCTTTTAGCAGTATTCCAGCAATATCACGGCGGGGACACCAGAAATGGGTTTCATACATTGTACCCATGTGTGGAAGTATCATGATAAGAAAGATCAAAGTGAGGCTGGTGAAGGTTTGCTCTCCTGGTAACATGCCGTAGTATGGTGCAGTCAAACCATGGATCATAACCAGGTCCAATCTCGGATTCAAACCTTCGGAAGCATTACCATATGC
Source organism: Haliotis rubra (assembly GCF_003918875.1). NCBI lineage: Eukaryota > Metazoa > Mollusca > Gastropoda > Lepetellida > Haliotidae > Haliotis > Haliotis rubra. Next base: position 61,855 of record NW_025767592.1, read on the forward strand.
ATGTATATTTTTCCTGCCGCCTTTCAGACGTCCACAACCTTAAAGAACAAAGCCTCACCCCAAGGATGTATGACAAAAAGATTATGTCATCTTCCAATTTCCAATAGTAAACTTTCTCTTAATGTCGAGCAATATTCCAACAGCACCAGCCTTTGGTGCTCTCATTTCGCAACTTTTGAGGTACAATCGAGTATGCTCAGTCACCAGGATGTCAAAGATCTTTATATGACTCTTGCTCAGAACTTGTTCAATCAAAGTTACAACATTCAAGGCCTAAGTAAAGCTATCCAAAGGTTATATTATACTCTCATGGGGAATATTTCTAAATTGGATGCATCCGAAGCAATCCCCCAATATAACTTGTACCATGTGTTCACGTGTTTTTGGGGTGAACAGTTGTCTGGCTTTACACGTGTGTGTGAAGAATACCAATTGTTATGCAGGATACGTTCAACTGTTCGCGAACAGCTGATATCAATATTTAATAAACATGAACACATTGTTTTAATCAGAATCGCACAATCGACTAGGCTTTTGACACATATTAGTTTTGATGTGGAACGTTTTTCTACTTCCAGGTCCTTCACGACTGTCGCTCCCTTCTCGTTTTCGAGACTTACATATCTGTTATATTTTCTACAAACATGGCTTTACATTTTTCTTACATCTTTTTACGACTTTTACTCTCTTCACAGTTTCCCGAGTTACACGTCCTTTGGGACATTTACTTCCTCAACATTGTTTATATATTTCCGCTTTGAGGAACACTATTTCTGCAAATTGTGTACCAGTAGGGCAGCACATGCTCGCCTGGTGTCAAATACATAAATCACTAACTGGCATCGCTATAAATGAAACCCCGTCATTAAAACTACTCACTTCGATCTTTAATAAACTTAAATCTACCTTTTGACAACAGTGCACAATTCTCACCCGCGAATGAAATTTCAACCAATCAAAGCGGGGCGTCTCTGTGACGTCATATGAGGCCTTAGGCGTTAGGCCTTATTTGTGTAATGACTGATCCAAATTGATCCCTTTTTGTGTGTTTATTTACCTCGATATTTAATCATGACGTCTATTACGCGTGATATTAAAAATTGACATTGGATTTATTTGAATCGGTAAACTAAACAATCCTATTTTACCATTGCTAGAAGAATCTGGAATTTTACTTAGGTAAACAGGTACATACAGTTTTAGCGCACAGCAAATGCTTATATGTATTTCTTATGCAACAATGAAGTTCTGTTTGTATTCTCAAAACAGTTTCGGCCCATAAGTTTTCACATGCAATTAAAATTGCATGCAATACAGCAATTAATACTCCCTCGTTGTAACCCGTGTTAGGTGGTATAAACCTACACATGTTATTTGTCATCATTCACTTGATGGTCAGTTAGTGAATTTATAACAGGTATAATTAGTGGCAACACCACTTAGATTACCCGACAAAGGTTCCCATTTGGCATTTCTTGTGTCTGGAGTAAATATTCAACATTATAAACTTCGATAAAAAGGATTAACCGAGAACACGCTGATTGATTGATTACTTTTATCTTACACAGCGGATTTGTCAAAAGGTAGTGTTTATGTATGTAGATTTATTCATCTATACTGAATACACTCTGTCTCGGCTGTATCTGCGTAAAAACAACGTCCTTCCTTCAAAGGATTAACCGCCAATACAGTGATTGATTGCTCATTATTGGCTAACTAAATTACCGTTTTTAAAGAATGGTGGACATTATGCAATCAGTTGCCAGGTGTGCTATCTTGGGTGACCAATGAGACTATACACCAATGTGACATACCTGAAACTATATATCACTTTTTCATATACTAGACTGTTGAAAGACACATCACTTGGAACAGCTGCAGATAAATGGCATATCACTCGGGGTTTTTTATATTGATGGATACTTTCCTCGAACAAGGTAATAGCCTGACATTGTTCCTATAAATTTATTCTGTTTTAATTTTAATATTTGCATTTTGTTTTATTCATTTGTCGTAGCATTCAACAGAATTGTTGTTTTCGCCATGAAGTGTAATGAGACATACTAGGGCGTGTGTGCGAATTATGATTCACATTGGCAAACTATAAAATGTCCAGATATTACAGTCCTATTATAAATGCACTATAAGTATTAGCAGATCGTCTGCTTTTTATTTAGTTTCAAAATGCATACAAGTGATAATAAACTAATTAGGATTATAAGACCAAATATAAAGACGTACATTGACTAGTATATACATACTGGTGAGTGGACGTTAACCACGTGAATGTAGCAAGAAAGTTATCACGCAGTATTGTCACTTCCACCCCCCACCTCGCTTCCGTGGAAGAAATCGTTATGTTATAAGTTGTGTCATGCAAAATGCTTTTGGTTATGATTCAAATACATATTTAACTACGAGTAGAAAGTAGTTTTGATTTTCTAACTTGATGAAAACAAACCATAATCTCATTAATTCTAACAGACTTTAGCCCGTGACTTCACGATTTTCAAAAATGGCGGCGCCCTGTCGAGAACATCCGCCAATCTGAGTATAAATGTTATTTAGGTTAGTTTTCACCGAGTTACAAAATCAAAACTTCTTTCTACTGGTAGTAAAATATGTATTTGATTGATGGTCAATAGGATTTTGCATGACATAGCGTATAACATAACAAGTTCTCTCTCGGGGAGGCAGAAATCGTTATGTTACAAGTTGTGTCATGGAAAATCTTTATGGTCATCAATCATATACATATTTTACTGCGATTAGTAAGTAGTTTTGATTGTTTAACTTCCGTGAAGCGATCTGAACACAAGTAAGATAGCGTTTCAGGCTTCCACAACGCTCGCTTCACACTCACAAACATAACCCATTTTGCACGAACTGCGGGGTCCTGTGGAAATCTGTGCATGGCGACACCATCGCCCGACCTCTAGGAGCAATTGACGACAACGCAACGATTTGGCATGTCTTCGTGAAGTCGAGATATCAAAATGATGAGCTTGCTACACACTTTCTGTACAACTAACTGAAATTCCTTCCTCATATGACGTCACTGCAGTGCTCTGGCGACAGAGTTACGTAACCTGTCTGTGGTTTCGTTGGCGGGCGAGAGTGAAGCAGGCGACTTTTTGGCAACATTTAATCGCTCGGTACAAATTAACCACAAGTTTTTAAAGAATGAATTTGGTGTTCCCCATAAGACTGACCACAAATCTTTCATATGTAATAGTTAAAAGAGTTAAAAAAAAGTTAATTTGTTCTTTAACTTGATTTTTTTTCAAATATGGTTTTCCTTAAATTTTAGCCTGTGTAACATTAGAATTGAGAACGGTTAGAATTTACTTACACATATGAATCTTTTGCTGTTCTTTGCGGACAAAGGCCTCTGCTTTCCCACTTCTTTTTCTTTTAGGTGAATGAACCCTCTGGTTCCTCCAAAACCGCCAAACTGCTTCTGAAAGGAGATGTGTATAAGTGGAAAATATTTCCAGTTGGAAGTTACGAAAATGGGGGTTGTGTAATTTTTATGTATTTTTCTGATTCAGAGGATTTACATTATTTGGATAATTTTATGTACATCATTTACTGAAGGGTTTGGATTACACATACCTGTTGCAGGTCAAGGTCATTTAGTCATCTTCAGTTTTTGCAACACTGCCCCAATGGAATGCTGGAAATATAGAAATTAAGGGGGAAATCAGGAACTATCTTAGTGATATTGTATTCTTGATAACAATAAGGCATGAAAATAGAAGAATAAATATCAATTTGCAAGGTGTAGATATGCTAATATCAAAAGAAGCAAAATTAACAAGTTCATTTAATTTTAGGTTGGCAATGTACATCAATGTATCCCCAACATATCCTATTAAACGTTCTATATATCCAACTTTCTTTACAAACTTCTTTTGTGGATCTAACAAAATCCACATCTCTTCATTCAAAGTTAGATATCTTGACATTTTAAGTGTAAAATTGTTTACATCAGAAGATTACCTTAAATTACCTCATACATCGATCAGTAATCTATCCGATACTGTCTTGAAAACCTTTTAAAAAACAGTTTCCAAATATATTGTGTTGACAATTTAACCACTCAACAGCATTATAGTATCATGATAAATATCGTCTTAAAAGTTGGCTGGAAAACATTGTCGATTTTGGGGGGTCATAGGCTGTCTTGTAACGTTAATAACTAGACAAAGAATTTTGAAACTTCACTCTAACCATGCACCAAATCTGCTCAGAGAATTCCTATAAATGCAAAATGACTCACTATCCCCCACTATTTGTTTTCAGTGGTACAAATATCAAAAGGAATTTGCAATAACAAACTTTAAAATAGAACTTCAAATCATTGGATTTCTTGCAATAATATTCGAATACTTCTAAATACGTTTGGAAGTTATCTTGAGTCGTGACATTGCTGGATATATTTGTGGTTCATATTGTTCTTGCAAAGATAGTACTTCATACATTACGATAATGAACCATTTAGGCGTATGTGACCTGATCCAAATCACAATCGAGTTCTTGAGTTGACTAAGTAAAGGAAGCCATATCTCTTGCCAACATTTCGACACGCAATTGCTTATCGAGTTCCATCAAGTCCAAAATTTTGATTTAATATTTATTGTCCTAGCTACTTATGTACATTAAACGTTACACATAACATGAGCTATTGCTTAATTCAAGAAATTTACACTGTACCTGACATGGTCGTGGAATGTTCCCTTTCTCCCTCCGCGATCGACGACTGCTCCTGTCTTCAAGTTTTCACGTACCAGAGCCTCCAAAGCTTCTAGTGTAACTCGCATTGCCATTTTCTTGATTCAGATAACATGGACAAGCGAAGGAATAATTCACTGTGCTTGGTTCCTTGTTGTGTTAATAACGGGAGACACTTTGGCCCACTTTCAAAACAACTTCTCATCAGATCAAGTGACAAAATGGCGGCAATTGTATGTAGGGGCATTGTGGGTAATAACAAATACATAATCCCTTTTCGATTGGCAGGTATGAAAACATTATCTGACCCAATTTGGTTGTGATTTCAAGTGAGTGAGTGAGTGAGTTAATATTTAACGTCACATCGGCAATATTTCAGCCATATCGTGACGAGAACATTTTACATTGGAATGGAATATGTATATATTATAAAACCTGTCATCGAAGGACAGTAAAGCAACTAGAGTATCACAGATATAGAAAGGTAAAACTAGTAATTGAATCTAAAACATTTTAACCATAGGGGACAACACAATCTAAAAATGGGCTATAGATCGCTAACAACTGAAGGTAGATCACCATACTAGGGACCATGGGGACTTACAGTACATTTGCTTCCTGCATGGGCCCTAGCCGGATTTATATCATCCCCTCAGGCGTTAGCAATTAAGACATATCTAGCCATACATTAAAATTACAAATATTCTACGATTAAAAAACGGAAAGTTGAAATTTACTTTAAATGTTTTGGGACTTACGTACCCTCTCAGGAGGACAATAATTTTACAGTACTTTAACCCCCCTCGAGGATACAGCCACTAACAATCTATGTTACTAATTCAAACTTCCAATCATAAAATATTTAGCTATTTACAAATCTGTTAACAAATCTAATTCTTTTAAAAAGGCAATAACTAAATGAGAACTAACATTATTAAAATATCCTTCAATGTTTTGACATTAAAATACTTATCCCTTGTGATGGAATATTCAATGCAGTCAAGCAAGACATGCTTGACTGTGATTCTTTCATCACAAGGGATACAAAACGGAGGATCTTCGCCTTTCAATAAATATTCATGAGTATATCTGGTATGGCCAATGCGACATCGTCGCATAATGACCTCTTCAAATCTGGACCGACAACCCAAGTAGGTGTAACCAATATAGGGTTTTATTGCATGTAACTTATTAATACCTACTTGGGCGTCCCACTTCTTCTGCATCAGATCACGGATGTAAGTTCTAATGCCAGCTTTATAATCAGAGTATGGAATATGAAGTGGTGTCACAGATTTGTTGAGTGCTGCCTTGGCAGCAAGATCAGCCATGGTATTCCCAGAGATGCCAACGTGGCTGGGTAACCAACAAAAGACGATGTCGCACTGGCCAGTAGCAAGCTCATTATTCAATTCAATAATTTCTAATAAAAGTGGATGTTTGCAAGAAATATTTTTAATAGCCTGAAGACAAGAAAGAGAATCTGAAAAGATGATATATTGTTTATATTTACGGTGTTTATTAATATATTTAAGAGCTGTTAAGATGGCGTTTGCTTCTGCTGTAAAAATAGAGCTGTTATCTGGTAAACGAGAAGATATTGTTCTGGATCCAATGACAGTGGCACATGCCACCGCGCCACCATCCTTGGATCCATCTGTAAATAAGGATTTATATGTATTATATTGACTTTTAATTGATGATATTCTTGTTTATATTGTAATTCATTAGTTTCTGCTTTTTAAATGCTGTTAATGTTAGGTCAACTTGTGGCTCAACCAATTGCCAAGGCGGAGAAGAAAGAAGACGGGAAGGAGCTATATTTTCCAGCTCAATGCCGGCAGCAGAAAGAAATGGTTTAATTCTTAAACCAAGAGGCGGAACAAGAGAAGGCTTTTGTTGTACAACTCCTCATAAGAAGGATTGAAAACACAGTTAAATGCAGGATTAGACTCGTTAGAATAGAGTTTTGTTATATACTGTAAAGAGAGTTTGATACGACGTTGGGTAAGGGATGGCTCATCAGCCTCAACATAGAGACTATCAATAGGAGAAGTTCTAAAAGACCCAAGACAAAGTCTCAGACCTTGATGGTGGACTGAATCTAAGAGTTTTAAGTTGCTTTTACAGGCTCCACCATATACGATGGAGCCATAATCAAGCTTCGAGCGGACAAGTGATCTGTAAAGGTGTAGGAGCGTAGCTTGATCCCCTCCCCACCTTGAATTAGACACGACTTTCAATAAATCGAGTGCCTTCAGGCATTTAGTTTTTAGGATTTGATATGCGGAAGAAAAGTTAAATGGGAGTCGAAAATGAGACCTAAGAACTTGGCCTCTTTTACAACCTTGATGGGAGTGCCATTTAAAAACAGTTCTGGGTCTTTATGTGGTTTATATTTACGGCAGAAGTGTAGGCAATTAGTTTTGATTTAGAAAATTTAAAGCCGTTTTCAAGACACCATTTATGTATTTTATTTAAACACAACTGTAGTTGCCGTTCAATAGTATGCATATTCTTACCGCGACAAGAAATGTTAAAATCATCCACAAAAAGTGATCCATCAATTGAATCGTTTAAAACCTTGGATAAACTGTTAATCTTAATGCTAAATAAAGTGACAGACAAAATACTGCCTTGTGGGACACCCTGATCCTGATTGTAATGGTCAGACAGGGTTGAACCCACTCGGACTTGAAATTGTCTGTCTTTCAAAAACCGTGATATAAAAAGAGGCAAACGGCCTCTCAAACCAAAGTCATGTAAATCCTTCAAAATGCCATGCTTCCAGGTCGTATCATAAGCTTTCTCAAGATCAAAGAAAATTGATACAGCATGTTGTTTACTTACTATAGCATTCTTAACAAAGGATTCCAAGCGTACCAAATGATCAATGGTACTACGATTTTTCCTGAAACCACATTGAATATTGGTAATAAGGTTATTGGTTTCAAGATACCAAGTTAATCTATTATTCACCATACGTTCCATGGTTTTACAAACACAGCTAGTTAGAGAGATCGGTCTGTAATTAGACGGATCTGTATGATCCTTACCAGGTTTTGGTATTGGGACTACAATGGCATTACGCCATGAGGGAGGAAATTTCCCAGACGTCCATATTTTGTCAAATATATCTAAAAGTGTCATCAGACATGGTTCCGGTAAGTGTTTCAATAGCTGGTAATGTATATTATCATCACCCGCTGCAGTGTCATGAGCTTGCTCAAGAGCAGTATGTAGCTCATATAATGAAAACACTTCATTATAATCTTCACCGTTATTTGATTCGAAATTAAGTTTTTTCTTTTCCTGTTGTTTCTGATATCTCTGAAACTCAGGGACATAATTTGCCGATGATGAATTTTTGGCAAGAGTTTCGCCAATTTTATTTGCAATGTTGCATTTGTCAGTTATGAAATTGTCACCATCTTTAAGATGATGAACAGCAGATTTTGAACCTTTGCCTTTTATTCTCTGAACCATGTTCCACACCTTAGACATTGGCGTGCGTGAATTAATATTGGAGACATATTTCCTCCAAGATTGTCGTTTGTTTTGTTTGAAGGTACGACGTGCCTTTGCATTGAGTATTTTGAATTTATTTAAATTATGGACCGTTGGATGGTGGCGGAAATAATGTTCTGCCTTCTTCCTCCTCGCCTTTCTGGCTTGTCTACAGTCTGTATTAAACCATGGTTTCCGTACATGTGGAGTTGTAGAGGATTTCGGTATACACTCGTCAGCTATTTCATTTAAAACGTCAGCAAAAATCTGAATGGGATCAGTTATATCACTGAAACATTCAGGTCGCAATTTAGATTTACATAAAGTTTGATATAAAGACCAGTTCGCCTTCGAAAAGTTCCATCTTGTATACGATGGAGAATCAGATGGAGTTATTTCTGAAAGTATAGTTGGGAAGTGGTCACTTCCACAAAGGTCATTATGAACAGACCAATCAAATTCATTCAGGAGGGTAGAATCTGCAAGAGACAAATCTAGAGAAGAATAAGTGCCAGTTGCAGGATGCAGATAGGTGCTTGAATCATCATTAAATATGCACAGGTCATTATTGGAAATGAGATCTTCAATTATTTTGCCTTTAGTATTAGTGTTAGTACTGCCCCAGAGTGGGTTGTGACCGTTTAGGTCACCCATAATAACACATGGCTTTGGGAGTTGATCATAGAGTGATTGAAGATCAGTCAGCTGAAGGTTCGATGAAGGCGGAATATACAGAGAGCACAATGTAAATGCTACACCCAGAGTAAGTCGCACTGCAACAGCTTGGAGAGTAGTATTAAGAGTAACAGGGCTGTGAATAACATTCTGTCGTATAAGGATAGTAGAACCTCCAGTAGCTCTATCACCTGGAGGGGAAAAATAATGATAGGCTTCAAACTGGCGTAAGTTAAAATGATCTGTTTGTTTCAGATATGTCTCTTGCAGACAGAACGCTGATGGTGTTAAATCTTGGACAATTAGCTGTATTTCATTAAAATTTGTCTGGAGTCCTCTACAGTTCCACTGCACGATATTGGTAGATAAACCTATCTTTTAGGCGGATTAATTGGGGATCTACCCCGCACTGTTTTCGAGGGCGACAAGCTATGTGCCCTAGAATGGACGTTTTCGGACACGTCCATGTCCTCAAGTGATCCGTACTTCTTATATAACTGAATTCTATTTTCCGACCCTTTTGGGGCTCTGCCACTTTGTTTTTTGAAAGCATCAAGCTTCTGTTTATGTTTGCTTTTAGCAGTTTGCTGAGTATCAGATGACGATTGAGATTGTGATCGTGACTGAGTGAGTGACTTGTGATCTGAAGATGACTCTGCCTGCCTTTCAGATGTACTAGGAAGTGATTCCGTGGTTTGAGATGATATAGCAGGATATAAACACTGTGGACTGTCACTTTTGACCCAAGTCAAGTTTGTTTGACAGCTTGTCGATGATGTAGATACTTTAGGGCTTGATTCAGTTGGTGTTTTGGTTATTGAAGCATAACTTTCTGTAAGTTCAGAGCTCTTTACAAGTTTTTTGGCATCAGAAAAACTGATGTTCTGGGTGAATTTGATCTTGTTGATCTGCATATGCTCTTTCCAAATCGGACACACTTTTGAGAAAGATGAATGTTCTCCTGAACAGTTAGTGCATTTTAAAGGTACTTGTACAATCTTCAGTTGTGTGTGTCTTCTCACCACAGTGAGCACACACAACAGACAATGTACAAGTATTTACACCATGTCCATACTTCTGGCATTTAAAGCATCTCAGCGGATTAGGAATGTAGGTGTCAACATTGATATTGCAATAACCTGCTTTCAGTGATTTGGGAGCTGTGGGTGACGAAAAGGAAAACAGATAAGTATTTGTCTGAACAGTTTCATTGTTTTTACGGATTGAAAAGCGTTTTACGTAGAGTACACCTTGATCTTTCATTTCAGAAACGATGTCAAGTTCTGACATGTCAGAAAACAACCGATCACGATCTCTGATGATACCTTTGCTTGTGTTTAATGTCCTGTGAGCAGATACAACGACCGGAATGCCGACAAACGATTCAGTGGTCAACAGATTGGCTGATTGATGCCGTTTCCCGCACTCAACCAGTAACGCACCTGAACGTAACCGTTTAATGTTCTTAACTTCGCCGGCAATACCTTGAATACCCTTGGAAACCGCGAAAGGGTTCAACTTCAATGGTGTTTTGTCGAGAGTTTCGATCACAAGAAAGCGTGGCCAAAAGTCAATTGATTTGGACGGTCTAAGGTCATCATCATCAGAATTATTTTCAAGAGGACGTTTTGTCTTTTTGGTAGGGGTTTCATAAGCCATGGTTAGTGTTTCTAAGATTCATCATCCGAGCTCCCCACCCACCACGGAGTATCACAAGGACAATGCTATATACAAGTGGATCTCCGACTTGCAGCACCAAGGATACCCGGATGATATACTCAAGCAGAAAGATTAAACAAGTAATCAATCTACCAGATTGGCCCATGAGCCATCGCCTTCTGGGCATAAGACTCTAGGCAATATAAATTGTACATATTTCAAAATCAACTGTTATTTTATAAACGAAATGAGTCAAGACCTAAAGTCAAAAACGTAGTACATAATATAATATTTGTGCAGATACAATTTAATGCACAGGGCTCGACATGACCGGCCGATTGGTAGAACCGGGCCCATTCTACCACCCGTCTAGGTGAAGTTAGGGCCGAAGTGGTGTGTTGGGCAAAGGAACACTGTTCCTGGAACCAGTGCCCTCAACCACCAGAATCCCTTCCTCCACCGACACAGGGGCGCAACCCACGGCCAACAGGTTGGTGGACCAAAATATCCCCCCCGGGTCCACAACGGGGGGTTGAAGGGCGCTTGGCGTGACCCAGCACCCACCACGAGGAGTTGGCCCTTCATGGGTGCCTGTGATTTCAAGACATAAAAGACGAAAATGACCACTTCAGTACATAAAACCATTGCTTTTATAAAATGTCACGAGTTCGCGCGTTCCCACGGATTACCGACTCATTACTTCTGCAGCAATTTAATTTTGATAATAGGTGCCCGTTAAGACGAGACAACCCAAAGGAAGCCGACACACAGACCACGACATACAAATGACATGACACTGATTTTTTGCCAGGTACTTGAACTCACTGTCAAAGCATACTAACTCTAAATGCATTTAATGGTTAACATTACTCACAACCTCTATTCATAGTACAATTCCCTGATATTCTAGTTATTGAGAAATCCGTAATGTATTGACAATTATTTGAATTACATTATACTAAACTTCCTAAATGCTTATACTCTTTCACATTCTAAAGCAAACATAATTCAACCGATTTTTCCCTCAAATTTCACTTTTAGACGTTTAAGATTTTTCATTACTATAGTGAACATTTTTAATCATCGTAGAATATCATCCATCTATTTAGATTTTCAAAATTCCCCATCATATGGAATCCTATGATGGTCAACTTTATGCCAAATACTTGCAAATTTTAAGTTACTCAGTTCAAAACAGTGCACAGGAAACCAACATGAAACTACATATTCTGGTTTCATGTTGGTTTCCATTTAATGAAACTTCAATTGCCAATTCCAGGAATGGAAACCAACAAGAAACCTCTAACCTTAGTTTCTTGTTGGTTTACAGAAATGCAAAATCAAAGAATCCAAAATGGAAACTAGTTGGAAACTCAGTTTCTCAGTTTCAGTGAATGGAAACCAACTGGATTCGCAAATTACCCAGTATACGGATGGTTTCCAGGTTTCAGGAAACCAAGTCACTTTGTAGTGTAAAATCCTTCCTTAATTTCCAAACATTTCCAAGGATTGGAAATATCATGCTTCCAATTTTGGAAAATTTGGAAATATGATAATTCCAAATTTGAAATTTTAGGAAATCACCATTTTTTTCTTGTGTAAGTCCCAAAGCATTCAATGTTAATTTAAATCTACTATTATATTTAATCGTAGAATATATGTTCTTTTAATTTGTGGCTTGAATATACAAAATTGCTAATAGCTGAAGGGATGGTGTAAATCCAGCTAGGGTCCATGCAGGAAGCAAATGTACTGTAAGTCCCCATGGTCCCTAGTATGGTGATCTACCTTCAGTCGTTAGCAATCTATAGCCTGTTTTTATATTGTATTGTCATTTATAGTTCCAATATGTTAGATTTAATTACTAGTTTTCAATGGATATCTGTGATACACCAGTAGTTTTACTGTTCTTTGTCAACAGGTTTTTTAATTTCTAACTTTATTCATCTTTAATATAACTATAAAATGTTCTCATCACGATATGGCTGAAATATTGCCGATGTAACGATAAATATTAACTCACTCACTCACTTTGTCTTGGGTCCTTATTGATAGTCTCTATGTTGAAGCAGATGAGCCTTCTCTAACACAACGCCGTATAAAATTATCTTTACAATACATAACTAAACTATATTCTAGCGAGTCTAACCCTGCATTTATCTGTGTCTTTAATCCCCTCTTTGAGGATTTATACAACAAAAAACCTTCTCTTGTTCCGCCTCTTGGGCACAGAATTAAGCCCTTCATTTCTGCTGCCGGCATTAAGCTGGAAAATATAGCTCCTTCCCGTCTTCTTTCTTCTCCTCCTTGGCAACTGGTGGGGCCTGAAGTTGACTTAACTCTGACAAAGTTTAAGAAATCTGGAACTAATGAATTACAATATAAACAGGAATATAACCAATTAAAAACTAGACATTATACAAATAAATCCTTATTTACAGATGGGTCCATTGATGGTGGCGCGGTGGCATGTGCCATTGTCATTGGATCCAGAACAATATCTTCTCGACTACCAAATAACAGCTCTATTTTCACAGCAGAAGCTAACGCCATCTTAACACCTCTTAAATATATTAATAAACACCGTATATATAAACAATATATAATCTTTTCCGATTCTCTTCGTGTCTTCAAGCTATCAAAAATCTTTCTTGTAAACATCCACTTTTATTAGAAATTATTGAATTGTACAATGAACTTGCTACTGGCCAATGCGATATCGTCTTTGTTGGTTGCCCAGCCACGTTGGCATTTCTGGGAATACAATGGTTGATCTTGCTGCCAAGGCAGCCACTCAACAAATCTGTGACACCACTTCTTATTCAATACTCTGATTACAAAGCTAGCGTAAGAACTTACATCCGTGATCTGATGCAGGAGAAGTGGGACACCCAAGTGGGTATTAATAAATTAAATGAAATAAAACCTTACATTGGTTACACCTACTTGGGTTGTCAGTCCAGATTTGAAGAGGTCATTATACGACGATGTCTTATTGGCCACTCAAGATATACACATGAATACTTGCTTAAAGGTGAGGATCCTCCGTTTTGTATCCCTTTGTGATGAAAGAATCACGGTCAAGCATGTCCTGATTGACTGCATTGAATATTCTATCACAAGGGATAACTATATCAAAGCACGAACTATGAAGGATCTTTTTTTTACTATTTTCAGTTCTCATTTAATTATTGCATTTTTTAAAGAATTAGATTTGTTAATTAATTTATATATAGATAAATATTTATGATTGGAAGTTTAAATAAATACCTTCGATATTAAGTGGCTGTATCCTCAAGGGGTTGAAATATTATAAAATTATTGTCCTCCTGAGAGGGTACGGAAGTCCCAAAATTTTCAAAGTCAATTTAAACTTGCCAGGATTTTTAAACGTATCATTTCTTGTCACTTTAATTTTGGCTAACATTTCTCACAATCGCCAGCAGCTGAAGGGATGGTGTAAATCCAACTTTGGTCCATGCAGGTAGCAAAGGTACTGTAAGTCCCCATGGTCCCTGGTATGGTGATCTACCTTCTGGTGTTGGCGATCTATAGCCTGTTTTTATATTGCATTGTCCAAATAATGCTATCAGTTTTAACTCTGCACACTAGTTTTAGTTGTAATTATGATATTCTAGTTGTTTTACTGTCCTTCGTCGACAGGTTTTTATAACGTACATATATTCCATTGATATTGCCGATTAACTCGCTCGCTCACTCTCTGCCAAATTGCCCTTTTCCCATTTGCCAATTTGGATAGAAATCCCAACTCCATGCATAAAGAAACATATGAGCAAGAAGGGAAGCACAAGTGTTTCCCATAGGGATGACTGCTTCTTTCCTAAATGTCTTTCAGATTGTGGGTCTAGGACAATTGCCACCCGGACAATTACCACCGGACAATTGCCACCGGACAATTGCCACCTAGGACAATTGCCACCTAGGACAATTGCCACTCAGACAATTGCCACCCAAAACTTAAAAACATAACTCAGTTTCTTTACCAACTTTTATTGAGTTTGACATGGTAAATCATAACAAATGACAACATATTCTCCCATATAAACAACTTGACAATTCTTGCACAAAAACATGCCCAACTACATTTTTCAATTTCACATTTCGTAAAGTGAGCTCATTACATCCGGATGTTGTGGGCCACACGGCGCAGAAAGTCCTCACACATTCTATTTTACTTTTACACTTTTATTATGTCACTGATCCAAAGAATAAAGGGCATCTATCAACAAAATTGGCTTGAATCTATCTATCTATCCTCTATATGTCTGTATAAACATTGGAAATCTGAACTATGCCAAGAATATTATTTATAAAAAATAACTGTAAGGAAATTCCATGTAGCTTTATCCCGTTTTCGCTGCTCATCACACGACTTAATTGTTGAAACATTCATCTCAACATGTGTTCGTTTAAGACAGTAGCACCAAAGCTCAAACAAATTGATTTTCTAAATACTTGAGCTTCTCAGCACTTTAATCTTAAGTTAGTAGCACAGTAGCATCCAAGCTCAAAGAAATTGATGTTCTAAATACTTGAGGGCACCCGTGAAGAACCACCTCCTCGTGGTAGGTGCTGGATAAAGCTAAGCGCTCTTCAACCCCCCGTTGTGGACCCGTGGGGTATATTTGGTCCACCAACCCGTTTGCCGTGGGTTGCGCCCCTGTGTCGGTGGAGGACGGGAGTCTGGTGGTTGAGGGCACAGGAACCAGGACCAGTTGTTCCTGTTGTCCAACACATCACTTTGCCCCCTACTTCACCTAGACGGGTGGTGGAATGGGCCCGGTTCTACCAATCGGCTGGTCATGCCAGGCCCTGTCCATAGTGAGTATTATTGCAAAAATTTGATATATTATTTGGTCTTGGCTTTTTGAAATTACAGTTATTCATGATATTGTATTGCCTAGAGTCCTATGCTAGAAGGCGGTGGCTCATGGGCCAATCTGGTGATATGGACCTCTAAATTCTGAGTTTCTTAAGTCTAATGTCATGGGCCGAACCAGCCTGACATTTGATCTTTTAGATTTCTTAGCTATTTATGTACTTATTTCTGGAGTATAACATCCCTGTAGCCCTGTTGTTGCAGTCTGGTTTCACCGGCAGCACCGTCCTTGTTGACACTAGCTGGCGGGTGGGAAGCCGAACTATATTCTTCTCCTATGGCTAAAAACACTCAATCTGGTTCGTCAAAGACACATAAGCGGAGACATCTTTCTTCTTCGTCTGATGAAGAGGTATCTTCTTTCGTGAATGATTCTTGGCCAAGTTTTTGGTTATATCATCTGATGATGGGAATCCATTATTAATTATATTAATCCTTTTGCTGTCTGTCTGCGGAGAGGTGAAGAATGTTACCCGCCTCCAGAAACGGTTCACTTTTGGTAGAAATCTGTCAGTCTGCTGGGATTACAGCAGTTTGTGAATAAACAGGTCGTTGTCTCAGTGCATAAGACATAGAAAACTTGCAGAGGCATCATTAGAGACATGTCCTGTTGTTTGTCAGACATGACAGAAGAGGAAATTGTTGCTGAATTGAGAGACCAGGGCGTGACTTCTGTTAAACGTTTTACAAGGAAACAGGATTAAAAACGTAATAAAACACACACTTACCTTTTTACATTTGGTATTACTGTGCTTCCCAAGTCTATTAAAGCTAGATATTGTAATATCGGGTGGAGATATATGTACCAAATCCACTCCAGTGTTACAAATGCCAAAAGTTTGGCCTTGGTGCAAGGTCTTGTACCGGCCTATCCGTTTGCTCACGCTGCAGTGGAGCTCACGGGAATACCGATTGCACTAATGACATCAAGTGCGCAAACTGTAGTGGTGGGCATCTGGCTTCATCAAAATCCTGCCCGAAGTTTGAATGCGAGACCAACATACTCACAACCAAATGCACTAATAACATCTCATACTTTGAGGCCAAAAAAACTAATTAAAGCACTGTCAAAACATTCTACCGGTCTGACATATTCCGAAACAGTTTCATCTTCTTCTCCAACATCTGTTAGGAAATCTACACCAGTTTCAACTTCCTGTCAAACTGTGTTACCCTTGGTCACTGAATTTCAAATCCACTTGGATGACAGTAATCCCATAACACAAGACTTTCAACGTTCTTCAGCCTCGCAGACTGAGGAAACACAACCAGAAGATATACTTTCAACTCAGACAACAGAGAGTGTTGCCCACCTTTCCAGCAAAGAAAGATAAAAATGAGGAAAAAGACTAACGCACTTCAACTCTTAGAAGAGTCTTCTTCGGCTTTTAGTCTACAAGAGACATATCTGAAAAGTTCAGATAAATTTGAATTACGTCGGTACAATTCATTTCCTTCATTCTCCACCGGCGGAGCTTCTATTCTCGTGAAGCAGGATGTTATCCAGAGCCCGGTTCCTCTTAGAACTAATCTTCAGGCTGTTGCTGTCCGTCTTACTTTACAGGTAACCTTTACTCCTTGTTCTTTGTATATTTCTCCTTCTTCTGCTCTTCAGCAGTCTGATCTTCAGGATCTATTCGACCAGCTTCCCAAACCCTGTATCATAATGGGTGATCTTAATGGCCATAACCCTTTGTGGGGAAGTGCCGATATTAACAATAAAGGGAAAATCCTTGAAGACTTCATTTCTAATAATAATTTATGTCTTTTCAATGATGGATCAGCCACATATTTACACCCTGGTTCTGGAATGTATTCTGCACTTGATCTGTCCCTCACGGACCCAAATATTTAAAACGAATTTGAATGGTCATTACACGATGACCTGTGTGGAAGTGACCATTTTCCCACAATCCTTTCTGTTATAAACCCAAACGATGATCCACCAACAACAAGGTGGAATTTTAAAAAGGCCAACTGGCCATTATTTCAGACACTGTGTGCTGACACATTAAATTCCGACCTTTTTGTTAATGTTCCAGATCCGATTCAGTTGTTCTCTGATAAACTGAAAACATTGCCGATGAAACTATTCCTAAGGCTTCTGCTGAACCACATATTTGTAAACCATGGTTTACTGACGATTATAAACAAGCTAGAAAGTGTAGGAAGAAGGCAGAGAAATACTTTCGCCGCCATCCTACAGTTCACAATTTAAATAATTTTAAAATAAACAATGCCAAGGCTCGACGTACTTTTAAACAAAGTAAACGTCAGTCATGGAAGAACTTTGTATCAAAGATTAATTCCCGTACACCAATGACGAAGGTATGGAACATGGTACAGAGAATCAAGGGCAAAGGTAGTAATTCAAGTGTTCATCATCTCAAAGGTGGCCACGATCTTTTAACTGATAAAATTGACATTGCAAACAAGTTGGGTGAAACTGTGGCTAGACATTCTTCTTCATCAAACTATAATCAAAGTTTCAGGAATATAAAATCATAAAGAAAAACTTAAAATTAACTTTCATTCTGAAAATGGTGAAGATTATATTGAAGTATTGACTTTGTCTTGGATCTTTCCGCACTTCTCCCATTGACAGTATTAACGTTGGAAGCTGACGAGCCTTCTCTAAACCAACGCCGTATCAAGTTATCTTTGCAGTATATTACTAAACTATATTCTAATCAGTCAGAATCCTGCATATAACTGTCTTTAATCCCTGTATGAGGAACTGTACAACAAAACGTCTTCTCTTGTTCCGTCTCTAGGAATAAGAATAAAACCTTTCCTTTCTGCTGCTG
Source organism: Haliotis rubra (assembly GCF_003918875.1). NCBI lineage: Eukaryota > Metazoa > Mollusca > Gastropoda > Lepetellida > Haliotidae > Haliotis > Haliotis rubra. The sequence goes on from NW_025767592.1 coordinate 80,137, forward strand.
GCATTGAGCTAGAAAATATTTCTCCTTCCGTCTTCTTTCTTCTCCTCCATGGCAATTGGTTAGGCCAGAAATCGACCAAACATTAACCACTTTTAAAAATCAGAAACTAATGAATTACAATATAAACAAGAATTTAATCAGTTAAAAACTAAATATAATACATACCAATCTTTTTTACAGATGGGTCCAAGGATGGTGGCGCGGTTGCTTGTGCCACTGTCATTGGATCCAAAACAAAATCTTCTCGATTACCAAATAACAGCTCTATTTTCACAGCAGAAGCTAACGCCATATTAAAAACATCCTAAATATAAACAATATATAATATTTTCTGACTCTCTTTCTTGCCTTCAGGCTATTAAGAATCTTCCTTGCAAACATCCACTTTTACTCCATATAATTGAATTATATAATGATCTTGCTACTGGCCAATACGACATCGTCCTCTGTTGGTTACCCAGCCATGTTGGAATTTCTGGTAACACAATGGCCGATTTTTTGCTGCTAAGGCAGCACTCCAACAAATCTGTGACCCCACTTCTCATTCCAAACTCTGACTACAAACCAACCATTAGATCGTACATTCGTGATACGATGCAAAAGAAGTGGGATACTCAAATAGGTACTAATAAATTACATGCAATTTAACCAACTATCGGTTACACCTACTTGGGTTGTCAGTCCAGATTTAAAGAGGTCATCATGCGACGATGTCGCATTGGCCACAGCAGGTATGCTCATGTGTATTTGTTAAAATGCGAAGATCCTCCATTCTGCATTCCTTGTGATGAAAAAATCACGGTCAAGCATGTCTTGCTAGACTGTATTGATTTTGCCATCACAAGGGAAAAATATTTCGATGTAAAAACAATGAAGGATCTTTTTAATAGCGTTGCTCCTCATTTAATCCTTGGATTTTTAAAGATATTGAATTAATTGATAAATTTTGATATTGTGTAGATAGTAGATTTTTTATATTAGTAGAGTTGCAACTCAGATGGTCAGAGGCTGTATCCTCGAAGGGGGTTAAAGCAATGTAAAATTATTGTCCTCCTGAGAGGGTACGTAAGTCCCACAACTTTCGAAGTCAATTTCGACATACAAAAATATTTTAATCGTAGAATAATTATTGTTTTAAATAATGGCTAAATTTCACTACAATCAACAGTGGCTGAAGAGATGGTGTAAATCCAGCTATAGACCGTTTGGCTCAAAAGCGGACAGATGAATTGCAATCTAACTCGAAAACTAATAAACATATAATTCTCAACGACGAAACGCTGATCATAATCAAAACGTCATGATTTGTTTTCAGAATTTATGTCCTAAAATTAAAATAGTTTAACAAACTATCATTAAAATTTTGACACAGTTAACTATTTGTTACGAGGGGAGTACAGACAAAGGGACAGCCAGGTGTTTGAGAAGCACGTGCACAAGTGCCGACAAAGTTATTAATTCATTAACTTGTGCTGTGCCGTCTCCATCCTTTCTCGCATACCTAGCTGTCCCTTTCTCTGCACTCCTCCCTCGTAACAAATAGTGAGGGAGTATTGAGTATGTTATGTTTATTAGTTTTCGAGTTACATTGCAATTCATCGGTCAGCTTTTGAGCCAAACGGACTATAAAGTCCATGCAGGTAGCCAAAGTACTGTGAGTCCCCATGGTCCTTAGCATGGTGATCAGCCTTCAGTTGCTGGTGATATATAGCCCATTTTTGCATTGTATTGTGCAAAAATAGTTTCCTATTTTAAAGATATATGCTAGCTAGTTTTAACTCATTCTGTGATAATCTAGTAATTTTACTGTCCCTCGTTGACAGGGTTGTATATATTATATGTATGTATTATGAATTTAGAACTAGTTTTAGTCATGATATGGCTGAAATATTGCCAATGTGACTTTAAGTGTTAACTCACTCAATCACTCACTAACTATTTGAGCTTCTCAGCACTTTAATCTTAAGTATCAGTGCTTTCAATACATTCTCTCAATTATTTTTAACAAGTTTTCAAGTTTGATTTTTTCCCCAATCAATGCGTATTGAGTTTTCATCAAAGTCAAGATACCCCAAAACATTGACTTTTCGTCATCTAAAGTTGTGTTTATTGACAACCTTCCTTCATTTTCTCAAATAAAATTAAATAAAATTACGGGGTGGCAATTGTCCTCACTATTATAGTAAAAATAACTGGGTGGCAATTGTCTTAGGTAGCAATTATCCTAGGTGGCAGTTGTCCTAGGTGGCAGCTGTTCCGGTGGTAATTGTCCGGTGGCAATTGTCCGGGTAACAATTGTCCGGGTGGCAATTGTCCTGCTCCCACTCCATTGTATCTATGGTCAATATTACCAATAGCCCCATGGATCATGGAAGGTTAAGATTTCCCTTAAGTTTGTCATGTGGGACAGTGGCGTACAAAGAACAAAATAAATAAAGAAATAAAATAAACTGTTTTGACAGAATTGAACTTTGTTCTTTTCTGAGATGTTACATATATAAAGCAAATAGTTCGATATTTTCGAATGCTCATGGGAGCACTGCAACTTGTCTTGAATACTTTTTTTTTAATTGAAACAAAAGTTATATTGGTTGTAGTAAGGATAATAGTTACTATTGGAGTCAGGGACTTTCGTGTCTGTGTACATGTCTGTGTACAGAATGTTATGGAGCTTCAGGAGTCGAGGCAAAAGTTCAGAGAACTGATAAGTGAAATTGGAAATTTTCTTTCACTTTTAACGTACTTGTCTCAACGTGGAGTTATTTGATGTGGCAGGGGGGCCCAGTTCTTTGATCAAAACAATTAATGTAGTGATACTTACATAGAACGGTTGTGTTAATTGAGGCCTTCTCAGTTGGAAGAACTATGTTTTGTACTGTTTCAGGATTTATAATTTAAAAACAATCTATCCAGTTTTGTTTTGAAAGGAAAGAAACTTGGGTTTCAAACTCTCTGGTCTCTGAAGCGGGGGTCGGGATCGACGAGTGTTGGTTTATGAGCAGCGGTTAGGATAATGCTTTAATTGATGTATTGCATCCACTCACAAAAGTAAAGTCTCTTCATTTTTTAACATTAAATCGATCATCGGACACACAGGATCTCAATATCATTTTTTAAAGTATAATGCATACACGTACAATATTTCCATTTTTCATGTTCAGAAAACACGTTCATGCTTTGAAATAATGAGACAAACAAAATACAGAACACTAAATTGCCAGTCCATTTGCACGTCATTCAAAGATTATAGTGACTCTGCAAATTATGTTTATTGTTGTTTTACTTTTCAGAGATGAAACAAGAGTGTGAAGGGAAAAACGTGTTTCCTTTTCAGAAATGTCGTCCTAACCTAGACTATTCCCCAAGACTCTGCAATGGAACAGTGAAAGCGAAATTCTTGTTTTGTGGTCGGCTTGATATGGGAGGTAAAGCCATGACAAACGAGCTGAAAAACGTACTGGATACGCCCAAATCTTTGGTTTTGTTTGGGAGTGGTCTATGGCGGATGTTCAACAAAACAGATAACTCCAATTATGCAAGAGCGATCATAGATTCTGTGAAAAGCAACACCACATCGGAAATGGCCCAAATTACTTTGGTCTGGGTTTAGTGGCTTCGGACTCTGGCGAAGAGAGATGGTTCGAGGAGTAACTAATGAAAATGCTCAAGTCTACAACCGATACATGGAGAGGTTTGTAGGGAAGTATAACGTTCCGATGTTCGATACATTCAACTTGACTCGAGGTATTCGAAGTCTGGATGGAACTCATTTTGGTCCGGGGGTCAATTTTCTTAAAGCACAGATCTTTTTGAATTACCTCTTGGAGTTGAAAAACAAAGGAGAGTGGGCCTGAGACGGTTCCAGTAAATGCGCACGGTTTGCCCAATGCCCAAGCGGTCTGTATTGTATTTGTGTAATGCTATTTGATGAACATAAAGAATTTTCTGGATTTCATCTTCTTGTGTTGTATGTTGTTTGACAATAAACCCAACAGTATTCTCGAAATATGGTGGGGGTCTGTAAATGATAGAAAGAATAGACCAGTCATTTCAGAGATTGATGTTATGAACGCACATCTACGCCACTGGGTCACGATGACATGTTGTCACCGAACCTGACCTTCTCGTTTTGTAAAGATGTCTTTTGCGATCATGTCATTTCATTCGAATGAAATAATATATCATGCCGAGCTTGTTTCAGTCTGTCTCAATGAGAAATGAGGAATTTGAGTGTACGATGCAAAATCAATCAAATGAAACATTACAGGCAATGCATAATGAGGTGAGGTGAGGTGAGGTGAGGTGAGGTGAATTGTGTTTTAAGTCGTGCTTGAGAGTATTTCGCTCATATGACGACGTGCATGCGTGTGCATGTGTATGTGCGGCTCATTGTACTAGCCCAGACTTAAGCTGGTTTTATAGCGCTAGCCCTATGAGATACCATGAAGCTTGAATACCCCACTCAGACACAGTATACTGACTCCGAGCCGACCAGTCCTTGTTGTACCCATTAATGCCGGGCGCCAGGCTGGGACCAACAAGTACCATATTTTAACGCCTTTTGGTATGACGCGGCCAGGGATCGAACCCGCGACCTTCCGCTCTCCGGGCGGACGCTCTAACCACTACACCACGGAGGCGGTCGCAATACATAATGATGTATTATTCATCTCTGAAGTTGCATTCACATCATGTCCAAGTGTATAACGACACATGATGGCAGGCATGTTGTTAACTAGATCGATATCTACAGAAGAGGAAGACGAAAACGAGACATATGTTCGTAAATGTATGTCCATTAAGGTGCTTCAAGTGCCACAAATTCGGTCATGGAGTGAACACTTGTACATTGTCTGTCACGTGCGCCCATTGTGGTGAGCAGACACATACGACAGAAGATTGTACCAACAACTTTAAGAAATGCACTAATTGCGCCGGTAGCCACTCATCTTTCTCAAAGGACTGTCCAATTTGGAAACGGAACATGGAAATCAACAGAATTAAATTTACTCAAAACATTAGTTTTGCAGATGCAAAAAAAAACTTGTTCAAAGATCGGACCTCACAGAAACTTATGCTTCCGTCACCAGAACATCACCTGAACCAACCTTGACCGTAGTCAAATCTTCTGCATGCTGTCAAACCAACTTAACATGGGTTAATACTGACGCTCCTCAGATTTTGCTACCCGAAACATCCACTCAAACTACTGAAGTCATTCCAGAGGCCACACGTGTTCATGATGCACCTTGTACTATGGAGAAATCATCTCAGCCAAATACAAAATTTCAATCTCAATCAAATATGACAGAAACTGTTAAAAAAAAGCCTAAATCTAAATGTGAATCTTCACAAAAAAAATCAAAGTGGCAGAGCCTCAAAGGGTTCTAATAACAAAATCCAACTTTTTAATAAGTTCGGATCCTTAGAGGACATGGGTGTGTCCGAAAACATCCAAAATAGGGCACATAGCTTGTCGCCCTCAAGAAGAGTGCGGGGTAGATCCCCAATCAACCCACCAAACAGTTAATGTATTCTAACAATATAGTACAGTGGAATTGTAGAGGATTAAGGTCTAATTTTAATGAATTGCAGTTATTAGTCCAGGATCTGGCACCATCGGCATTCTGTCTGCAGGAAACTTATCTGAAACAGACAGATACTTTTAATCTACGTCAGTTCGAAGCATATCATTCTTTCTCACCTCCGGGTGATAGGGCCACTGGCGGGTCTTCAATTCTTGTTAAACAGAATGTAATTCACAGCCCTGTCACACTTACAACTAATCTTCAAGCCGTTGCAGTGAGACTTACTCTTCATGTTGCCTTCACAATATGCTCTCTATATATTTCCCCTTCTTCAACACTCCAACAGTCTGATCTCCAAGCTCTCTATGACCAACTTGTCTTATAATGGGTGATCTTAATGGCCATAACCCGATCTGGGGTGGTACAAGCACTAACTCTAAAGGTAAAATACTTGAAGAATTTATCTCCAATAATGACTTGTGTATATACAATGACGATTCAAGCACTTATCTGCATTCTGCAACCGGCACCTACTCTTCTCTAGATTTGTCTCTTGCAGACTCTAACCTCCTCAATGAATTTGATTGGTCAGTCCACAATGACCTCTGTGGAAGTGACCACTTTCCAACTATCCTATCAGGAATTTATCCATCTGATTCTACATCTTATACAAGATGGCAATTTTCCAAGGCAGACTGGTCCTTATTTCAAACGTTATGCACATCTAAACTAAGACCCGAATATTTCAGTGATTTCACTGATCCTATTGAGGTTTATTCTGACGTTTTAAATGAAATAGCTGATGAATGTATACCAAAGTCCTCTACAACTCCACATGTACGGAAACCATGGTTTAATATTGATTGTAGGCAAGCCAGAAAAGCGAGGAAAAAGGCAGAGAACTATTTCCGCCATCACCCAACTGTCCATAACTTAAATAAATTTAAGATACTCAATGCGAAGGCACGTCGTACCTTCAAACAAAACAAACGGCAATCTTGGAGGAACTATGTCTCCAAAATTCATTCACGTACGCCCATGTCCAGAGTATGGAACATGGTTCAAAGAATTAAAGGCAAAGGTTCAAAGTCTGCTGTTCACCATCTTAAAGATGGTGATAATTTACTTACCGACAAGTCTACAATTGCAAATAAACTTGGCGACACTCTTGCCAAAAATTCTTCATTGGCAAATTATGTCCCTGAGTTTCAGAGATATCAGAAACAACAGGAAAAGACAAAACTTAATTTCGAATCAAATAACGGTGAGGATTATAATGAAGTGTTTTCATTACATGAGCTACATACTGCTCTTGAAGAAGCTCATGACACTGCAGCCGGTGATGATAATATACATTACCAGCTACTGAAACACTTGCCTGAACCATGTCTGATGACACTTTTAGATATATTTGATAAAATATGGACGTCCGGAAATTTTCCTCCCTCATGGCGTAATGCCATTGTAGTACCGATACCAAAACCTGGCAAGGATCATACAGATCCGTCTAATTACAGACCAATATCTCTAACTAGCTGTGTCTGTAAAACCATGGAACGTATGGTGAATAATAGATTAACTTGGTATCTTGAAACCAATAACCTTATAACCAATATTCAATGTGGTTTCAGGAAAAATCGTAGTACCATTGATCATTTGGTACGCTTAGAATCCTTTGTTAAGAATGCTATAGTAAATAAACAACATGCTGTATCAATTTTCTTTGATCTTGAGAAAGCTTATGATACGACCTGGAAGCATGGCATTTTGAAGGATTTACATGACTTTGGTTTGAGAGGCCGTTTGCCTCTTTTTATATCACAGTTTTTGAAAGACAGACAATTTCAAGTCCGAGTGGGTTCAACCCTGTCAGACCATTACAATCAGGATCAGGGTGTCCCTCAAGGCAGTATTTTGTCTGTCACTTTATTTAGTATCAAGATCAACAGTTTATCCAAGGTTTTAAACGATTCAGTTGATGGATCACTTTTTGTGGATGATTTTAATATTTCTTGTCGTGGTAAAAATATGCATACTATTGAACGGCAATTGCAGTTGTGTTTAAACAAAATAAATAAATGGTGTCTAGAAAACGGCTTTAAATTTTCCAAGTCCAAAACTAATTGTCTACACTTTTGTAGAAAATATAAGCCGCATAAAGATCCAGACCTAACTTTAAATGGCACTCCCATCAAAGTTGTTAAGGAGGCCAAATTCTTGGGTCTCATTTTCGACTCCCATTTAACCTTTTTGCCGCACATTAAATCACTCAAAGCCAAATGCCTGAAGGCACTCGATTTGTTGAAAGTTGTTTCCAACTCAAAGTGGGGAGGTGATCAAGCTACCCTGCTCCACCTATATCGATCATTGATCCGCTCGAAACTTGATTATGGCTCCATCGTATATGGTGGAGCCTGCAAAAGCAACCTAAAACTACTTGATTCTGTCCACCACCAAGGCCTAAGACTTTGTCTTGGGTCCTTTAGAACCTCTCCTATTGATAGTCTATATGTTGAAGCAGATGAGCCTTCTCTTACACAACGTCGTATCAAATTATCCTTACAATACACTACTAAACTATATTCTAGCGAGTCTAACCCTGCATTTAGCTGTGTGTTTAATCCCAGCTATGAGGATTTGTTTGACAAAAAACCTTCTCTTGTTCCGCCTCTTGGGCTCAGAATTAAGCCATTTATTGCTGCTGCCGGCATTGAGCTGGAAAATATAGCTCCTTCTCGTCTTCTTTCTTCTCCTTCTTGGCAGTTAGTTAGACCAGAAGTTGATTTAACACTTACATCATTTAAAAAATCAGAAACAAATGAATTACAATATAAACAAGAATATAATCAATTAAAAAGTACATATAATACATATAAATTCTTATTTACAGATGGATCCAAAGATGGTGGCGCGGTTGCTTGTGCCACTGTCATTGGGTCCAAAACAATATCTTCCAGACTACCCAATGACAGTTCAATTTTCACAGCAGAAGCAAACGCAATACTAACAGCTCTTAAATATATTAACAAACACCGTAAATATAAACAATATATCATCTTTTCAGATTCTCTTTCGTGTCTTCAGGCAATTAAAAATCTTTCTTCCAAACATCCACTTTTATTAGAAATTATTGAATTGTACAATGAACTTGCTACTGGCCAATGCGACATCGTCTTTTGTTGGTTACCCAGCCACGTTGGCATTTCTGGGAACACAATGGCTGATATTGCTGCTAAGGCAGCACTCAACAAATCTGTGACACCACTTCTTATCCCATACTCTGATTACAAAGCTGCTATAAGATCTTATATCCGTGATCTGATGCAAAAGAAGTGGGACACCCAAGTAGGTATCAATAAATTACATGCAATAAAACCCTATATCGGTTACACTTACTTGGGTTGTCAGTCCAGATTTGAAGAGGTCATTATGCGACGATGTCGTATTGGCCACACTAGATATACGCATGAGTACCTATTAAAAGGTGAGGATCCACCATTTTGTATCCCTTGTGATGAACGAATCACGGTCAAGCATGTCTTGCTTGACTGTGTTGAGTACTCCATCACAAGGGATATCTATTTCAAATCCCGAACTATGAAGGATCTTTTTACAAATATAAGTCCTCATTTAATTATTGCTTTTTTAAAAGAATTAGATTTGTTAACAGATTTGTAAATAGCTAAATATTTTATGATTGGAAGTTTGAATTAGTAACATAGATTGTTAGTGGCTGTATCCTCGAGGGGGGTTAAAGTACTGTAAAATTATTGTCCTCCCGAGAGGGTACGTAAGTCCCAAAACATTCAAAGTAAATTTCAACTTTCCGTTTTTTTAATCGTAGAATATTTGTAATTTTACTGTATGGCTAGATATGTCTTAATTGCTAACGGCTGAGGGGATGATATAAATCCAGCTAGGGCCCATGCAGGAAGCAAATGTACTGTAAGTCCCCATGATCCCTAGTTTGGTGATCTACCTTCAGTTGTTAGCGATCTATAGCCCATTTCTAGATTGTGTTGTCCCCTATGGTTAAAATGTTTTAGATTCAATTACTAGTTTTATATATATATATATCTGTGATACTCTAGTTGCTTTACTGTCCTTCGATGACAGGTTTTATAATATATACATATTCCATTACAATGTAAAATGTTCTCGTCACGATATGGCTGAAATATTGCCGATGTGACGTTAAATATTAACTCACTCACTCACTCACTCGTAAATGTATGTATGTATGTATCGATGGATGGATGGAGGTTGTTAACCAGATCGATATCTGCTTCGGGTATTGTGTGAACCAAGAGGAAGTACTCCGTGTTGCTATGACAACGTGTGTCAAAAGAAAACAAGAGAATGTGTTTGTGATGGCTCTCATTCTCACTTAACATGCACATGTACTCTATTGCGTTAGCGCATGATTGTAAGTGCAACAATATTGAGCTTCTTCACAAAAGTTAGTCTAGAAAAAATGATATATTGGACATTCTGTGTTCATTTACCATTGCCATTTCCATAATACATAAAAAATATATTCTTATACGATATCTCTAACTTCCCATTGCAGTTAAAAGTTGCATGTCGCCAGTGACGGTGTATATATTTGTTGCATCAAAAATAACACTAACACGTCACAAATTAATTCTGGACTCACAAAGTCCAGAAACTCTCCGCACTGTGGACACTTTCTGACAAGCGATTCGACAAAATTAAACATGCAGTTGTTATGAATATATGCTAAGGATGTGTAAAATTAAAAAAATCTTTTTCGAAAACTCAAAATTTAAACTCCCTCGCCCATGGGCGCGAATGTTTACTTTCGCCCAGAATTCATGCTTTGGAGTTTGTAAATGAATGAGTGTATGTTTATAAACATCATGACACAAAATTCAACTAATTTTGACTTAATTCGGCTAAGTTAGAGCGATATTAAAAATCTCGTCCATGGGAGAGAATATTTAATTTTACTCAAAATACATGTTTTTCAATGTTTTGAATGCTGTTAATGAATGAGTGTATATTTATAAGCATCATGACACAAATTTAAACTCATTTTGACTTAATTCGGCTAATTTACAGTGATATTTAAAAATCTGGCGCACGGACAAAACACATTTTGGCGCATGGGCGAGAATATCTACTTTTACTCAAAATACATGTTTTTCCTTGTTTTGGAGGTTGTACATGAATGAGTGCATATTTATAAGTATCATGACACAAAATTCAACTTATTTTGACTTAATGCAGCTAATTTACGGCAATGTTAAAAAATCTCCATTATTTCCGATAACATGGATTAGCTAATAGCGCATTGCCCGGAGAGCCTCATTCACGCGATCACTCAACCGTGCCCATTGACGGTTGAGCCACACCATTTTCAACTCAGATTTTCTTAAAAGTGGCTTTCCGGGGCTATAACCATCAGCACAGCCCAATCCGACCATCTGTCATTAATTACCTGTCATGAGCTTTTAGTTGTATTGAAAGCTCTCGCCTATTGTTTCATTAATAAATTGTTTCACTAGCAGTCACTATCTAGTCACTATGTAGTCACTAGGCACTTAACATTAGAAGTAATGCCATGGAACAAGTTACCTAACTACAGTAGACTATAGTAGATGATTTGAGAATACAGCAGCACTGAAAAGGCGTCGTTTTTACCAACATGGGCATAACACTGCATAAATACAATAATTTATTGTATTTATAAGGTAGCAGGAAACTTCATCTCAGTTGACAGGCTGAGAGATCGAGTATTAGGTCACGCGCTAATCTAAAGTACGGGAATCTGATGTTTTCATAGCAATTCGCTTACGGGCCCTTCCAGCACAACTTTGGTTTTCGCTTTACAGGGAATAGGAAGATGAAGAAGAAGAAAATAATTTTATTTGTGTGTTACATGTTAGATATAAAACATACATAGACTTTAAAACATTCAATAAAATTATAACATCCGGTAATATGACACAAGGCACTATTTTAGATATAACACTATATAACAGATAGTAGTAAATCAAATATCACAGCTTCGTAAACTACAATGGAGTGTGGTATGTTTATTTAATTACATGACTACAAACTGCGTTTGCGTATGGTTACGGAAAAGAAAGAGAGTGTTATTATTTGTGGGTCACATATTATATATGACACAAACATAGATACCTTAAGACACTTAATTAGGAGATAAACCTACTGTGTGGGAAAATCAGAGGTATATAACGAAATTATAATAGCTCTAAATTTCATTAAGAACCGAACGCGTAGCGTGAGGTTTTAAATGAACAATTTAGAGCTATTATAATTATGATTGGTGATTGATGCATTGAAAAAACAAAACGTGATTTGTTATTACTGAATCTGGAGTTTGTTAGTCATTGACGCTTTGCCACCAATCACCCAGTTTCGGGCGATGCCACTTGAGATTGGAATGCGAGGCCGCTTCACGTATTGACTCGTAACCAAAAAAAGAGCTCCACCTGAAATTGTTCATAAAATTGTCATGGTAGAATGGAGATAAACCTACTGTGTTGGAAAATCAGAGGTATATAACGAAATTATAATAGCTCTAAATTTCATTAAGAACCGAACGCGTAGCGTGAGGTTTTAAATGAACAATTTAGAGCTATTATAATTATAATAGCTCTAAATTTCATTAAGAACCGAACGCGTAGCGTGAGGTTTTAAATGAACAATTTAGAGCTATTATAATTTCGTTATATACCTCTGATTTTCCAACACAGTAGGTTTATCTCCATTCTACCATGACAATTTTATGAACAATTTCAGGTGGAGCTCTTTTTTTGGTTACGAGTCAATACGTGAAGCGGCCTCGCATTCCAATCTCAAGTGGCATCGCCCGAAACGGGGTGATTGGTGGCAAAGCGTCAATGACTAACAAACTCCAGATTCAGTAATAACAAATCACGTTTTGTTTTTTCAATGCATCAATCACCAATCATTAACTGATAAGTTGGAAAACATATATCAAATAAGTATAAAAAGCTTGGTTCACATTTGAAAATTCCACAGTAGACCCTTACCCCACCAGAATAATGGCAGCAACCTCATGGCCTTGACCTTTTCTCGGAAGTCATTGTTTACATTTACGTGCAAATTTGGAAAGATGCGACAGGAGAGCCTCTGACAGTTTGCGCAAGGTTAACCTGATTGTATGACTGAGATAGTCGTTGATATCTAATTACTGGTACTGGTACAAAATTTAAGAGTGGAGGCGCTTTTGCTGTAACGAGAAGTCCGTGTTGTACCGAATTTAGATACTGTTGAATTTTGCGCCCTGTCAACTTGACGATTTCACGCACCTCTACGTCTGCGTGCGACAGCTGTGATGACTCTTACACACTCATGTGTGTACTTTGTGCTCAAATTCGATTCTACGGATATTATTTTCTACATTTTGGAAAGTGTTTTGTGTCCTAGTGGCTTCAAAGTGTAGTGAATTCAAATTGAATCGGATTCGCTGGCATGTTCGCGAGTCTGTTGACAAAGAGACAGATTTGTGGTGATATTTCCGAAAGGATGGATCAGGACATGAGGGTGTACCTCTGGCATAAACACGGTAAGGTAATTAATTATACTTTAATAGACTACTTTAGATCAAGCAGTGTAATGGATAAGAGGGATCATGACTAAACTAAATAACTTTTTCAACGATATTATACTTTTAGAAAAAAATATGTTGGGCTAAACAGAACGGTTTGCAGATACTGTAATTGTGTTTTACTACCGCTAAATTTTAAACAGTACAAATTTCATTTTGTTTGAATTGATAACCCAACTGTTTATTTATGTCGACGGAAGGCATTAAAAATATTTCGGCGTTCGATGTTAATGCATCCTCCGTTTAACCGGATCAAGATCAGTGGCGATATCGTTGACAAAAGCTGATAATAAATTTAACACGGAAATTATGTAGCAGTCTATTGCTGGATCTATTCTGACATAACATAGAATCAACGTAAACATATTTGGTTTTGCTGAATTTTTATTCGGAAAGCAGACGATGTTTTGATCTTGTTCGACTGAATATTTGTTTCCATGCTTTCGAAGTACTTTTGTATGTATAAACACCTATTGCTGTGATTTACGCAAGTAGTGAGTCGAGCCCGTCATCGCTAAATCCATCTTTAAAGACATATGTGTAATTTCCGACAGTAAAATCGCCGTAATTTATCGATGCATCGGTAGGTTGTTTGGTGTCCGCCATGTTAGTGGGCAGACAAAAATAGTGCATTACCGTAAACCATGTATGATTGCGCTCGGAAAACAGAGACCTGTATAATGTGATTATATACCACTGAATGACTTTAATTAACCAATGACAATCCAGTGTTTACTGATGTCATGGTAGAATATAAAATATAACATCTGGCCATATGGCCTATGAGACACAAGCCACTACATTCTACCTAAAACAGATAGTAGGGAATAGAATATCACAATGCTATAAGCAACAGTGAAGTGTGGTATATTTGATTACATGACTACAAAGTGCGTTTACGTTTATTAAACATTTAGTAACTAATGCAGCAAGGGTTTTATTAATTTAACATTACCTAGCATATATGCGACCTGGTAAGAAGGTGACAAGAGAGAAAAAAAGGGTTAATATTTAATACATCTTCCCACAAGTCATATCGTAAATCCGAACAGCTGACCAAAATAGGGAATATTGAAATTTCGCTTTCCTGGGCCGACACCCTCCAATCGCCTGTTCGCTGCTTTAAACACTTGCAAATTTATTCCAAGTATGCTTTTGCTCCCATAAGTTAGATATCCCATTTGTCAGACACGCCAATTATCAGACAACTTTGGATCAATCAGGCGTGACTGTGATTACAACCTAGTCTTACCCACTGACATAATAGACCTATCCCATAGACGAGCGAGATATTTTCACATTAGTGGTTAGTGGTATATTTTAACACTAATTATAAGTTTGTTACTTTTTGTGCAGAAATACTTTGATCAGAATACCAATCATTATGTTAATAAGTGTTTGTTTGTCGGCACCCCAGTTAGTGCCACTGATAGCTCTCATGAGGTTTAGATCTTTTTGACAGGAGTTGACCAAGTTATTAATATGGGGTGTCCATGTCATGTGTTTGTCAAAAGTTACACCTAGGAATTTAGCTTCTTTTTCAAACTTTATTTCTTGGTTGTTAAGGTGTAGTTTGGGTGTATAATTTTGCATTCTTTGGTCTTGAATAGGATGCCCATGGTTTTTTAACATTAATATGGAAACTCAATTTTTGGGCCCAGTTTTGGATATAACTTAGCATTCTTTGGGATTTGATTGTGGCTTGGTTTACTGAAATTGAGCATGTTCAAAATGAAATATCGTCGGCAAATTTAGCAGTAGAAATCTCTGGCCACTTGTCCGGAAATATGTCATTTATCATAAAGTTGAATAATGTTTGGGATAATATGCTCCCCTGGGGGGTTCCATTTTCTAGTGGATAAGGGTCCGAGACGGTGTTGTGAGATTTGACGATTATTTGTCTGTTATTAAGAAAGCATGAATGAAATTTAGAATACGTCCGTTTATGAACTTTTTCTGGAAATTTTGGATGAGGCAATTGTGCCAAACCATATCGAAAGCTTTGCTAAAGTCAATGAAAATGGCCAGCGTGTACTGTTTTTTTGCCTGCGCTACCTTTGTATCTTGCTCCAAACGTAAAATGTGGTCTAAAGTTTGTCGATTTGGAGTGAAGCCGCCCTGGTCCTGCTTTGTTTAGGTTATGTTTTAGAATTTGGTGTTTAAGCCTATTGTTTACTATAGACTCTAGAGTTTTACATAAGTGGGATGTGAGGGAGATTGGCCGAGATGAATCTGGGGAGATTATGGGTTTCCCTGGCTTTAGGATTGGCACCACCTTGGCTGTTTTAGTAGAGGGTATATTACCTGTGGTCCAGATTTGATTGAATAATGTGATTGTGAGGTTGAGCATGTTTGGTGGGAGTTTGTTGAGTATAGCGTATGTGATGTTATCTGAACCAGGGGCTGTTTGACTGCTGCTTTAAGTTCATGAATGTTTATAATTTTCCATGTATGCTTTTGTGAAACTGTTTAAGAGGGAGCAGTCAAGGACAGAAGTGAGACTTGCTCAAAAAAACAAGGTCATCAACGTGAGCCAAAGAGGAAGAGGAAGTATATTGTTGTGGACAACCGATTGAGTCGTGCAAAAGATAGATTGGTTGCCGGCGAAATCGAAGTGATGCACTACATAGACTCTGTTGCTCATCTTCTTGGTGATTGGGAGTGAATGTGACGGAATGTGACATGAGTATGACATGTGTTAATGACTGAAACTGCGTGTTGTATAACTCATCTATTATTGTGATTGAGTGGGACATGTGTTAATGATATGTTAATAATGTGTATAAAGTATTAAATATATATAAAAAGGTCACTTGCATTTGGTCATTGTTTGAACACCCCTCTGATCACTACATGTGGACTCTCCCATTCCCACTTCGCCTACTCCTTAGTAATCATCCAGGCGTTACATACTCACATTGCCTAAAAGATTTTCCGTATCTAATGGATTAAAATTAATTCAATATTGCCCTTGTAGATTTCCATTATGTTTGCACACATTATGTTTTGCACACAATGTACGTCACTATCTATGTAATTGTATTATTGTTATGGAGCGGCATTGATATGCATATTTATGCTTCTTTGCCAATCCCGTCATGATTACTTCAAGAAAATATGTTTAAACTATACATTAAAATATCCATAGTATTAATATGTAATCATTATATTAGGTTATGAGGAATACACAATATATTCAAGATTGATTTTTATTTTACTTTTTTATCTTTATAAAAATTATCCTTATTTTTGCTACAGTCGAAAAGATTTACCTTGACTTCGTTGTGTACAGTTCTGTGGATGTGGGTATTTTTAGAAACTATTACAACACCGTTGTCACAACATCAAACATGGGAGGATTTTTACCACGACCCAAAGGTCTAACTTACGGGACTGCCCCGTACCCCGTACTTTTATGGAAGATTCCCTTTATATATCACCGCGGCGATTATCTCCCAAAACTTAGACCTTCATATCTTAGACAGCCATAACTTAGACACTAATGAAGGAGATTAATTAAGACAACACCCATGGCTGAAATGGAACAGTCCTAATTAGTGTTCCCTGCTGAGTAGACCTAGCTTGTTAATAAATAAAACAATTGAACTGTAAAGTATGTGTAAATGTATGAAGGTCATTTAGAAGTGGAATGCATGAGAAAAGCAAGATTTATGGATGTGAACTTCATTATTGTGAATAACACGACGTTTCGGAGTGTATGCTTACTCCTTCATCACCTGGACTCTCATCTGATGATTTTGTGTACGAATCATTTATTCTCAAGCACAATTTTCAAAATGTAATGACTATAACTGCTATGAAATTCTACATTGTGAACATTATATGTACAACAGGAATCAGTTGTTTTCCAAACTTTTAGATCTTTTCCATGTCAATGTATCTGTACAAAGAGAATTACTGCCAGAAGATGAAATGCTGTCTCTCTTTTCTGGAGGTGAAATACCGGTTACTGAACACATAGATGAAATGTCATGGAGATGTATGAATGTTCTATTTTGTAAATATCTGTATTCCATGGTATCCCCACTCTAGACTGTATTATAGATCCTTCCTTGCCTTTGCTCTGTGCATGTGTGTACCCGCCTTGTGGATATGTTCTTGTGAATATATGATGCATGCATGATGTATGTGATCTTCGGATTAAAATAAGTAGTTAAAATGTTTTATAGTCAATATATGGCCGAATGCTGTTTGTCTGAGTAGGGTAAGTGTATATTATATTTTTAGAATTATATATTTATTTATTTGTTCAATTATTTATTTCACTTAGTAACTAAATTTACTGAGCAGCTTACCAAACAACCAACCAACCAACCAACTAACGGGTTAGAATACCCGTTACCTTGACAACTGTTGCTATGGAGCTGTACTCATCAAATCTTCAAAAATATAACTGAAGTGAAAGTTATATGTATTCTTTTAATACAAAGTAAAATCAGTCTGACAGCAGTTCTGTTGAATTTATGATAAATATGCTGAATGAACATAACGTCTTGTCTAATTGATTCTACTGGACTGATCCATTATAAGAAATAAGTATCAGCTTGAGGATTAGTTGTGCACTGAACCAGAACTGTTGTTGTTTTAAGCTGTCTAAGATATGGGTGTCTAAGTTTTGGGGTGTCCTCCCCATAAGAACTACAGCTTAAAACAACACATGTTATGGTCCAGTACACAGATTAACTACATGCTGTCACCTGCGTCTTCTTAGTGGATTTGCCCAACACAAAACTAATTAAACATACTGTATATAACATTTTTGCTGCGGCAGTTCATGTTGGTTTTGATAGTAAATAGTTTGCCTTCACAAATTGTAAATTTGCAGTCTTCAGTTATGATGGAACAAGTTCCGCATCGAGGTGTTCGTCATTTTGTTACACTGACTGACAAACTATTTTTCATAGTATCACTTTTATACAAACTTGAAAGATTTGCTTTTATAATGGGCATAATTGTACAGTTATTAGGATTGTAGGTACAAACAAATGGAAGAATGTCCATATCTGTAATTGTTTCTTTTGTTTTCATAGGTGTCTCTCTTGGGACTTTTACTGCCTTATGAACATCATTTTCAACTACCGAAGAGGATATGTCTTATATATTTATTACATATTACCTATTGTCACTAACTGCAACGTCATATGCATGATGACGACATAGCTACTACCGTTATGCGTCGGCTATGGCGACACTTACTTTTCATTGTACACATGAAGAACCGTTGACCGGAGAAAGATCTTGTGCAAATAAAGTCTGGAGTTTTATATATCGATGTATAGATAGTTCATCAATAGATAGGCTTATATATTTAGTGTGATAATTTAGTGTCACTTTCATCCTCAGTGTTCAATCTGATCCATATAAAACTAGTTTAGCCCAGCTTCAATAAGTAACTGCATCAAGGTCCTGGGTTGCAGTCCACAACAATGCTATTTTAACTTAAAAACTCATTTGGATATATTTCGCCTTTACTCCAATATACTAAAGCTTATATATACTAAGCTACCACCGCGGCTAAGCGTATTATTTGTTACTGGCATAAACTCAATAATTCTGCAGCAGAAATGATCAAAACTGATTTACAATTATGCATATATACAAAGTATCTTTGAGAATGATTTTGATCCTCGGACGCATCACATTAAATCTTTATTAGATAAATATGGCTTATCTTTTGTATTCTATAACCCTGTAAGCGTACCATGCCAATGGCTAGTTTCACAAGTTGAGATTGTATTAAAAGACCAGTTCCACCAAAGTTGGATAGCTGATACTGAAAATAGCTCTAAGGGCTTTTACT
This sequence comes from Haliotis rubra, assembly GCF_003918875.1. Classification (NCBI taxonomy): domain Eukaryota; kingdom Metazoa; phylum Mollusca; class Gastropoda; order Lepetellida; family Haliotidae; genus Haliotis; species Haliotis rubra. Next base: position 99,107 of record NW_025767592.1, read on the forward strand.
CTAAACATATTAAAGATACCCCGATACTTGAAAACTACCTTCTCTTCCCGGCTTATATTTACTCTCCTATTTTGAAATACAGAACATGTAATCACAATCACCTTGTAGAAACTGGTCGTTGGCATGGTATTGCTAGAGAAAACAGAACATGTAAACTTTGCAATTCACCAGCAATAGGAGATGAATTTCATTACTTATTTATATGTGTAGCCCTTACAGATATTAGACTGAAATATTTACCAACTAGATATATGTACTTCCCCAATTTGTCAACAATGAAGAAAATATTTAGAATTTCAAAAGAAATACGAAATCTATCCAAATATCTGCTAGTATTAGATAAACTTATAGGGAAAAATGGTCAAATCTGTACTATATCAATTTGCTTATTCTCTAGACAACAAATCATTTAATAGCTCTTAATTTACGGCATTATTATGTTCCGTTTTAAACTGTTCTACCCGTCAATGTGTCATGTTTGTTTATATGTATTTAAATGAATTCTGTTTGACTTTCTCTTGTACCACCAAACGTGCTCATTTGAGAATAAACTGAACTGAACTGAACTGAACTGACATCACTTGCTTAATAACGGTTTTAGCAGCTACGCCGAAACGTCGCTTACATTATAATAAAGAAGTTGTATGGTTGGTTTGGATGGTATACCAGCTGAGGTTTTACAAAACCAATATTGCATTAACCTGTTGTATGAAATATTTAGTTACTAGAATCAGCATTCAAACTGTTAAAAACCAGAAGTCACACATACAGTCATTAAACAACATTGAAATAGCAGTTGCTCTGTCGAGTGAATCCTGACAGCGCTGGTGTTTTGACAAACATTAGCAATAGTACATAAATGAATATGATAAAATATAAGTCTATGATATCAAGTCTATGGCATAGTGTTCTCTGTGTCAATGATATACAGTATTTATTGATGAGGATAGATGGTTACTGTACATTCACAATGACACAACGCTGTGTGGTTTGCAATTAGACCGTCCGGACAAACCAGCACGCCATTAGCTGCGACGGTTGTCAACTATGGATACACCGTCTTTGCGGCACAGGGATTTCAGCATTCACATACAAGGAAATGTGCAGAAGCAAAGAAGATATTCCCTTCACATGTGAACCATGTTCACGTTCACCAGAGCAACAACCCATGGCACAGGATAATTAGTCAATCAGTGGGAATCAGACATTCGGCAAATTCAACATAAGTCTTGAATCAGAGGCAAGGGTACCAGACATCACTGATGTAAACATCTTCATGACCGCCACTTCTGAAGATGAACTGAATGAGCTAGAGAAGTAGGCCATAAAATATACCTGAATATTGATTTTTGTAATGTATTTTCTTCAACAGTAACATTGTTAGATATGTATAGGCCTTAACAGTTTTTAATACTGACTCACATGTAAGAATGAACTACAATCTTGTACAAACACTGAACATCTTTGTGAACGCTACTGTATGATAATTATTGCCTGCAGGTCGCTTCATGATGATACCTTGTTGGAACCCTCCACATCTGACATCACCGAGGTCACCTAAACACTGGTTGACACTGGCTCGCAAAACAGAAAGAAGAAACTGGTGGACTCTCATGGATTTACTTATGTCATAAAGGTATTAGTCATGCTTTATAGCTTTATGTCTGAATATAAACGCTACTCAATAGCTCAGTCCTTGACCATTGGTTAATTGTTAACACTGATTCCATTCAAACAACAACTTTCATAAAACCTATGGAGCTAAAGTCTACTGGCGCTGTAGTGTCCGGAATTCCACTACCACCTGTTCAGCCTCTGTCATACAGACTGGTGAGAAGTTTGAAGATGGCATCCATCGGCACTGTCATCCTCCGACACCTGGTCAACTTACAGCCATTAGGGTCAGAGTGGACGTGATTATGATCTGTTAGTTTAGCTATAGTTTGGCATGAAATGCATGTGGACCCGGTGTTTTGTAAATATCTCTTCATCCAATGACCTAATCGATCTCAAACTGTGCAAGTGGATGTTTTGTCAGACAACCTAATCACATTGTAAATCACCGATTTCATGCATTTGTATTAAAGAATCTGTCTATGTAACTGTCAACAAAATAAACAGCAGAACGCAGACTGCTTGCAGAGGGAGGGAGCCAATGACCTGTAACAGCGGCAGTGTTGGGTCATAAAGGTAAATGCACGTGCAGTTCATGATAGTTACCTGTGCACTGCACAGTGATAGACCGTTTGGATCATTCACATTGACTACTTCTAGCTGTCATCATGAAAGCTTATTCAGATGATGCTAAACGTTTAATTAGAAATGTGTTGAATTTTTTTTAAAAGAGAGCAAACGTAGCAAACCGATTGATAAGGTGTCGGATTACATGAAACGTACAACTTTTGCTCTTGGCATGAAAAAGAACATCGTGCTAAAAATTGTGAAAAATAAACCAACAACCAATAAACAAAACCTTGTACAAAAAGGTAGGCATCAAAAGTTAGATACTTTTGACATCAGGGTCATTCGCCGGCTATTTGCTAGAAATGAACACCTGTCCACAAGAAAGTTACAACACATCCTTGCAGAGGATCACGACATTAATGTTTCTAGGTTTATGCTAAGCAAACTACTGCTCAAATTTGGATACAAGTACAAGAAGGTAGCAAACCAGAAACTTGTAATGTGTGAGAGATCTGATATTGTAAAAAATAAGTTGTAACTACATGTATCTGAGAGAAATTAAGCAGGCAAGAGAGGATGGGTTCGAACCCATATATCTGGATGAGACCTGGGTCAATGCAAACCATACCTCTGCCAGACAGTGGCTACCTACTGATCCCAGTGATGGTAGGAAAATACCAACAGGCAAAGGTGAACGTTTAATCGTTCTTCATGCTGGTTCCCACTGTGGATTCCTACCTTGGTGTGATCTGGTATTTCGGTCAAAGAGCACAGATGGTAGGGACTATCATACAGAAATGAACTCAACGGTTTTGACACAGTATGTTGAGGAACAATTGTTTCCAGCTCTGCCTTACAAAAGTCTTGTTGTCATGGACAATGCTCCCTATCACAGCGTTCGAGATCCAAACAATAGGTGCCCAACTTCCAATACAAAGAAGTCAGAAATGCAGCAATGGCTAACAAATAACAATATACAATTTTCAATTAAGCCCACTAAACAACAGTTGTACTCTTTGATTAAACCTAACAAACCTCCACCCACATATAGCATTGACAACATGCTACGCAAACACGGCCATAAGGTCTTGAGATTACCACCGTACCACTGTGATCTCAACCCAATCGAACTTATCTGGGGAGATCTGAAAAGTACAGTGGCCCGGAAAAATCAATCATTCAAGTTGAATGATGTCAAGCACATTGTCAACACTGCTATATTATGTGACATTGACATTGCACGCTGGCATGCATGTGTTGAACATGTCAAGTAGGTGGAGAAAGAGTACTGGCTCAAAGAGGGCTTGAAGGAGCAAACAGTTAATCCAGTTGTCATTCGTCTGGACACTGATGACTCCTCTGTGGAAGAATGGAGTGAACTTGATGAAGTTTAATTCTGTTATTATATTTACTGATAATAATAGTATCCAGCCAGATATGCTCAAAGAAATATAACTTCTTTTCACAATGACAGCACTGACTAATTCCAACGACTTACAGTGTATCATGAAACACTCATTTCACATAAAACTATCATGACAATATAAATATTAACTATCTATATGCTTAAAACTATTAGAAATGCATTGCTTATTTTGGAATGTGAACGACTTCAAAACATAACACTTTTGTCTTCATTCTATCTTTTCTTCAATGAGTGTGCATGATTGTGTGTGCTTGTGTCCGAGGGAACGGAGCTTTAACAGTTGTTGAGTTCTAACCATAGGTGGTCCGATTAATGATTTAGTGTAAATATACTTTCTGTGTTCTTTAAATGCATTTCCACTTAGGTACTGCATAAACAAAATATGACATTAACATTACAAATTTAAAGATTTTAACCTACAGAATAATTCTCACTAATGGGTTTTGTGGTTAATGTTGAACAACTCAGAGAAACAAACTCCGTATGATGGTTAACAGTTGGCACCCACCTTACCCTATTCACGACCTGTGACACCTCTTCATACCTGTCACGTGCATAGCTGACCTACATTGACGAACGTTGACCTTTATGACCCAACACTGCCGCTGTTACAGGTCATTGGCTCCCTCCCTCTGCAAGCAGTCTGCGTTCTGCTGTTTATTTTGTTGACAGTTACATAGACAGATTCTTTAATACAAATGCATGAAATAGGTGATTTACAATGTGATTAGGTTGTCTGACAAAACATCCACTTGCACAGTTTGAGATCGATTGGGTCATTGGATGAAGAGATATTTACAAAAAAAAACGGGTCCACATGCATTTCATGCCAAACCATAATTGCATTGATTAGCTACCGGTATTGCCTAAGGAGATTAAATGGATTAACCTAATCATGATTTAATTACCTGTAGCAGCTCGTTCCATTGATTAGCTACCTGTTTACTCATCTCATTGAGTAACTATGTATTCTTTTATGACTGTAAAAAGGTAAAGACCAAGCGCTTAAAGAACTGTATACATCAGGCAACACCATCGTTGAGAGAGCTCAACAGAAATACATTGACCCAGAAGCGCCAGGTGGACGACAGAAACAGACATCACTCATCAGGATGGCAAACAGAACCCGAAAGAAACTCAGACCAAAGGAGCCCAAGGATTTGTCATTTGAGGTACTTTATTATTATTCAGTAACAGTGCTTTCTGCAGTATGTCTTGAATGCAAGTATAAATCTCTTTATAGTTTACGTTTGGATTGAGCGCCTTTTAAATGAACATTTTAATAACTTGTACTGTTCTTGCAGATTGCTGAAGACTTCCTCCCGCCTGGCGCCTGCGTGGAGGCATCAAACACAGAGGGGAGAGGCACATCATTCTAGCAACTAACAGACAATTGAAACTGCTGAGCAGGAGTCGGCAATGGTTTATAGACGGTACTTTTAAAATTGTCAAAGGACCATTCTATCAACTATTGTCAGTTCATGCTTTTGCTCGTATTGGGCAGGACATGAAGGTGTTGCCTCTTGCTTTTGTGATAATGTCTCGTCGTAGGACCAGTGACTACGTCAGCGTATTCCGACAATTCCGTTAATTGTTTTTGTATTCTTAATAGGCTGGCACAGACGAATCAACAGTAGAGTTGGCGACCAGCCCCTTGGCATATACAGACTAATCCCTGAATTGCACAGAGAAGCTAGCCTGTTGCCCTTGCAAGTTCGGATGATTCAAGAAGCCCGACTTCGAACCTACCTGCGCAACTTTGCCACGGCTACACAGGAAGATATCTACGAGGCCTGGAGAGGTTACAAGGATGGAGACCTATCGCTGGGTCAACTTTTGACCAGATGCACCCAAGTCCATGGACCCATCACCCGCTGACTTTATAGCTAAGAACTGTTCCCTTGTAGGTATCATGCTAGAACCATTGGTAGTTTATTGTCTGTGTCGTTATTCTATGTAATACCAATTATGTAACTTCAGATTACACTAAACTTGAAAACGAATGGTCAAGCACGTTAATGGTACTGCTGTGTGTGCCGCAAGGAGTGTATTGTTAGGACTTTTTTCTGTTTTCAATATATGTTACATGTCAATGTAAATGCTCAGATATATTTCACGTCTTTTTTTTGCTTTTGTACGGGGTCATTTCAAGCAATCTCTGGCTGTTTTCACTTAGCAACATCGGGGCCGGTTTGCACTGGGGCCGTTTTAGCCAAGCAAAATTGGGGCCGTTTTGCCATGGGGCCGTGTTAGCCTGATCCCGTTGTTTGGGGCACATTTCCTCACACCTAGAAAGAAACGTGTTGCTCTGTGCTGTACGGCTTCTATACACGAATGTCTTGAGGTTCCTGATATGCTTCCTCCATAGATGAGAGTTGTCCACACCATCGAGTCGCAGAGTTTGGTAAAAGTATGGTAGATCATTCCTATTAAGAGACCTAAAGTTTGAAATAGGAAGACCCAGGGCCCTGCTCGCTGAAGATGCTGTTGCTTTAGCCATTTGATTATAGTCCAGATGTTCAGTCAGTAACAGTCCCAGGTAATTGTAACTAGCAACTGTTTCCAATGAATCATCACCACACTTCTCAATCACAACTCCAAAGTTGAGATCACACACTGTAGATATGAGGTCGTTTATGAAGATGTTAAACAGTAACGTTGACAGAAGCACTGTACCTCGTTACCAGCATCCCAACATGGCGGCAGGTAAGATCGCTTGGCGATTTTCCCCCTCGTATTAACAGTCTTCCAAAGGTATACAATGAACATTATTTAGCACACTGATAAACGTTGATGGTGTAAATACATTGAATGCACTGAATTTGCTTATTAATGTCTATGAGTTGAAGAATAAGCATTTTAAAAATCGCGCGAGGATGTCGGTAACTCAAAGTCTGGATGTCCTGTAACGTGCAATGAATGATGCTAGTAACACATACTGTCCTGCTTTAATCGGTAAACAGAAATTGTCGACTTATGTTTAAATACAAAGAAGATTCAATATCAGTTCTTATGTTTTACACAGATGTGTACTGCTGCTACATTAACAGTATGAGCGACTTTTTCTGTGCACCGGAGAGTTGTTGCTTGCCTTGAAGCACGGTGTGTTTAATCACACTATTTATGTGGCGTTACATTAAACTTGAACGGATTTAGATGTGTGTGCCCATTGTCCATTACGCTGAGAGCTTTTTCTTTGTCTTTGTCTCTCCTTAATTCGGACATTTGGCATGTTGCTTTCGTTGCATTGTTGACGTCTAAAGTACATTTTACAGCGTGCATTTATTGGGTAGGGCTTAATATATAAAGCTATATAGTCTGTCAACCTAACTTTAGGGACTGCATATTTTGCAAATATTTTTTTTGTTATTCGTTTCAGTGTAAAAGTGTTTACATGTACCTTCATGTTTCTCCGTGACCTCAGGAACCTATTATTGATATCACGGTGATCGCCTGTTCAAAAACTTACCTATATAAATATACACCTGGAACTTGATTAAACACCTCCGAACTTTTCATACTGCCATGAAACTGAGCAACCATTAACATTAGTATGGTTACTGGAAAGCTTAAACTCCATTGTTTCCTGCAAGTTGACATTTTGGACTAAACAATAACAACAAAATCATGAAAATTTGCAATATTTTAATTCACAAAATGACATGAAAACGTCAACGATGTTTTGTCAACAAAATGTATCCCTGTACAACTATGGGGCTGCAGAGTTCCAAGATAGGAGAGGTGAGTGTCTTTCAGTCTGAAAATGTTCTCTGTTATCTTCAGACAACAAATCACATGAAAAGTGTTAATAGCGTGCATATCCATCCACCTTGTGCACGGATGACTCTTTTGACCCTCCTCCTCTTGCTTGTCGTGAGTCTCCGGATTCGCCCAAGAGGCAGATGCTGCCACTCCCGGCGCAAAGTTGCTTCCAAACATGCCAAATACAGTGCTTGCACTCGGCATCCAAAAATGATCCAGACAGGTTCCAATGGGTTCAGATCCGGGTTCATAGCAGGCCATGGAAGTATGGTTACTGTGTTGTTGGAGAAAAATTGTCACAAGTCGGGAACAATGTGGTCGGGCGTTGTCATCCATAAATACAGGGCGAGTGGCTAATGGGTGGTTATCAAAATGTGGCACAAGAACAGGATCCAGATGTCGTGGTCGCCACTGAGCTTTCAACGAACAGTTACCAAGCCCAGTTTACAATCATGGGAGAGACAACCCCAGACCATGACAGATCCACCGCCGTAAGGAACTGATGCTCTGATGTTCTTAGGCTCATAGACACTGCTCTTGGTCCCCCAGACGTGAATACATTAAGCGACCAATGCACCTTCCTCCATGGCGTCAAATTTCAATGACTTCGTGGTAAACATCACTCCAAATGAGCTCTCTTGTGAAGATTGGTCAAGGCTGGATGCTTGGTCACCTTTCTTGCCCCTCATCCCATGTGCATTTATGCGTTTCTTACAGTCCTATCGCACAGACGTCTGTTGGGGAGCCATAAGTGCTTCAGGACGCCATTTGTAGTGAAAGGCTGACGCATCACAAGGCTTGCTAAATCCCGATCCTTAACGTATTTTCCAATTTTTTATTTCAGTAGACCAGGGTAACATGTTTGTACAGTGTGGATTCTGTTGCATTTTCTTTAAGTGTAATTGGCTGTTCAAGTCTATCGAATAAATCTTCTTTCATTTCCAGAGTATCTCTTGTTTCTAGTATGATTTCTGCCATCTCATGGTCAGATTTTCAGTTTGTTCAGAGTACAGTGTCTCATAAAAAAGTTTTAGTTCATTTAAATTTCTTTTCCATCATTTATTATACAGTTATTACTATCTATCTATCCTTAACTCTCTTCTTTCGGGGTTGACCTGGCCTTGGTCAGTCCTTAACCTTGACGGTGTTTTTGAACATGTCGACTTATGACGGTGTGGTGAATGTCAAGCTGTCGCTCAATAGCCCTGCATGACATTCCGGTGTCGTACATTCATATAATTTGCCATCTTCTTGCTTCTGGTAATCTCCTTCGTGCCATTGTAAGAGATACTGTTAAAATCATTAATAACTTATGGCGTTTTATACAGTTTGCCGCATTGAGTTAATAGGGCTTTCTGAGACTATCGTGGGTAGTGTGCTTCAACTGCATATAGGGAAGTCCTTTGACGATTGATTTAGCAAAACCCTTAGACAATATTGAAAGGAAATACAGTTCAAATAATAGTCATCGTTACAATTCAAGATTCATCATTAGATAAGTCAGTAACTTAAAATATGGTGTGTGTGTGTGTGTGTGTGTGTGCGCGCGCGCGTGTATACGTGCTCTTAACTAAGTTCTAAGTGTGCATCTTTAGTTTTTCGTTATTGTCTTGATCAACTCAATCTGGGCATGTCTGAATATTTGTGAAAACAATAAAGCAAGGTAGGGTACAATATATTCTCAATTTTCTTTAAAAATTCTGTTAGAATATCGTCGTCTCCTGGTGACTTATTCAGTTTAGCATTGTCTATTGCAGATATAATTTCTGCAGTTGTCATATCATAAGACAGTTCATCATTTACACAATGAGTATAATGTTCATAACTATGTTCAGAAATATAGTTTCCAAAATAAGCATCCCACTGACACCATCGGTACAATGTTCATGACTATGTTCAGGAATATAGTTTCCAATATAAGCATCCCACTGACACAATCAGTACAATGTTCATGACTATGTTCAGGAATATAGTTTCCAATATAAGCATCCCACTGACACCATCAGTATAATGTTCATAACTATGTTCAGGAATATAGTTTCCAATATAAGCATCCCACTGACACCATCAGTACAATGTTCATGACTATGTTCAGGAATATAGTTTCCAATATAAGCATCCCACTGACACCATCAGTATAATGTTCATAACTATGTTCAGGAATATAGTTTCCAATATAAGCATCCCACTGACACCATCAATATAATGTTCATGACTATGTTCAGAAATATAGTTTCCAATACAAGCATCCCACTGACACCATCAGTATAATGTTCATGACTATGTTCAGGAATATAGTTTCCAATATAAGCATCCCACTGACACCATCAGTATAATGTTCATAACTATGTTCAGGAATATAGTTTCCAATATAAGCATCCCACTGACACCATCAGTACAATGTTCATGACTATGTTCAGGAATATACTTTCCAATATAAGCATCCCCTTCCTGGTCACAGTCTTCACATGATTCGGGATTTAATAAATTTTAAAAATATGTATGCCATGTTGCTGGTAAAATATTATTCTTATCAGATCGCCTAGATAAATATTACTTTTACAACTTTAAAAAATCCAGAGTGGTTTGGTATAGACCACAAAGGCAAATAGATCTTGTAGATGACAGTTTAATGGCAACATGATTGAAGAAGGACATGTGAAAATAAATACATTGCATCAATATACGCTACAATACTTCATGGGCCAATACATGTGAGGCTTAGCAATAATACTACATGACAAGCATATATAATCAATACAATCATTATTGATTAACCAGGTCATATGGTAGACATGTGTATAATGTTCATATTTCAAGATAACCATGAAGCATCATATAAGTGCTTAGCATAAGTATTTACAACATAATATGAAAGAACCCTCTCCGAGTGTTTGGCACTGTGCCGTTTGACGTCACAAACGTCAGGAAATATGTTTCCATACACCAGGGCCTAGATTTTCGAAGCTCTCTTAGCTTAAGATAGTCGTAACCTCATGGGTAGTCGCATCTGTCTTTGTCTTAGGCTATTTTCGAAACGATCGTAAAACTTAAGATATCTTAGCTAAGATCATAATCTAAGATAGGTATATACCTGTCGTAACTAAGGTTGCGCGCACTTACACCTTATTCAAGATGGCAACCTACATTGGTCTTGGGTTTGATTGTGAAGATAATCTTAATGAAGTTTACAGAAAACCCCGGATTTTCCGCGACCGTTCGCGTAAGTTAGACACGTTGGACGACGATGAACTGATCTCTCGTTATAGAATGCCTCGTCATGCTATCTTTAAATTAGTATCTCTTGTTGAGGCTGGTTTGGTTCGGGAGACCCAGCGTTCGGTGCCCCTCTCACCTGAAATACAGGTGATGGTTACCCTCCGCTTTCTTGCCAAAGGCAGTTTCCAGTCTGAGCTGGCGGATATGCACGGCATTGTGCAATCCAGCGTATCGATCGCGATTAGAAACACTATTGAACAACTTTGTAAAGTCCTTGATTTGATCAAGTTTCCCAAAGACAGGTCTTCGTTGAGACAACTAAAAGAGAAAGTTCACGGGAAATTCGGCTTTCCGAATGTGCTTGGCTGTATCGACGGGACTGTAGTGGCCATCAAACGTCCCCCTGCAAATGAAGAGGTCGCCTACGTGTGTCAACATACAGGCCATCTGTGACCCTGACATGCGGTACGGCTCAATGTTTTCTCAATAAAATTCAATGAAACGATACTTTTCCCAGCACATTCACAACACACGCTACACATCGAAGGTTGAGTCCTTGACATTGCAAGTAACCTACTTCAACCAATGAACACTCAGGGCACTGTTTGGGTTTCCAAATTAAACATTTCAAGAGGCACGTTTAGGGATCGTCAAAGTTATTATAAAATCTTGTATTTCCTATTTGTAGCTAATGGAATGATTTTTCGAAGATTTAGAAATGTGGAATACTTGCATAACCCCCACATCAAATTTCCACAAAGTATCAAACATAAACTTGTTCACGTTTTCCAGTGAAATAACATTAAAAACTTTATGTTCAAATGCGTAAATGAAGCGCCCATAAAATGGCTGTTACATATTTTACTTGAATACACACAGTACTGCTTCATTACATGAGTGATATCATGCACTTCAAATTAATGAAAACAACATCCACAAAATGAATCTGAAGTTATCAACATTATATTTCAAACACTTGTATTCATAATAATATTTAATTAATTCTAAATGAAGAAAAAAATAATGCAAATTTTGTTATCAAAGATAATTTTTAAACTATTAATACAGATAAAAAATTGAATTTTCAGCTTCCTGAATATTGTTTGTAAATGGCCTGGATCTACACACGACTCATTCATATTTGCAAACAGCCGAATTGGATCCCACCTGGAAGCCCATAAAGACGATGGATGGTTACTAGGAGATTCTGGGTAAGTATTTTTTTATATTGCAGTGACTTCATGTTAATGATAACATTTGTGACTTGACAATATATGCAAATGTACTCTGGGCTGGAGGCCTTTGATACTGAATAAATAATATTGATTCTATATTTCATGACATATATATAAACTAAGATTCTAACTTAAAAATTCGTGAATATTACATAAATATTAACAAAATTAATATATTTAATGTTGATATGCTTGGTGTATGTTATCAGATACCCATGCAGACCGTGGCTGCTCACACCACTGGCCCAGCCTCAGACCCGTGCAGAGGAGAGATACAACAGCAGTCACTGTCGAACCCGCAACACCATCGAGAGAGCTTTTGGTCTCTTGAAGTCCAGATTTAGGTATCTAATATCAGTCTTGTCAAGCACCACATAAACGTAAACTTACCCTAAAGTTGTTTTTTGTATAGTGTAAAATAAATTATCATAGCTTTCATGGATATATTTTCATAGTCAGAAGAAGTACTAACTACTTAATTTATCTAATGACATGTTATTTTTCAAAGGTGCATCCACAAGTCTGCAGGCTGCTTGTGGTATGGGGTGAAACAGTGCCACAAGATTGTGTATGCAGCTGCACAGCTAACTTTGCCATTGACTTGAGACTACCCACACCACCTGTTGACGAGGACGACACGGATGATGCAGATGACAATATCCCTGCTCCTTGTCATGCACAAGACGGTACCTTGTCAGGAGGCAGCTCATTGAAAATGTATTTGCTAAAAATACATGTCGATGTAATCTAAGCACAAAGACTATTTGTCATACTCTGTTACCCTATGCCCAACAAATAGTGTATAATATATAAAAGATCCATAACCCTCTGAATTTAAATCTGAGGGACCTCGTCACTTTTAATATTAAAAACAGTATCCTGTTAAAGATAATATTGATCTTTAATCATTTAATAAAATTTAATGATTGGCGAGAAATCAGCCGGACATGTGTTCATCTGTTTCAGAAGAGTCAGCTTTTCCTCCTCCACTGCCAGTCTCCTCCTCTCCACACTAAGCAGCTCATTCTGAGTGTCAAGAAGGGAAGCCAGCACCTCCAGCTTTTTCTCCTCAATGGAGATGATTTGTCTCTTTGGTGACACTGAAAAATGTATTATATATTGAGATAATATGATTATAAATTCTTCCATATTTTCTAAGTTATGGAAGAATGACATAAGTTAATTGATTTGATCAATTTGATGTGTCAAAACTTTCGTTACATGATACTACATTATCAACTCTTATGTTATTCAATGATAATTAAAAGGTAATGAAACATTTTTCCAAATCTGTATTAATTCACTCACAAATTAAAGAATGTGGATCTATATTGACAATGCTTGAAAGCCTATGCAATTATTGAAAAATTATATTTACATGAACAATATTACTTGAATAACCTACCACTCATGGTGGAAGCTGGAGTCTGTTTATGTGCCTTTGGTTTCTCAACTGGGGCTGAAACACAGAGAATTGATTTATATGTAACCATTTCATCCTTCATTTTGCTCTATGTTCACAATTAATGTATTCTATCATCCAAAAGTAGATTCCAAAGCAGATAGTTTAATGGTGAGATCTGTACTAAGCAGTCCATTACAATACCTATTGACCCTTTAAAAAGTGTACGATATTAATCTGTCATTAAACAACTGTATATAATTAGATATGACAGTCTTGGTTTGATCCCATTTGAGTAAGCACTGACATCATCAGTTACGATTTAATAATATATACTTATTTCATCATCGTACCATTACCTCCAAATGCAGCGGGAATTGCCATAACTGTTTCAAGAGCTATCATAGCATCTGAAATTTGATGGCCATAAATCAACATTTTTTCATTTCCATTAATTGATTAATGTATAGCTATATCTCATGTCACCTTTAAAGTCTTTGGTAAAGCAAGTGACCTTTTTTTTTGTGAAATTCATTTTCCATTAATGTGTACATGTGTTTAGTTTATTCACTAGGAATTCATAATTTTATAGTTTCAGCATAGATAAAGTACATGTAAGTTCTACACCTGCCTTTCACTGGCTCTGGGCTGGACATATGCAGGGCTTCAATTTGTGTGTCTGCTATTGTTGCATCTGAAATAATTTTAAATCTGTATTATCTTTTATGTCATTTATAAATTGTTATTTCAGATTCGTAGTTCTCCAATGTTATTTAAAAATTAATAAAATAAAACTGGCATTACATGTCACTTAAGTGGACATATTATTTAACTACATGAGTTAACAAAGATCAAATTGGTTTAAATGTGTGTACAAGAATTCAAAAATAGATTAATAGGAGTAATCAATTCAATAATTTATTTACAAACTACACACCTAGCAGGGGAGTGGCAGCAATGCCCTCTGATAGAGTCACACCTGCAAAAACAATAACAGTGATATTGTTAACATCTAATGTTGGTAATGTTAGTACTTAAACAAAGTCATTTTCAATTCCCTTTTATATTGTAAATGTTGCATGATATTTTTTTCATAGGACAGTTCCATTTCATTTATAAATGTTAAAAGTGGTTACAATAGATTTCTATCATATCTTTCTATGTTGAGTATTATACTGTTTAAATTTCATATAATTATAACTTACTACTATACTGAATTACTGCAACATGAACTTACACTCTTCACTCTTCAGGCCTCCCTCACAGCCTTCGAGCTGGCAATTTGGAATAAGAGACATCACCTAGTAAAGGGAAATAGAGACAAATAATTCAATAATAATTGTTAAATAAATATTATAACATAAATGAAGGGATCACTCTGATTTATATCAAGTCTCATTTGAAATTGTAACTTTGTTTTTGTGTGATATGTTTTGTAACTATATCAGACCAATAACTTTAATATAAGAAGTAAATAATTAATATGACATCATAAATGGTTCAACTGTTATTAATGGTTATGATTACCATTTCCTCCAGACTATTCAGCTCCAACACAGGAGCCTGCCCTCCTCCTGTCTTCACGCTCTCCCGCCTACAGTGAGCTGCCCGCTTCCTTGTCTGGCTGCTTTGTTAGAGCAACATTTAATTTAATCAATTATTCTGAAGTGTCATATTCATAATTGAAATGTTACATGAAATACCACTTTCCCAAAAGAGCTACATTTAACTAATTAATAATATAGGAAAACCTTTATAACATTATATTACTTTTATACTGTGTACTAGTTAAGGTAGGAAAGAAACTCAGCTTTATATATACCCTACACTATTTCCTACCGTAACTTGAAACCAATATCATGAATTTGTCAATATTGTTATTGCCAACTTATTGGGCAGTGTATTTTACTCATCTATGATATCTTTTTAACTTGTATGTTTCCATCATTACATGTATAATAACGTTATATTAATTAGCAGTATATAACTTTATAACACATTACAAACTGCATCTTAATTTCAACCGGATAAATCTAATCATTATCACGGTCGCTGACAGTAAAACAACTCACTTCTCGACCACCTCCTCCCAGCATTTTCTTTTGGTCTTTAGACTCACAGTGCTGGTAAAACTCGAAAAGAGCACAGCCGAACGTAGACCGACCTCCGAGACTAAAATCTCCATCTCGGAGGCCGTCCAGTTGGCTTTCCTGGCTCTATTCACGCTTGTATTTTCGGCAACTTCGGTACGTTTGGTGTCCATGTTGACGTCTGCTATATTTACATAGGGGAATTCCGTGACGTCATCGGGGATTCCCTGGATACGGTTTACGACAGCTGTCGTATCTACCTTGACCTTACGACAGACTTACGAGCGTTTCGAAAATCTCTTTTATGGTCGCGCTAAGATTATCTTAACTGTTGACATAACTTCTTACGACCGGTCTTAGTTATGAGAGCTTCGAAAATCTAGGCCCTGTATTTTACGTAAACGATTCTGTTAACCCCCTGTGGATGCCGAGCTTTTTTTCAGGCGCACACTTTGACGGTTTGAAAAGTGAACGTTGTGCGAGAATTGCGCTCGCGTGGTCCTGGATCTACGTACGGCTATAAAATTATACAGATATGTAGAATATTAAATTTCCTATCCGTTGGTATAAATATAAGTGCAACTACATGAGCGGTTTGAGAAATAGACCTTGCTAAAGGTTGTCCAAATGTTTTGTTATGCGTTAAATAACAGTAAATTTCTCCGCTTTGTATCGCGCACCGAGAAAAACACTATGCTACGACTTTTTTAATTTGGCATCTTTACGGAAAGTGTGAGCGAAGAAAATACAGCCTGATATCTGAACGACACAAGTGCATATGAATTGGGTTCATATGCTTATGCATAACGTTATACGCTCAACATTAAAAATGACTCGCAATAAAATGTCAAAAATGGATTTTCTTCTATGACGTCAAACGACGACAGAGAGGTCATGCACGTATAATGATAAGGGGGCATTACTCCGTTATGCTTAACACTAGGTCAATGTAAGTCAGATCACATGGAGAGAATTTGTTGTGGATACGGACGCTATATTTTCGTTATTTTTTGTTCACGGTGAAACAAACTATTCCAATTCAAAGTTCCCCAATGTGAGCGGATACGCTTTGGTAGTTTCACAATTTATAAGAAAAGATGACAACGTACTACATGTGAAAGCACGTAATAGCGATTTGGATGGCCCTATCCGATATATAAGTTAGTTCTTAGATTCCCATATTCTCCTGTTTGTGTAGATGTATTTTGACTAATTCTGCATCGTTATTACCAGAGTATTAGCCATATCTTCAAATGTCATGAAATTGCTGAAAATAATACATTTTAGTTGACGGCATTGCTTGTTTTATGCATTTTGCGACGTCGGAAAAAGACGACACTGGCATGCTGATTAGTATATATCTCACCTAATTTTCATTAATTGTGTGAAAGGTCTCGGCTTCTATGTCAGAATTTAACACTCTTTAGACAAAACATAAAATGACTGATTTTTCCATTTAAATAGTGTCCTGAATATATCAACAATTAGACGGTTTGACTGTGTATCGTATTGTGAGCAACACGCGCACCTGTTTGGCATCAATTTAACGTAAATGAACAATAACTTTTCACAACACCCGAATATTTTGTTTACGATAAGAATTTTCTTTGTTTATGATTATGTGGCTATTTCTCTTCATAAGTATTATGCAATAAAAGATGCAAAAAGATAGATTTTTATATATGGAACTATATATTAGAATATGGATGTAAAATTTGTCCAAATTAAGACATGACATGGTTTATATATTTTTAAACAATTTTTCGTATAAATATAGTTAGAGTTTGATATCCTGTCATCACAATATTTTTTAATCGAATATGAATTGATTATATTAGCGAAAACAATGATAGTGAATCATAAAACGTTTCCGACAAACGCTCACCTGGTCAATCAATATACACCATTGTTTTGTCTATAAAACGACACAAAAATATGCAGTGAACAAGACTTTTCCTTAAAATATGTGAGCATATACATTTCAGAGCATATATAAATCATTTTCATTAATATTATCAGTTTTACTTATATGGTTGAATTAAATCGCCGTTCATTAACCTGTTCATATGAAACTGCAGTATTTGTGCAAATGCATTGAATATTGTACACCAGAGGAACTAAATTAGTTGCAGTTATGGCTACGTTTGATCTTCTAACACTTGTGTGAAGGTTTAAAATATGGTGTACTACACTAAATGTGTCAATTTCTTATGTAAATATTATTCAAATAATCAAAAAACTTTCAAAGAATAAAACACCGTAAACCCTATATGCACGTATGATATGATATTGAACAAGGCTAAATGTAGATACTGAAGTCAGTTTCCTGAAAAGGTATCTGAACTATACGCAAAATATACATCATAATACTGACTGTGTAATCGGAAGGATTGGACGATTGTGTTTACTCTTGTTCAACCGACCTTCACCTCACGAAATTGCCCAATATGTAAAACAATGTTGACGTATGACATCACTACCGTTGACCGATTTCTTACAAAATGGCGGCTTTGCTGACAAGGACACAGGATTTTGCGAGGACCCTTCCATTGATTCAGGGATCGTTTGTACATAAATATGAGATGTTAGTAATCAGAAGGATTATCTGAGTATTGTTATATGTTTTTATCGTTTTCACTATAAGTAGGAGAAGAAGCCAGAAATGCAGATAATTACCGTTGTCGTTCTGCGTTATTTTGCGTCAGTCATGGCGTCACGCTGCATGGAAACTTTGAAAATTCTTATGAATTATCAAATCATTGCATTGTATCTATTTTTAATTTCCTATTTCTTGCTTTCCATGCATATTGCAAAGGTACTGAGGCATTGCAAGCAATGAATAGACGGATGAATGTTGGAAAATTTCAGAAAATGCTACGCAGTGTAAAATAGGATTTCGTCGTTGTTTACATTTCAAACAAACGCAGTCTTTCCAGAACAGCGTTCGTTTTCACAATTTGAAATTCACAATTCCCAGTAATTATCCGATTTTCACATTTGAAAACATACAGCAAAAAAACGTTGTGAATCGCGATTTCGTACTGTGTCAAAAATGGCGACATTTTCGATGAAGCCTATTTTGAAAGGTCATTTTCAGCTCTTGAGATTTGTCTAAAATAATAGTGGATGGTATCAAGAAACAGGAAATTTCCCGTAGAATTCGAAACTGTGAAGTGTATTTGTGTGCGTGGGATATTTTGATTTTAATTGCACTTCAAATTGAGGGTTGAAGGGGAAGGACATATATGTCCCTGTGGCACCCAGGGGGTTGAGCGTATCCTGCCTCGCCGGTGGCACCCTCATACAAATATGCTAAGTCTACTAATTTGTTCACCTGAAATAATTCGGGAATTTCAAAATAGGAAATTGCATCGGATCATTTTTGTCACTCATGATGCATCAAATTTGGACATTTCCTCCACGTGTCTACCATAAAACTTCTTGAAAGTTTTACTGAAAATTACCTAAATTGGTATTCAGGTAGATGCAACACTATTCTAGGGATTTAAACACAATTCAGGATACATTTGTAAAGTTTAGGCTACTTTTGACAACTCGGGTCAAACCAGACCGAACACTTGTGATGTGGAGATGATGTTGAGAATGTAGAAAAGCGGGCTTCACTTTGCTAAAATTACTTTAAGAGTATTTATATTGTGGTCTGTAGGAAGATATAATGCTAGTTCATAGGTTCAACCACAATTTACGATACATCAGTTATGTTCAAATTAATTCAACCAGACCGGGCACATTGTTCAAAAGGCGAGAACATACGAACAAGATTGGGTTGAATCAAATACAATATGGGGACCTTTACTTTAACGGATTTGTTTGTTTAAAATGCGATGAAAAGTCATGCAATAAGTGCTATGTGGGTAACTATAATTCTGTGCCTCCGATGTAAACACGTTGATGAGGGCATCTGTGAGATTTATGTCAATTTTGACTGTCCGGGCCCAGTCGTCTCGAACACTTGAGGGGCGGTGGCTTAGCGTAGTGGTTAAAGCGTTCGTTCGTCACGCCGAAGAGCCGGGTTCGATTCCCTACATGGGTACAATATGTGAAGCCCATTTCTGGTGTCCCCGCCGTGATATAGCTGGAATATTGCTAAAGCGGCGTAAAACTAAACTCACTCCACTCACTCGAACACTTGAGTATGGGACACGCCTTTTATTACCCACGTGGTCAACGTATGGGTAGTTGCATACCAATCTCTTTTATTACTCGTCCGTGTAAGATACTGCATTTTCTTACACACCCGTGGAGTGAGAAACCCATGTGAGAAAACTGGTATCACACATATGTGTGAGATCGATTTCTAATCCCGTGATTGGCTACTCCATGGTGATGACCTAGGGTCAGGGTATGACGGACTACTTTCCTGATTAAAATTCATTGATAAGTTACTCGTGCTTCAATCGAACAGAAACCTGTTACTCGTGCAAAATACCCCTTTACACCTACCTGTTATTTTCGCGATTGCAACATAAACAGGTATTTATACAATGAGTCACAAGTAGAATAAATATAACACAAATCTATTTATTTTCTAATTCCTTTTATATATTAAAACTTTTGATTTCTAGTCATGAATTCAAAATGGTTCCAACCATCAGTGATGCCTGTGTAAACAATTATGTAGAAAGTCACCGTTAGAGATAAAGCCCTTGATTCCCTTCGAATATTCAAAATGTACAAAACTGGTACTTTTTACTGGAGAGATGCGACAAGTGTCATGTGTCGTCTTGCAAAAATACCTGACACGATAACGTCAGTGCCTGTCCATTGTGAGATCGATTTGCCTCGTTGTTTCTTTGATGCATTGATGAAGATGACATTTTTCACTGATACACATGATGAAGACCCACTTCCAGCTCCGAGATACTATGTGATTCCAATGTTATCAAATTCACTCGCTGACAATCTGAACCAAAACACACTCGTTGAAACAATGTACAACATGGTACGTTTTGCAAGGTTTCATGAGTACAAATGGCGGCACACGTCCTTTCTATTCAATCGAACTTGTACAGGAACGGTTGATCTACACATAAGTCATTGCTCAAGATATTCCTCCTACGCATGATAATGAAATTTATGTCTTGATAACTTACAGGATGTAATCAACTCACATTTCATACTGAAAACTCCGTAAATTCCATTACATTCCAAGTGGCAGTTTCTCGCTCGGGAAAACGAGAAGGATGTGGCGAAGAAGAGTAGTCCCCATTGACAGTGAACGTAACCTCAGCAATGTCACATTCAAGCACACTAGGTGCACCTAATTACACACACGCAATAGTTTTTTGGCTCCGGTCGATGGGAGAACATTGAACGTAAACTGGTACACAAGTACCAGTTCCCCAATGTGCAGAATAGAGATATCAAAAACAATCTTCCGATGACGACAACCACCAAGCGATAACGATGACGTCACTCGCTCAAATATTTTACGCTTGCAAGAATTAGAATCATCCGCATTTGCACGGTAACATCATTTGTTTTAGAGGGTTTAATTAATTTTCTGTGATCTGATCTAGTTATCATTATCACTATTGCCTTGATGATGCGAAGAGGTGGCAGAAACTTTTTGTGGAGGGTCACTATGGGGATGAGTAGTGATTAGGAAGCCAAGTGACGTCACTCATTCATAAACGTTGTGTTGTGTATTATTGCGCACCTACGATGAGAAAACATGAAATTTGAATCTATTCGACCATAAAATGGTGCGATTTACATGGTGTGTAAGAAACAGATTACTGTACTCGTGTCTGTCTTCAGATACCATTTATCTTACAGCTCGTTGTTTAAAAACGTATTTAACTCGCTTTCGCTCGTTAAATGCGTTTTGAAACCTAACTCGTTAATAAATAAATGTTATCTGACTGAACTATCGTTAATAATCTCTATGCTAATATTTTACAGCAATATGACACTAGTGTAATACCGCTAGACGTATGACGTCATAATGTTTCACAGTGATGATGTCACAATGCTAATACCTCAGTCACAATGGTATTAGACCTTGCTTGACTCGTGGAAAGCCGAGTCATCACACTACGTAGGCAGTTTCTATCAATTTATGTTGGAAGGTAATAAACAGGGGCCGTATTTATCAAACACTATTAAGACTCATCTTGGTAGGCTTAAATCCAACTCTTTTGACTTAAGTCATATGAAACAAAATGGCTGTCACACGTATTCCAAGAGTATTTAATGAAAGAAGAGAAGTTCTGCATTCATTAGATGATAATGAACTGTTACAAAGGTACAGATTTGACAGAAACAGTATTGTTTACATCTGTGATTTACTAGAACACGATCTAAGTCCCGTAACGCATCGGAGTTGTGCAGTGTCCTGCGTTACCAAAGTGCTCGTCACTTTGCGTTATCTTGCCACAGGCAAATTTCAGATATGCAATGGCGTTGACCATGGGCTGAGCAAACCCACCCGCATCTCAAAGAGTCATCGAACAAACGCCTCAATCACTCCACAAGTCAGCGTATGGTCCGTAGATTTGTCACCTTTCCACACAAACCCAAGATATAAGACGACGACACCAGCGTCGATTTTATCAGACTACAAACTTCCCCGGTGTAGTAGGTGTCATTGATGGCACTCACGTTCAAATTCAGGCCCCATCCGTGAATGAGAATGAATTCATTAACAGGCATCCCACTTTCACCACGAGTATTAATACACAGATAGTGATTGACAGCGACGACCGGATCATCGACATCGTAGCACGTTGGCCTGGCTCAACACATGACTCCCGAATCTTGACAAAGCGGGTTATGTCGGATGTTTGAGGGAACCAGTTACCCGTAAGTTGTCATCTGCTTGGCGACAGCGGCTACCTGCCCATGTCGGAGGTGGATTTTAACACCATTTTGCGTCCCCTTCCTGGATCACAGACAAACTACAACAGGTATAGTTGCATAATTGAATTGCTATTTCTTCGAGTCAAACTTCGAGGTACTAACCAATAGAAGTGATTTCCTTTGGTTATGTGAAATACAATCTCAACATAAAACAGAAATGGAAGACTTCCATATCTTTGCTAAATGCATTATTCAGGGCGGCACATGTCGTACAATCATAATGCAGTGTAGGAAAGATGCTGAAAATCTAGCATGTCCACAGGACTGGCGAGGTCAAATTTTTACCAGTCCTGCCAAAAATCTAGCCTGTCCTCCAAATATAAATAAAACACAACCTTCGGCAGTAAATATTCAAAAAAGGTTATAAAAATCATTATATATATATGTCATTGGTTTGCTAAAAGATTGACCCGACATGAGGGACGGACTAGATATTTTGACGTTAAGGACGGAGCTATCTTTCCTACACTGGATAATGTCTACTTCTTTTTTATTTGTAAATGCATCTTGGGTGACTTTGTCAATGAAACAATACACATTATTGGGCAAAATAAAGTTCTTATCATGATATCTCCATTTTGATTTCATACCACCCATAAATATTATATGATCATCTAGTGATTCCAGTTGTATTTATTGCAAATTTTCAGATCACATAAAAAACAGAAACTGTGTGGAAAGAGGTATTGGACAACTAAAGCGGCGGTTTCATGTACTACATGAAGAAATCAGACTTTCCCCACAGAAGGCTTGCAAAGGTATAGCATTATAAGAATGTTTTTTCTGTGGACTCCATTGAAGTTGAAGTTAAATCATAATTTTAACACATATATGTCCCCAATAATACCCTAAGGACCTAATATGCATTAGGTAGATAAAGAAACCAACACATTAATAAGATAAACAATAACTTTTATTTAATGAATACATTAACAAATCTCAAACAAGAATGTAAAAATGTCTACACTTTTTTCAGTCCAGTCCTAACATAAACAAGGTGGACAAGTCAGATATATGTGATCTTACTGTCAATAGCACCTCACTCAATATTGACAGATAATTATTGTAATCTAAAGTTCAACTGTAATAAAATTAGTTATCTCAGTAATCATATTTAAAAGAATCATATTTAAGATGTTTAGACAATCAAATATGAGTATATACTTATACTGTGATCCTAGGTTTATGAACCCTTAGAGAGGAACATTTTACGTGAAATGTTTTGTGAAATGAAAAGATATATATTCAAATATCTGAATCGTGGCATTTTCTGTATAGCTACTAAATTAAAGCGTAAAGATTGCCAGGATCAAATACTCTTAGTGTCAGATTAGTAAGGGTAGGGTTTTACAAAGAAATTATTAGATGTGAAATGCATTCATGGAAAGATAATGATGCTAGAAAAATTGGTTATGACAAAATAACTTTTTTAGATGAAGGCCACATTAATTGCTGAATACCAGTGGTTAGGTATTCAACTAAAATCAGTTCCATGGGAGATTTTCTCACTAACATTTCATTATGCTATTATTTGATGAGAAATGAACATCAATTAAAATAGAGTATCAAAACTAAATATATCTTGGTCAAATACAATAAGTCCTCTACATCCTACTTTTAATTAAATTGACAGAAATTTATTGACCATTTGTTGTGTCTTTGACTATGTTTTTTTAATATCTCCCTAGGTAATACTTGCTTGTGCAGTGCTGCACAATATCAGCAAGGACAGGAATGTCCCAATGCCAGCTCCAAGTGGGAGCAGCGGTCAACCTGGACAGCTGAGGGGCACAGATGCAAGGTCTGCCAGCCATTGCTCCTACAGCATCAGGAGCCAGATACAGGGAACAATTTGCGATCAACTTCTTTAATGTACGTATTTCCAAAGTCTATCGTGAAAGTCATAGAAATGCATTGATTATTAATTTCATATTCCTAAATGCAAGACCTCTAAGGGACCGTTCATAATTTATGTCTCTAGGGGAAGAAATGATGATTGTCATGGAGAAGCATGTACAATGTGAATGACTCCTAAAATTTAAGTACAAAGTACTTGCCACTACCACCATGTCATGTACGAGGTCATTTACCCACTCACGTCTTTTTAACATTAATTAATTAATATTCACTATTTACAAAATTTCTGACCCCCTAGTACATGTGAGCAGTTACTGACACCCCCCCTACCTCCCAAGAACAAAATGGGTGACCACTCCTTAAAACTTAAAATCATCAACACACACAGACACACACACAGACAGACACACACACCATTAAATTTTGAAAGGTTCCTAATAATTACAATGTATATACCCTATACTGTCATTAGTGCCTGTACAATCTATTCTTCTATTCTTCTAGTTTATTAATTCTTCTCTTAAGATACTCTTTCTTTTCAATTTCAAACATTCAATCTCTAAATCCAGTTTTTCTTTCTGTAATGCCTCCACAGAGGCTGATGCTGGCACTGACAGGCTGTCTTCTCTGGCAGGTGGTAAACGTTCACCATGTCCTGGACCTCGTCACAGACCATGATTGGGCTACAACAAAATCATGATTTGTAAAATACATAAGAGAATGAAATACATGTTCATAATATTTCCATATCCCGAGCCTTGTGTTTTATGTTTTAAACAGAGTCATGTCAGTCATTTCAAGCCAAGTGACCCTGACAGGCAGTTTGGGAAAGAATGTAAATTATAATTTCCCCAAACTGTAGGACTTCATGTAATTCATGCAGCGCAAGATGAACTGATGAAGTACTAAGTGACAAATGTCGAGTGTTGTCTGTTAACAACAGTGCAGGCCTGAGTAAGTTCAGTATTTTCAGATAGCTGAACCTTCCAAATCATGGAATAATAATTCATATGAAAATTCATTATTAATTATAACCACTACAAAGGGATATATTAGGATTCAGATATTAGGAAAATATAAATATAGAATATTAGATTCATCATGTATCAGTTAGAGAAAGACTCCAGTCAAAAGTAGTAAAACTCATCTCACAGACATACTATTGAAAAAAGTATATGTTACGGCTGCATCATTTCACAGATGTTCAAGATGAATCCTAGCCTAAGGTATCAATGAAGCTCAGCTGTTAGAGAAACCTGACAAAACATATTGCAGTAGTTTTAGTGTTGTATAAAACGGATTAATATCAAAATGGATATGGCATGTACCTTTCTCTTGAAGTGATGGCATCAAGCAGTTTACAGGGCAGTGGAATCACACGAGTCTGAGATACCCGTAAGACTTAAGTTGTCCCTCCCAATGGCCTCAACAACTGCATCTGTGACCGGACTGACCGGAGTTGGAGGTGGTCCGCCTCCTGTAAATGCAAAAAAAGTAGATTAATTGCTTAAATATGATTATCTTAGGTCAGACCAATCTTATTTCTTGTTTCACAGATTTTGTCCTCAGAAAACCAAAGGCAGGAGGTAAAAAATAAATAAATCACCAGTCAAAGTAATATTCCTTCTAAATACTCAAAGTATTATACTTTTGGCAATTTTTAAGTGTATATGGGGCAAAAGAGTCAACCTAAACAAATTTTTCTTGTAAGTTTATATATTTGGCCAATAAAACATTAGGATTTTAGTTTTGAGCGGGGAAAATTAATTTTATTTCTTTTCTTATTCTTGAAAAAATACGACAGGCAGAGCTGTAAAACCAGAAATAAAATTGGTCTGGCCTAATGTAGAAATATATCACAAACCCAGGAGGTAAGTACTCACTTTAGGATGAAACACTGGAATAGAGTAGGTTTATGTTGTAACATGTTATATTTGGCATTACACTTTCTTAGTAAAGTACAGATTCTAGTACTTTTGTTGGCTGGAGTATCCGGGAATCGAACCCATGCCCTCAGAGTCAGGCACCTAATCGCCCAGCACACAAAGTCAGCCGCCTAACCCGCTCAGCTGGCAATAGGTGCCTGACTCTGTGGGCATGGGTTCAAGTCCCGGATGGGATTCCAGCCAACAGAAGTACTAGAATTTGTACTTCACTTTAATACTATGAAAGTGTAAACATATGTTACATTTGACCACTTTCTTAATGGCATTGTGTAATTATAGGTTTATGTTGGTAGAAAATATTCAGTATATACAAGAACTTACAATGTAGGCCTGGAAATATTGTGAGTGAAACTCTTTTTTCCACTTTCTGACATTTATCACATCATTTATGTAACCTTTTATGACACTTATATTTTGATAACTAATTATAATACTGTAACCATAATCATGTTTACCAGTGGCAATGGTTTGCTGCCTGAACTTGGAAAAGGTCTTCTTGGATGAACTCTTCAAGTTCTTCCATTTTCCACCTCATCCCTGGTCCTCTTGTGGGTGATGCTTGAATTGAGGGTTTCTGTAATCATCTACAATGTAAACAGAATACATCAAATGGGGAAAAATCCCATCAATTTACATTTAGATATTTAATCAGTGCATAAAAACTTTACGTGAACTAGTTATCAAGTGCATTTTGTGCTCTTATTTAGACAATAATATAAAGAAAAACGAGACGTGTACTGCAGTATTCATTTTCAAATATTTAATTCTTTCCTAATATTGCCGTAATTTCAGTTTGTCAGTAGTAGAGGGAATGATTGTACGGGACCAAGTCCAACAAAAGCCTCTGCAAAGCCTTATTCCCCAAATAAGGCTTTGGTCGGACCCTTAGCTCTTGCTACCATTACCCCTACTATAAAAAAGTTTGGGACGCTAGCGGGATGCGAACTCCGCGGTTGAAGTGTGTGGGATTGCGTATAGCGTGCCGCTATGACATAGAAAGATAGAAAGGTTCTAAAAAGTAGTAAAATGTCCCCGGCAGCCACAATTCCCCAAGGGTGAAATCGAAAGATGATGTTGCGCTTCCTCCCCTTGGGAATTGTGCCGGCTGCCTTTCTCTCACCATGAGAGTGCCCCTCTCAGCTAAGTGCTTTAAGCGACCCAACTGATATGATCTTGATTCCTTACCAGAAACACCTCACATCACACAAAGTTGCAAGGAATCTCCTGAGGCAAAGGCGGGATACGAACCCACATGTATAGCTTCAGCGCAAACTATACATAATGGGCCGCACCACTCAACCGATTGAGCTACCGGGGACATGGCTGAATCATCTCGGTTTAACGGGTCTATCCTGAACTAGCACTTTCCTGATCACGTGACACTATGCGGTAACACTGTGCCGTGCGGTACGATCAATAATTCTTCTCTTACAAAACCTCTGCCCGGCCCATCCCTCAAGTAGTACAAGTTAGGCTCGTCTGCTTTAATGTCCACTTTATCTATGTTGTAAGTTTTGACTGACCATATAGGATCGGTGGCTCGCTTACGGCTATCACCCTCGTGTTCCCCCCGGCTGGTATAGATACCTCACTAGGACCCTGTCTGGTATCTGTTTCTCCTTCCCACGCAAAGGAGCGGCCGACTGTGCAACTATTGATTTTAGTTTGATAGCGTCTGCCGGCTTTTTACCGGTGAGACGGGTGACTTCATGGTTGATTGCCGACACCACCTTAGGTAACCTCGTGACCCATTCAGTCGATCGCTTCCCCGGGGTGGCCATCTCTCTCGCATACTGATGTCCGAATAAGCGCTCAGCCAAAGTCCTATTAAATCTCTCAACTATGGCTTGGCTGCGATGGGCTCCGGCCGTGCCACGCCTGACCTTTGTATCGTGTTTGGCTAGCAGTTGTGACACGGCACCCATGAACTCCCGCCCTGGGTCAACTTGCAGCTCTGTTGGCCACGTCAGCGGACTGCGTTTGTATATACGTTCGAATCCTCTGGCTACCTGGACCGAATCTTTCGTGGTCAAGGGTTCGGCTTCCTTGTAGCGACTGGCTACATCCACGACTGTTAAGGCATACTTGTACCTTTTATCGTGGGGTAGGAACAGTAGGTCTGCCTGGTGAACGCTATTAGGTATGTTAATACCGAACTTCCTTCTAGGCACGTAGCGTGGTGGTGACAAATAGATCTGCCACAGGCTTGTTTTTTCAAGCCACGCTTTGGCTTCCTCCGGCGGTACTCGCGCCATTTTAGCCAGCTTATCTACAGCGCTAGCTCCTTTCCAGTACCCACGCGGGCTATAGTAAATAGCCTCAAACTTTTTCTGGTTCCGTGACATATATATATATCTATGTTCTTGGTTCAATTTTCTCATGCCTGTACGCGTACGTGTTTATCCCATCAATAGCTATCCAACGTTTAGTATCCATAGGCGACAGGGACGTCTTGTTTATAGTCAGTCCGTATATCCTATGGCCATCACTTCTAAGTGTGTTCATTTTATGTCTAAAGGTACGGGTCTTGAACAGGGCTTCCTTGAATCTGGCGTGTTTGATGTGTTGTTTCACCACGTACTTCTTAACACCCTTAGCCTTCCGGATCTCACTATTGTCGGCTTTCAGTATGGAAGTACATCTTAGGCCTCAACCCTATGTACTCGGCTATGGGCGTGCCAGCACACTCGTCCTTCATCTTACCTAGGACCTTTTTATTCACCGTGCTGTGTATGGTATGGTCCTTGGGGTAGTCGCTGGTGTCGTACAAATCGAGGTGTTTTTTCATGTCCTCGTACACGTCCTCGGTTCGAATCTCCATCAGCAGGGAATCCGTGTCAGTGTACAGCACTTCACACCTGTCGTCGTACTGTTTCTTAAGCTCGTTGTAGTAAAAGTCGTACATCAGGTGTTTGGATAAATCGAGGATGCTCATCCCCACGTAAACAGGCCGGTTGAATTTTATGTGGCTTTTCTTCATGTGTAGGGCAACTAGGTCATCGGTGAATATCTTGCTACGGTTGAATGCCGGACTGGCTATCAGTCTCCTGAGCTTGTCTTCCTCATTCGACCGAACCAGCTTCACGGTCACGCGTTTCCTCAGGTTCTCCATAGTCTTACCGAACACCGAGTTGTTCATGAGCTTGTAGAGATTTTTCTCAAAGTCACTGGTGGCAAGCTTTCGGAGGTCTGTGTTCATTCTGATGTAGGGCTCCATCCATGGGCTCTGGTCGAACACGAGCACCCTGTGTATTTTGGTCAGCCTCATACCCAACGACAGGTACAGCTGTAGGTTGCGATAGTGAACGATGTACTTGGTCTTATTCATTAAGTTAGGCACGAGTTTTTCAACGTCTGTCACCCGCCCACCTAACAAGTTATGTTGGTACTCAGACATCCAGTCTGGGTTAACCCTCATACGTTCGGGGGCCAGGGGGTAGCTGTTGTGTGATGTGTGTAATACCTTGGGGTATTCTAAGTCAACCTCGAGGATATAACCTTTGTTTGAATCTGGTGCGATGCTCATAACATCGACCTCCTGTGGCACCCATTCGAATCCCCCTGTGGGTAGATACTGGCTCATAGCCCAGCCGTACAGGTTGTTGGCGTCGAGGTAGAGAATGTGATTGGTTGGCTTGCTAGGGTCGTAACCCTTCACGTATTGATTATTTGCTTTCGCGTATCGTTTGGTTGCCATGGAGATCCCACCTCGCAAGCCTTTCTCAATGAATAGGTGCATGTCATAATCTGTAAGCAATTCCAACTTAACTCCGGTCTTTTTAAGCAAGGCATCCCACGACAGACCTGGGCTGGTGTAATACCATGCGGGGTCGAGTTTATACTGCTTGAAACATGTCCGCCTAAACGTCTCAAACACGTCGGCTAACAGCAGTACATCTGTCCTCAAGTACAGGTCGTGATAATCCCCCAGGTTCTTACAACCCAGTTTATTCCATACGTTAATCGCGTGCGGTAATCGTCTTGTGATATTTCGAGTCGGTCAGATTGCTGTAAAATTCTCTGATGGGAGGTAGTCTGGTCTCGGCGAACTTGGGCCAACTATCCATGTACTCATAGGGGTACACACCCTTCCTCATAAGCAGGGGTCTAGTCTCGGCGTCTGTGTATCGGTCGGTGATAGGGAAGGTATCGTTGGCCTTAACCAGACTGTCTAATGAAGACAATAGAAATTGTACTGAATCTATGAACCTAAGACCGTTTAAGCTGAAGGAGATGTATCTCTCCATGTTGTTGGGGATGCACGTTATATTACCATCGATTTTCGCGATGGCCTGCATGATCAAATGAGAGTCGTACCCTCTCAAGTTGTGAAAGACAACGGGGATGTTTATTATCTTAGGGTTGATTCTAAGCTTGAGGTTACACGCGCTGTGAGCGGCGCCTCTATACTTACGGTTCACGTGACAGTGATCTCTCCGGAATCACCATTCAGTGGTGAGTGAGTCGCACGTGACAATTAGTGCTACAGGCGTGAGCTAGTCGGTCGGCTCGGGTCATACGCATGGGAGCGACTCTATACAGTGCATTCCTAATAATTTTTTCTTCCTCCTGCAAACACTTTAGAAACCTTTCAGCCGGCGTCGGGACCCTGTACACTACCGGAGCTTTCGTTTCCCCGTCACAACGGACGACCACGTATCCAAACCCACAGGCTTCATGCTCCTGTGTTTTGAGTGTGGTTGGGGTACCCCCAACAACCTTAATAGGTTTGACCAAGGCTTCAAAGTCGGCGTATATGATATAAGGCACAGACATTTGGTTCTTGTGGTTTCCTCTATTCTTGAATTTTAGGATATTGTCACCTTCCTTGGGCATGTAGTTAGCTATGTCTATATAGACCGATTTTATCTACAGCCCGGACCCCAAGTGTGGTATTCCCGTATCTGCTGAAAACTGGCATCGATCGATCGTCTATGGTCTCTGTATGCGTGACAACCTCTTGCCTACCTCTGAAGTAAGGCTGAACGTACTCAGTGACCCTTCCCCCAACTTGCTTATCGAGCGACATTTTAACTGTGATCTGAAACTTGATGCTTCCCAGACTGGTTAATTCCTGATTTATTTTATCAGCTATCAGTGGCTTAATATCTGTAATGTCTATGTTCCTATCAACATGCATGCGCCAGCCTCTTAAATAATTACCTACAGCGCGCTCAGTGGGTATGAACTGTAGGTCAATAGCTCTATTCTGCCGTAACAGTTCTACAAGCTGTGGTTTCGTCATACGGGAATACCCACCTAACCCCAAATCGCGTACCTGGGTTTTTAATTGTTTTACAGTGGGAGGTTTTGCTACGGGGGCATGTGATAACAATGCGATTAACCCGGCTCTCCCCAGGTTTGAATAACCCGTGAACCCAAGCTGTTTTGCTTGAGCTTTTAATTGTTTTACCGTGAGAGGAGTTTCTAAACCTAGTAATCTAAACAAGGCTGGCTTCCGCATTCTAGAATACCCTATCACACCTCTCTGTCTGGCGATTTGCTTAAAGCTCGCGTATAGTAGTCATAATTGCGTACACACTAAGAGAATTAATGTCTAATTGGACCACAGTAAAGGGAGGTAACTCATAAAAATATAGTGAGGTTGTTTCAATCCAGTACTCACTACACTGTTATCTTGAGAAGCCGCCCTCGTTCTTTTATGTAGGCCTTTTTATTCTCGTAGATGAGGTGATGTCTGACTACGTTAGCTCCGTGAGCTTTACATAAACAGTAGTGCCCTTTGACCCTATGCCACACACAGAACACGTGTAGTTAGGGCTTCCCCGTATGTGGAAACAACAGTACCCTGAGTCCTGCATCTCCTATCACAGGCTTCTTTCTTCCCCATAAGTATGTATTATTCGCCGGTTTGGAGCAGGTCTCATGTTTAGCATACTTATATGAGTATTTAGTCTAATTGTTTCGCAACCAACGCAGTCGCTGCAATACCCAGCGCTATGAATACCAGTTCACGGTCCATTTGCCCTTGGATGGTGTGTAGTACTGAGCGAGTGTGGGTTTATTCAGTGGTTCCAATTGTTTACCAGTTAATAAGTAGTATTCTTTCGCTGCATCGTCGACATGCGTGGAATGTTTGAGCGGCATGGTTTTCATGCCTGAGTTGTTCGTTAATGTAATCGATCCTCTGGAGACGTTTTTAGCGTACTCAGCCTGTGCTGTTTGTAATTTCTCAATAAGCGAGATCGTGCCGCTTCCTCTCTTCCTGTATTTCAGCGCGTGTGACTCTCGTAGTTTCGAGAGATGAAATTACTCCCGGAAAATGCCAGGGCATTCACTAACGCCCACCAACCATCATGGCAATCGTAGCCATCCTATATTTACTTCATAATATTTTCAGGTAGTATCCCTTGTTTTACTAGGATGTCTTTTGTAGCCATCGCCATACCAAGGTTCATTATGAGCATACCCATATCCTGCAGGTTGAAATCTAGCTTGATAGTCGGTTGTTTAAAGCACCATTTTAGTCAACCGGCGTATCCCTACGGCTAGACTGGCGACCACTGTGGCGTGGTATGCGTCATTGACGAACGTTTTCCCCTCAGACATTATGTATATGATATAAATATATTAAATTATAACATGATATGTGGGTTGACCTCTAATTGTGGGGAGGGTTTCCCTCCCTGGGATCCCTTAATGTCGTGTATATAACCACGAGATAGCCACTGCAGCAGTTCGCGCATACAACTAACAAGAGTCGCTCGGGTGAGTCACCCTGATAATTTTATGTTGGTTACACCACCGTTTTTACGGCAGCTACTCTCTTAGGATTCTTCTGCCTGGTTACTGTGGGAGGGGTCACCTCCCTGGAGGTTTCCTCCAGTTGTTGGGGTGGGGTCTCCTCTGAAGGGGTCTCCTCCTTGGGGGTCTCCTGTGCAGCATCCATCTATACTATTATTATTTTTTTTCCTCTCAAATTGACAATGCTTTGCCGTAATAATCGCCGCCGTCACCGGGGCTAACAACATACCGTATTTGTGGTACAGCTCGCAGCTAATAGAGCTCAAGGCGTGTTCGATAAAAGGGTCTTTCTCAAGGTCTTCCCACAGGTAAAGTCGGCGCTCCGGGGGGATGGGAAGAAAGTATGACGCAATACCAGTGTATATCTGGGTCATAGCCGATCCTATTGTCTTTGTCATCTCTGCTCCGAGACGGGACTCGTATCTAGCGTACAGTTTATCGATTTCTTCAGCTGACATTTTATGAATTTTATCGGGAGTGTAGTCACCAAAGTAATGTTTGGCTTTGCCGCCAACAGCCAACACCACCAGTTTCTCTCGCTTGTCATCGTCCACCTGTGGTGATTGGGGTACCAACAATTGTTCGAGCAGTTCATCACACTCCATCTTATAATGTAACAAGTAAGTTTTAGTTTTAACAATATAATACCCGATGCAGGCAAAACACAGGGAAATGAAGGTTAAGTTGCACACGACAAACACTTCAAATACCATAGCTATAACTAAATGCTAAGTATTTATACTAAGCATTGCTAAGCATTGCTAAGCATTTACTAAGCATTTGCTAAGCATTTACTAAGCATTGCTAAGCTAAAACACCCTATAGGCTACTGGTTGGTCGGTCTTGAGCACGAGCTTAGCGTGTTTAGTTTCAGCGAGCTGTTTCTTCACCCGTTCCCGTTCTAATTTACTCATCACATCGTTCTCTCTCAAACACTCTTCGAACGAATCCCTGTCCTTGCAGTGAAATAAGGCCACCCATCGCGTCTGCTCCCTTAGGTCTTTCAACACCGAGTTGAACTTCTGCGTCAGTACCCAGACGCTGTGATTTGCGTGTCGGCCAGAGAAGGCCAGGTACGATAGCATGTCTCTCTTTTTTGTTATCTCACGATTAGCTGCAGTCATCCAGTATGAACAACGTCGACTCCCCTTTAAATTTCATATGGTAAGCTTTCAACCAGTCCTGCAGACGTGGTCCGGGTCGACTCTGTGTGCGTCCGGGTCGTCATCACCCAAAGGTCTTTCGTGTACGTTTTATTCATGCTCCACATGATAACGATGTGGTCGAACACATCCCTGTAGTACCCCTCCAACATATCCAACACGAAAACGGTCTTCCCACAGCCAGTCTGCCCGCACACTATCGCGCAGTGTGGGTCGTGGGGCAAATCAGTAGATTGCTTGCACGAATCTCCCATTGTCTATATTAAGTTCGCGTCGTCCATATCCGCGTACAGATATAATTTCAACTTGCCAGCGGGTTGAGCCTTCTTGGTAATCTGGATAGTAATCCCTTCGCTGCCATTGTCTATCGCGGCGTCAGCTACCGATGCAGTTTATCGTCATCCGTGGATCGCATGTCCAACCACAGCTGGCGTGCTTGGTGGCCAGGTATTCACCGATTTGCCCGCGGAGGATAGGTCCAGGTCCTTGGTTATGTATGGGTGTTGTTTGATGACCCGGTAGCTTTTTATCTCATCCCACTGCTGGTATGGCCTCATACCGCTGACTGAACAGCTGGTTGGGCACGCCCTCTATGGTCACTTCCACCTTTTCAATCTCGGGGTTGAAAAACTTCTGCGCTGTCCCTCGGAGCGGCTCGTAATCCTCCACGGGGACGACCAGGATGCCTTTCATCGATCAGCCCGGCACGTTCAGGTTGATATTCCACACAGTGTCGCTCTTATCTTGCCTACGACTGATCTATGCCTCCTGGTATGCGGTCGTACAGGATGGCCATCTTCCCAGAGTACTGGCTTCGAACCTGCCTGGCCAGCTCGGGCTAGTGACCATGTCGAACTCCAGAGAGATGTTGTCTATAGGCGTAACTGGCCTCATCACCGTTCGGCGTCGCACTACTTTGCTGTAGTGGTTAAGCGTTAGCTTTCATTATTCAAAGCCTATCACCCAGCGGCCTGGTAAAGCGGTAGCGTGTCCGTGAGGCAACTCAAAGTCGGCGACGCCAGAACCTGTTCCCGTACGGCAGGCGATGGCCTTTTCACCGTCCGTGATCTTAGATAACTGGTCTGCCGTGAAGGTATACCCTATGCGCGACCTGGTCGATTTGCTGATACCCTGGTACACGTCATTGACACGTTCTCCCTCGCTTTTCCAGAGATCCCCATAGCAGTGAAACACGTCGCTGTCGTCGATGCTCAGCACCTCGTTACCGCTGATCTTGATGGTGGTTTTCTTGATAATGGCTCGACCTCGTTCGCACTAGCTCCGTTTGTCGTTGTCGGAGGTCAGCGTGATGTTGAACGCCAGTCGAACCGTGCCTGGTACAATGAGGTCATTCTCGCCAAGGTTTGGAAATCTAACCAGCAGAGTTTGGTTCTGGTCTATCTTGCTGGGATTGTTGGTGATGGTCACCGACTGGCGCACGGCTCTGGCGCCTAGAGGCTCTCTTGATCTTCTGAAAGGATCTAGTTTTCTACCGTACATTGTTATATAAATGAAATATATAAGTTTTAATACTAAATAATGGCTGAAGGTCG
Source organism: Haliotis rubra (assembly GCF_003918875.1). Classification (NCBI taxonomy): domain Eukaryota; kingdom Metazoa; phylum Mollusca; class Gastropoda; order Lepetellida; family Haliotidae; genus Haliotis; species Haliotis rubra. Next base: position 134,591 of record NW_025767592.1, read on the forward strand.
GTCATGAAGACATACCTATGGATAATATGTGGGATAATACCCAGGCATTCGAGGATGATGAAACCTCATTCTCGCAAGGCAACGAACTCGTGCAGCAGGCCGTCAACGGGTTTTATGATGGTTTAAAAGGGGATAGAAATTACGTAGAGCCGTTGGGGCGAGACTATTCCAAGTTTTTTGTTGATGGCAATGGCACGCTGCGACTGAGGGTCGCCGGAGATTGATCTCATGAATAAAGCGCACGAGAGAGCCACTTGCCTTATCAACACTCACCAGTCGCCATGGGGGTGACTTTATTCGCGATGAACTAGGCTTCATAGATTACGGGGGCGCACGACCTAAAGCCCTTCCCCTTCAAGATCTGCAAGACATCAGGGGCGCCACATCGGATCAAGATATGACTGATAACATTGAAAAGCTGTTGACCACATACCATAACAAACCCTTACCCGGGTTCGAATTTACGGCTTTCGGGAACTCACGAGGGCTGGACAAGGCCATGCAAACCATTCGCGGACATCTCGTGAACAACACGGCCAAACTGGACGCGATAGACGACCACATCGCCCATGAAAGGCCAAACTCGGTGAAACGGAGGACGGAGTCTCTGAAAGCCACCATCGAGGAACGAATACGTAATTTGGAAGATGAAAGAAAGACCGGCTGGAAACAGCATCCTCCTTCCGAGACCAGCTTCGATCCCAAGGTCAGCCGTGTCGCGAAAACCGTTGATCGAGTCCTCCACCAAGGACACCAGCTAGCTGACAGGATTCGGATCCTGTTCGGGAGCAAGGGATCACCATCGCCAGCATTCTGACCGCATTGGGGTTCATCATATCAACCCTGGTAGTGTCATTGAGTGGGGTACCCCACACCCCAAGTGGCGGCACACCACCAAGTGGTGGGAACTGGATAAAAAACTCGGGAGGCCCTGGCTAAACTGGCTGGTAAGGCTGCGAAAGCCCTGCCTGGCATCCTGGGTAGCATCGTCTGGTGGTTGTTGGTAGCTCTGGCTAAAACTGCCACGTGGCTCCAGTCAAAACCTGTGGGGGCAGCCATCGATAAGCCGTGGTGGGTCTGGTGTGCGTAGTATTTAAGGAATTTTTAACCAAATAAGTCCCAAAGCTACCCCACCAACCACCAGGGCTGTTTTACGATCGATGTGCTGTGAACCCACAGTGGGTGACCCACAGGGGTGTGTGTTGAACCCTAGGCTCGAGGGGTGGCGCTACTATACCGTTTCACCGGTCGTGGGTGGTGGGGCGTGGGGACGTTGACATCGAGGTTGGCGCCCAACTTTTGGCCCGCCGTGGCTATGACTATTTCGTTGTTGTAGCCCACCACTTTTACTCTCAGTTGCATATCGGCTCGGAGCCATGTACAACCCCACGTCGAACACGTAGTCGACTTTCGACCTGGCATATTCCAACACGTCTTGGTAGCGTTTGATGGCACTCGGGAGATCAACTGGAGCATTGATAGCATCCTCGTTGACAACGAACTGTTTCTGGCGTCGTAAGCAGTCCCTTACCAAGGATATTGGAGCAGCGTTTGCGTCTGCGCGCCCAACAGCGCCCACACGTACGTTCGAATAAGGAGTCGTTTAACCTGATTACCCCAGCACGAGTAAACCCTTTCGATGTGTCCAGCATGAACTTTTCCAGTCATCCGCTGACCCTGCTCAAACCTCCAGACTCTGTAATCCTTACTGTTGTCGAAGCCATGTAACGGTCATCCCACTCGTTGGTTGTGAGGTGATGATACGACTCGTAATCCCATTCTTTCAACTTCTCGCTGGCTTCCACGAGGGGGCATATTAATGAACGATGGGGATACCCAACCGATGGTTCGGTCCGGCAAACGCCAATCCGTCTTTGTGTTTAGTTCGAATTCGTTGCAAATACGTTAGTAGGCCCGTCTATCGTATTGGTTGTTTACTGCATTCCGCGCTTTTTCCTGTGGGGTGGGAGCTGATCTCTTTGAGGATACGCCTGACCTGGTAGTACCGTGAAAGCGTGAACACAGAACTGACTCAGCGGTCCACGCCGAATGTCGGGTCAAAGTCACACCACACCCGTTGTAGCGCACCACCGGCGAAGTTGAGTTGATTCTGCCAGAACTGCATCGGTTTGTTGAACCAAGCGTGAACTACCTTAGCGTTAGTCACCGAAAACTTATACTTATCAAACACATCTATGAACTGGGCGTCGAAATACAACCCGGCAGCGACCATGATCTTCATGTGGGGGAAATCTACGTCCAGTTTAGGGTAAAACACTCCAGGGGAGTACATTTTAAAACTATTATATAATGAGCATATATACTCTAACATGTACATAACACTTCCAGGAATAGCGGCGGTGAGGGCGTTCAGCTGGCGCCGCGATCGATATCACGTCGGGTCAACTTTCGAAGTAGCACTGTGCGATATAACCTACCTACCGCGATGGACTAACATCAGCGCTAGCAACAATAAACTGTTCGTAGGTGGTGCTCGCAACCAGATAAGTGCCGGCTACTACAGCGTGTGTTCTCTAAGCGACGAGGTCTTCAAACCCATAGGAGCCGAACTCAAGATGAGCGACTCAAACGGCACAGTGGTGTTAATCAACAACGGAAGAAACTCCTTGAGACTTGGCGACCATTGGCGAGGACACTCGGTATGCAGCCTGATGAGATAAAACCAGCGACTACCACCACAGGCACTAAGTTACCCGACCTAGTACCGTATCGAGAGCTGTGCATTCATCTCAGCCAGGTTAGCACAACTGACAACATTCAAAGGGGGTCACCCTTCCACTATACTGAGAGCTTACCGGTGAAAACGGAGAAATACAACGACGGTAGAACTGAATCGTTTTCACCTCGGCGGTATAAGAGGTTAACCCAGGGCAACATCCCTGAGCTGATAATATCGGTTGTTAGATATAAATCATAATCCCGTGAATATAGGATACCTTAGCATAACGCTGCACATAAAATGACCAGCGCACAAGGTCCCGGAATGAAGTTGAAAAATGCATCAATGTGGGGATCTCCGACCTCCGGGGACACACGCGGATTCGACGACCCCGGAGTAGATGGTAAATTGTACGCCTTGCAACTGAAAACAGCATTTACAAACGCGTTGAAGTCCCCTCCGGTGGTACTAGCAACCTAAGTGATATAGTAGATACCACAAGGCGGCAGTCAACACTAAATTACACCCTTGTCAACACCGGTGATAATTGGATAATATACCCATCGTTCGAGGCAAACTGTTCGACTTAACCGATGTTGAGGAGCAACGTGGCGGCTATCACCAAAAATAAGCCATATACACTCGTCTTCACCGATGATGATAAGTTAGGTGTTGTTACCCGATAAAGCCGACTGGTTTCTCAATATTAGGCTCGGCTCCCCCTACGTGTTCACGGATAATAAAGACAACCACCTAAACAAAGTCGTGAACAACGGAACCCTGCTCGTGGCTTACATCCCGACTCAGAGACGTAGCGTAGTCATCAGCCCACTCGCCAGTATGGCAGCCCACATGCTATCCGGGTAAACCGGGGATGCAAAACGTGGTATTGCAGTTGGTGTCTGAATTCGAAGGCGTGGTCAAGATCCTAGAGAGTCTACCGGCGAACTCAACACTGGTCATCCAAGTCTACCTAGGGGAACCATCGCGGAATGATGTCGAAATCGTGAAGGGGGTCAAACTCCGGTGGGGGAAACAACAACAGTATCACGTTTGCAACGTTTACGTGCGGGTGGGTGTCGACTCCAAAACCAGTCTGCAGGGTGTCACCGTGATCGTGGAAGACACGATATCACTAACCAAGATCTTCCTACCCGACAACATACTTCTTCATGGGGTGAAGTGCACCCTGAACTATTATCAGAAAACCAGTTGGAAACTATATCGTAATAGTATTATAGCAATGTCTTGGCTTCGTCCCAACACTACACTTAACGATCCTAGGGGACACGGAGGATTCGACCAGCCTGGTGAGGAAGGCACCTTATACATCCTACACTTGAAAGACAACGTGTATAGGAGGGGTGTCGTTATCAGATTTTAAAGAGCCTGAATGGCTACTAAACTTAACTCCTCACCGCACCTTATATCTCCCTGAAACAAAATAATACTATCTCCGAAATTAAAACAACGGCATGATTATAGGATCATTCGTTCCGGAATCTAGTGTCCAAGTCGTACCAATACCAGACCACTCGGGCAACATGTTAGCTTCCAGTGGGAGGGTAAAGACAGAGATAAAATTACTCGATCACCAAGAGGTTTTTAGAAATGTCGCGGAAAACTTCACATTCATCATAGACGTCTATCTCGGAGATACCTCGTTTCCTGGGCATCGTAACATTATAGATGATATGTTGATACGGTGGAAAGACAGGGCTAGTAACCAACGTTGCCGTATTATTAAGGTATCAGGAAATGACCCTGTACCAAGTCTTGAGGGGGTTCGTCTCTTTAATGGGCGTAGAGCTAAGACCCCGCTTTTTTACACGTACGCTGATCTAGAGTATTATCAGCTTTAAGCTACATTAATCGAAGGTTAAATGAAATCCAATTAAAATATATTATGGGGTTGAACTATATCCCTGAACTAGTACCAGAACGCTAGATAGGCTATTAACTGAAACCCAATTAAAATATCTTTTGTAATATATATTATAGGCACACAGGATGGGGCTGTACCCAGTCGTAGAGGAAGTAGCGAAGACCCTGGAAACCGTAGACGGGTTCCGCTTGAGGCAGTTATGTGATGTAAAACGCCAACTAGAACAAGACCGCGACAAGCGGAAAGCACTATATAAGAAGTACCATAGAGCTTTCAATGCCGTGGACGGGACTGATACTACCCTTATGGTAGCCAGCATGGGCCTAGGGGTGGCAGGTGTTGGGTTGTTAGCTACCATCGTGGCCGCACCTATAGTGATGGGGCTCGAAATAACAGCTGGGGTGACAGGGGTGTTGGGGATGGTGCTTAAGCTTGTATCCCGCAGACTGCATCGTAAAGCATTGAAGCATAATGAGATCGGGGTTCTAGCTGAAGCAAAGCTTAACACCATAAGCGATCTTATTTCCACCGCACTCACTGACAGTAAGATCTCAGAGGAGGAGTTTCGTTTAGTCCTCTCTGAACTCGCAAAATATCATAGAATGAAACAAGAGATTCGATCCAAGTCTCGTAAGTCTGCTATAAGCGAGGATGAGAAAAAAAAGTACATAGAACAAGGGGTGAAAAAAGCCCAGCAAGCCTTTATTACAAACACCAAAGAGATCATAGGCGATTCACATTAAACTGTTTCGTTGAGGTAAACATGGTATAGCGGCACGTTAGACGCAGCCCAGATAATACAATCCCAGGATACCAACATACTTTCAGCAATGTCCCCGGTAGCTCAGTCGGTTAAGTGGTGCGGCTAAGAGGTGCGTTCGCATCCCGCTAGCGTCCCAAACTTTTATAGCAAGAGCTCCGACCAAAGCCTTATTTGGGAAAAGGCTTTGCAGAGGCTTTGGTGGACTTGGTCCCGTATAATCATTCCCTCTACCACTCAGTCAGGTAATGTGAAACGAATCCATCGTCAGAACACCCACTGGATCTATCGCGGAGCTTCGAAGCCAGCTCCTGTCGTTTCACGGAGGTGATGCCAGGCCCAACTTGCCCTCACGCACCACTCTGTTGGCTGCAACTAGCTCCGCTAGCAGCAGACGCTTCTCTTTGTGAAATTAGGCCGCCTCTTCTTCATTTCATCCGCCATAGTATCCATTCGATGCTGTTCGTGTATCGTCTGCGCTGTCCGGGAATTTCCCCGAGGATGTTTTATGTCTCTCTCAGTAAAAAGAGTTCCACTGGCAGGCTAAAAAATAACCGGGATAGTCCCTAGTGACACGCGTGAACGTTCGATCGACTTAGTTTTTGTCGGCGAAATCGACTTAGTTTTTGTCGTTTTGACTTGGCTACTTAGTTTTTCTTAAGTCAAAACTTAGTTGTTTGATAAATACTTAGCCTCGCTTGAAATACCATTTTATCACACTGAGTGAAGATACGCAACTTATGTTTTGACTTGGCTAAGTCAGTTTTAAGTGTCGAAACTTAAGTTTTTCGATTGGATAACTTGACTTCTCAAGTCAAAACTTTTTCAGTTGTTTGATAAATAAACGGCGAACGTTGCCGTGTGAATCGAACTGAGACACTATATCCGTCGAAAACATAAACGCAATGTTTCCACCAGTGATGTTGGCCGAGTGGAAGGCAACTGGAAACCAAGAAACGGGTTACTACGGAGTAGCATACTTTATTACCCACGTGGTCAACGTATGGGTAGTTGCATATTAATCTCGTACGTCACACGAGTGTCGTATTGCGTTGACCTGTGTCGTAACGACTTGACCTGAAATTCTAACGATTTGATTGGATAACCGATGACCTCTCAATTAGGTCACATTCTGACGGAACTATTTTTCATTCATAACAAACACCACACTCCGGCACAGCGATGACTTAACATAACATCACTGCCACAGGCTAATTTGCATATCACGTGACCGGACTTTTCTCTTGTTTGTAATCAAACGCGCATATTCATAATAAGAAGAGACTGGACTCGAGCTTTTCGGCGCTCTCTTCATAATGTTTTACATTGTTACATATATATTCTTCCACAACTACGACAGTTAGGTCTATGACAGTACATATTTAGATATCAAACTGGCTGCATCGTTTGCTCTCCGTCGGCTTCGATGACAGCACGTGGAGCCGTACAACCTATGTAAACAAAGGATCGCTACGCAAATCGAAATAGTGTTACATGTTTTAGGATATTTTCTCAGTGAAACTAAACCATTCTATTAAAGATGTTTAGTTAGATCAAAAAATAAAAGAGTAAAAGAAATCTGTACATTATATTGAATGGAAATTGCAAGATGTGAAGAATCGTCACATTTTTCTGGACTGTGGCAGAGGTACTATGCGCTGGCTTGCCGCATGGAACTCTGGGTAGGAGGAGTGAACAAACACGTGAATTCATTCATTCTACAACTTAAATGCATTGTGGGAATGTAAACATTGCGAACGTTGCCGTGTCGCTGTTTAATTGTGAGTCGAACTGAGACATTATATCTGTCGAAAAATATAAACGCAATGTTTCCACCAGTGATGTTAGCCGAATGAAGCAACTGGAAACCAAGAAACGAGGTGCAACGGAGTAGTTTACTGTAGGAGGCTGTACGAGGCGATGACAACTGACATGCATCGTGACGTCGGTTACCATGGCAGTGACGTCATTAGTGTGACGTCATGCAAATATTGTACTACAGTACAAAACTCTGCCGCAACCTCTTTATGAAACCGGTTTCGGTTTGAAACCAAAAACATAACAAAAATACGCTATTTTGTCAATTTAAATGCATGTAAGACGTGGGTAATAAATAAAATACCACACTCGGTCTCATTACATACGAATTATACGAAACTCGTGACCTTCCTATGTTATCTGACCTCGCTTTCGCTCGGTCAGATACCATAGGAAGGACACTCGTTTCGTATAATTCGTATGTAATGAGACCTCGTGTAGTATTCTCTATGTACAGGCTGTACGAGGTGGTGACAACTGATGCATCGTGACGTCGGTTACCAAGGGAGCACGCGAGCAAGGCGTTGTGACGTCATTACAGTGTGACGTCATGCAAAAAGTGTACAACAGTACAAAATTCTTCCGCAACCTCTTTATGAAACTGGTTTCGGTTTGAAACCATAACAATAATAAAACTACGCTATTTTGTCAATTTAATGCATGTAAGACGTGGGTAATAAATAAAATACCACACTCGGTCTCATCACATACGAATTATACGAAACTCGTCGCTCGGTCAGATACCATAGGAAGGACACTCGTTTCGTATGTAATGAGACCTCGTGTAGTATTCTCTATGTACCAACGTATACCGATTTCACGGTACCGGTTTTACGGCTGAGGACACTTTCATGGGCATATTGTTAGGAGAACGTTTTTGTGACATTTTACAGTATAAGACATAAATTGTTCAATCAATACATTAAGTGAAGCATGTACAATGTGGCGATGGGGTAACCGAGTGGTTAAAGCGTTCGCTCGTCAAGCTGAAGACACGGGATCGATTCCCCACATGGGTACAATGTGTGAAGCCCATTTCCCGCCGTATTAATGCTGTAATATTATTGCTAAAAAGCGGCGTAAAACCAAACTCACTCGCTCACTTGATCGGAATAATGTTCAAGAACATACTTTAAGAGCATACACTCAGGCTCGTGAGTGTTATGGTGAAACTCGTCATCGTAACAGATGTTTCTATAAAAATATAGTGCTTTTTATTGTGTTCTAGTAACATTAACAGTGCTGTAAGAGCTTAACCTAGAGTTAAACATGACATGTCAATTCGCCAATATCCACTTCCAGTTAAACTAAACGTCCTTTGCTGCTTCAGCATGAACCAAAAAGAGTTAATCAGGGACCCCAAATAGGTTAATTAAAGAAAGAAATCAAAATGTTGACACTTCCTGTTCAGGACGCCACACGTCATAAGCTGAGGGAAGCAAGTAACCTTCTCACACAGACAAATAAAAGAAAACATATAGCGTCTACGGGACACTCGGTATGTTGTCATAGGTTTCTTTTTATTTCATTGTTAAATATAGATGTTTATATAAACATTGGGAAAAGTATACATTTGTGAACGCCGAAAGACAATCTATCTTGTTGCGCAGGTTTCGGTTTAATATTCTGCAATCCATTTTTAGTATTACCCCAGCTTTTTGGCCCGGGTTTTAGCCAGTCCCTGGATTCATCACAGCGTCAGTATATGCATAAACTCTGGATATCACGGTGCCGTTATACAAAACAACCTTAGCGCTACGACTGTCGTAAACATATGTTAAGGTATGCGAGTTACGACCACCTTAGAAGTACGTGGTAAGTCTGTGGTAAGGTTTGTGAGCTACGACCACCTTAGCGCTACGACTGTCGTAAGTCTGTGTTGAGATATGTGAGTTACGACCACCTTAGCGCTACGATTGTCGTAGTCTGTGTTGAGGTATGTGAGTTACGACCACCTTAGCGCTACGTCTGTCGTAAGTCTGTGTTGAGGTATGTGAGTTACGACCACCTTAGCGCTACGACTGTCGTAAGTCTGTGTTGAGGTATGTGAGTTACGACCACCTTAGCGCTACGTCTGTCATATGTCTGATAAGATATGTGAGTTACGACCACCTTAGTGCTAAGACTGTCCTAGGTCTGTTAAGGTATGTGAGTTACGACCACCTTCGCAACGGCAGTCGTAAGTCCGTGTTGAGATATGTGAGTTACGACCAACATAGCCCTAAGATCATATTGTACAACGGAACTCTGGATAGTTTTCTTCTAGGTACTCTGACTGGTATCGATCAACTCGTATCTTTAAGGAATAATCTAATCAATTTGAAAGGAGACACTCTACATAGGTAATCCCTGTTTTCTCAAACACATGTTCGGAGATAAAAAATAAAAAAAGATCCAAAGTGTTCTTTTTAAAGTGATTTCTCCAAGCTACTTTCGATGCTCATGATGTTGATCACTGGTGTGTCTGGTCCAGACTCGATTATTTACAGACTGCCATCATATTGCTGGACAATTGCTGTGTGTGACGTCAAACAACAACCAGTTCAATCAAACCAAGATACTATCGAGCGAGTTAATAACAAAGGTAAGACAATTTATTTTTACAGTCAAGCCACAGAGGAACTTTATTTGCCAATAATGACATATCGATTTCTGTAATCGTGTTGAAACATCTTATCATTTTTCTGATTTTGGTGGGGCGGCCTAGTGGTTAAAGCGTTCACTCGCCACGCCGAAGACCCGGGTTCGATTTCCCACATGAATACACTGTGTGAAACCCATTTCTGGTGTCCAATGTCGTGATATTGCTGGAATGTTGCTAAAAGCGTCGTAAACCATACGCATACACTACCTGACTGCACTGACGCGGACTCCATAACTCTGAAAATTAGGTCATTCGTTGTTGCTTGGTTACGGTTTTGATAAAAGTGAGAATCATAAGTATATTCGGACTCACAGGGAGCAGTAATACCTGTGAACATAGATATGTTTGCAATAAAACAATTAATATCGCTTAATCACAGGCAACACACTCCTTGTGAATTCCCCGACCGCGTCATACCAAAAGACGTTAAAATATGGTACTTGTTGGTCCCTGCCTGGCGCTCGGCATTAATGGGTACAACAAGGACTGGTCGGCTCGGAGTCAGTATAATGTGTCTGAGTGGGGTATTCATGCTTCACTGCGGAATGGTATCTCAGTGGGCTAGCACTATAAAACCAGCTTCAGTCTTGGCTAGTACAAGCAGCCGCACATACACATACACACGCATGCACGTCGTCATATGAGCGAAATATTCTCAAGCACGACGTTAAACCCAATTTCACCTCACCTCACCTTGTGAATGCGAAGATACTGGTATGATGGCGATATTACGATTTTTACGAGCGCTTTTAGTTGGGTTGATTTGCACACTGGCATCTTCAACCTTATACCTGTTGTCCATATTTGTGGGGCGGTGAGGTAGCCTAGTGGTTAAAGCGTTCGCTCGTCACGCCGAAGACCCGGGTTCGATTTCCCACATGGGTACAATGTGTGAAGCCCACACCTCGTGTCCCACAACGTGATATTGCTAAAAGCGGCGTAAAAGTAAATTCACTCTGATTCTGATTCTGAGACTTGCGAACAGGTTAACCGTAAATCAATCAATGAAACTGGTCACGAGCAACCCAAGCTTTTCTTAAGGCGTGTCTAACGGGATCGGGTGAATAGGCTCGCCTTAAGAGTATTTTAGTTCCTAAATCATATAGGGCTCTATACAAATTTTATATCTTATTATTATTATTGATGATGCATGACATCGTATCTCAGTTTCTTAGATCGATTCTCATAAAGTCGATTAAACGCCATTATTCGCTGACCACCGCCATAGCTCGAAATTGCTGATCGTTAAACAACAAACAAATTACCGTTCAGGCGTTCAACAACAAACAAAAGGATGTTAACAATAATTTTATTACTAAACGAGTGATAAAATTCATAAATAGAAAACACAAAGCTAAGTATACAGGAGAATACATGTATACAATGATCCGCGAGTATCAACAATGGAATAGGGCCCGAAAGTAGGTCACGGCACTTTGCGAGACTTTAGTACTTCCGGTGACAAACAACGTTTTACGGCAATGGCACACTCCGGCGCAGTGATGACTTAGCATAACATCACTGCCACAGGCTAATTTGCATATCACGTGACCGGACTTTTCTCTTGTTTGTAAACAAACGCGCATATTCATAATAAGAAGAGACTGGCCTTACGCAAGCTTTTCGGCGCGCTCTTCATAATGTTTTACATTGTTACATAAATAATCTTCCACAACTGCGACAGTAAGGTTTATGACAGTACATATTTAGATATCAAACTGGCTGCATCGTTTGCTCTCCGTCGGCTTCGATGACAGCACGTGGAGCCATACAACCTATGTAAACAAAGGATCGCTACGCAAATCGAAATAGTGTTACATGTTTTAGGATATTTTCTCAGTGAAACTAAACCATTCTATCAAAGATGTTTAATTAGATGTGTAGACTCGTCAAAAATAAAAGAGTTAAGAAATATGTAGATTATATTGAATGGACGGTGCAAGATGTGACGAATCGTCACATCTTTCTGGCCTGTGGCAGAGGTACTATGCATTCGTGACCAACTCGTATTATTCCGGGACAAGCCGAATAGCGAGTTTACGGAAAGGGGCGAGTGGTGACGAATGAGGTACTATGCTGGCTGGCCGCATGGAACTCTGGGTAGGAGAGTGCGGCAATAGCTCAGTCTGACTCAGACCACAGTTGACATGCAACGGGCTACAAAAACACTTGGACTGTGTATGAAGAGCACGTGTATATCTGTCAACGGCTGTGCAGCCAAGCGTGGTAGTACACTTGGTCCAGTCTAGTGAAGTCACATTTTGCGGTCGCGTAATTTGGAACCAGAACCGGTTCTTCAATACATGCATGTCACCGGAAAACCATTACCGGAAGTAGCGCCTCGCGAGACTTAAGGGCCCTTATCACCACAACTGGAAAACATGACAGGATATATGATCATTTGGGGTGATCCGAATACAATGGGGTGATCTGAGAAAGCAGACTTGTGTCGGGGTAAATTATGTTCACAAGCACATTAAAAGCGACATAAGAAACACCCAAAAAGCCAAATGAAAACATATAACCATATCTATCTTACCGTCCTGTCTCAAACAATTTAAAACGAGTGCAATTTTCTCTCTTTTCTAATCTTCTGCTTATTATTATTACTACTACTACTATTATTATTATTATATAGTGTTGCTGATGTTGCTGTTGTTGCTATTGCTGTTGTTTCTGCTGCTGCTATTGGACTACAATATTCTTGAACCATTGCATGGGAGGACAAAAGCCTAAGATGCTGGATCGCTAGAAATCAAATAATGAGAGAAAATGTGATCGCCCTGAGTTAGACAGTGTCAAGTCATGGATAGTCGTGATGGTCCTAACCCATCTTCACAGATGCCGACGCGCCAATAAGATGGCGTCCGCCGTCAACGTACATACTTTCTCCGGTCATGAAGCCAGCGTCGTCACTGGCCAGAAACTTGACGATTTTGGCAATATCCACACCCTCCCCGGCACCTCGGAGTGGCTGACTAGACTTTCCCATTTCCTTCATCTGAAAGACGTGTAATATCAAAACATTAATTTATGGAAGCGTATTAGTGAGTGAGTGAGTGAGTTGGGTTTTATGCCGCTTTTATCAATATTCCTGTAATATCACGGCGGGGGACACCAGAAATGGGCTTTCATGTGTGGAATCGAACCCGGGTCTTCGGCGTGACGACCGAACGCTTTAACCACAGGGCTACCCCACCTCCCCGGAACGTATTTGTGGGAACGTGTGTAGCCTATTTAAATGTCTGGCAGCATGTTGGCCGAAATAACTGTTCCTTATTTTTCCAACTTACAGAATTCGTTTTAAAAACTATGAGGGATAAAGTAAACTCTCAAATACAGTCATTTAAGAACACTTCCACAGAGTCAATAGAATGCGTTGCATTTCACTCTCTCGTTAGACATGTCAATGTTTTAAAAAGTCAAACAAATAAGTCGTGAAATAAGCCAGTTACATAAAACTGACCCGGAACTGAATGGGTTGCCACCACATGGTGCGTTTTTTCGGACTCACATGGTGCGTTTTTTTCATTTCGAGAATCTCCAAATAAAAAACCCTCCTCTTATGAGATCATTTTGTCAACTTTTGAACTCATTTATAGTTAAGAATCCGGGTTAGAATTGGTCTTCATAAAACTGACCCGGAACTGAATGGGATATATCACCACCACATGGTGCGTTTTTTCCGGAGAATCTCCAAATAAAGAAAACCTCCTTTTCATGATATCATTTTGTCAACTTTTTAACTCATTTATAGTTAAGAATCCGGTTTAGAATTGGTCTTCATAAAACTGACCCGGAACTGAATGGGATATATCACCACCACATGGTGCGTTTTTTTCGGAGAATCTCCAAATAAAAAACCCTCCTTTTCATGATATCATTTTGTCAACTTTTGAACTCATTTATAGTTAAGAATCCGGGTTAGAATTGGTCTTCATAACACTGACCCGGAACTGAATGGGATATATCACCACCACATAGTGCGGTTTTTTTCAGGAGCATCTCCAAATAAAAATACTCTTTTTCATGATACTAGTATCATTTTGTCAACTCATTTATAGTGAAGATCCGGGTTAGAATTGGTCTTCAGCAACACATGCTTGTCGTAAGAGGCCACAAACGGGATTGGGTGGTCAGGCTCGCTCACTTGTTGATGCATCCCAATAGTGTAGATTGATATTCACGATGTCTATCATTGGTGGTGGTGGTGGAATAGGGTTTAACGTCGTGCTTGAGAATATTTCGCTCATATGACGACGTGCATGCGTGTGTATGTGTATATGCGGCTGCTTGTACTAACCCAGACTGAAGCTGGGTTTATAGTGTTAGCCATCTATCATTGGATTGTCTGGTCGAGACCAGCTTATTTACAGAGATGACAATAAAGACGGAATATTCCTGAGCGAGACTTTGAACAACAAACCAAATTTTGGTTTGTGTTCGGTGCCTCGGGGTAAAAAACAACTCTTACTTTTTCTGCCATGTTCGGGATGCTGGTCATCGTGTCTGTCAAGATCAGCCCGGGTCTGGAAAATATATTTTGAAAATAATCGCTTGGTGTCTTCGGTGATAACGATGACCCAGTCATCTAAACTACCGGGGTAGCCTAAAGGTCAAAGCGTTCGCTCGTAACGCCGAAGACCCGGGTTCGATTCCCCACATGAGTACAATGTACGAAGTCCATTTCTGCTGTCCCCCGCTGTGATATTGCTAAAAGCAGCGTATAGCCCAACTCACTCACTCACTCACGTTTGACTTAACCGTGTCCAGAATCCGATGATCGCGGGTTCAAATGAGCATATCTCTTTAATTATCAACATTGAAATTTCGGTGGAGACTTGAGGTGGGTTAATCTCTGGCATTGACGTTTCATATTCCGGATTATCCCCGTTATGTACACTGCGAGGATACTTCGAGCTTTAAAAGTACTCACCTGATTGAGTTGACTCTGACGTCAAATGGAGCCAATTCTGAAACACATAAAACAATTTATGTTAAAAATTGCAATGTCTTACTACAAGCTTTTTCGTATATAGGACACATATTCGCTGTGTGTGTTCGTGCGTGCGTGTGTGCGCGCGTGTGAACCGGCTAAAAAATGCAGAGAAGGGGTCAGAGGGAGGGGTCACTTACCGAGAGCTAGGCACTTGGTGAACTGGTCCAGTCCTGCCTTGCTGGCGCAGTATATCGTGAAGAATGGCGTCTGGAGAAAAACAAATGCACTTTAGACAACACCCTTAACACCCTTAAGACCTGGATCACATTTTACATCGTACGGAGCCGTACGATAAAGTTACTGTAGTCTAACATTTACCGTACGCTTTTGTGGGCATCGTGGGTGACCGCGGGCTACGACGTTTGTTTTCACATTGTCTACGGGCATCGTGCGATTTCCTTGAGGACAGGTCGAGGCAAACCTGCATGGAGGCTGCACAGAAATCCTACGGAGATCGTGCGGTTTCCGTGTGGTCTCCGCAGCTACTGCGCGGACATCTTATGATCTTACGGAGCCGTGCGATGGCCATGCGGATATCCCATGCGATGGCCATGCGGGTACGATTTTTTTTAACTTAAAAATCGTGCGTTTACCGCACAATCACCGTGCGGTGGCTGTGCCATGCCATCTACGGGCTTACGATTTTTTCAAATTTGTCAAACCTCGCTGTTTTGACAAAATCGTAGAGGCTACGGCGCCCGCCGCACGACAACCGCGGGGAAATGATGAGTGAGTGAGTTTAGTTTTACGCCGCACTCAGCAATAGTCCAGGTATATGGCGGCGGTCTGTAAATAATTGTGTCTGGACCAGACAATCCAGTGATCACCATCAAGAGCACCGATCAGTCAGCGAGCCTGACCACCCGATCCCGTTAGTCGCCTTGTATGACAAGCATAGGTTACTGAAGATCAATTCTAACCCAGATCTCCCGACGGAAATGGAGTTACGGGCTCTTTACAAGCGCCGTAGACCCATCGCAGGCCAACACAGATTTCTCACAATTCAATAACGTTTCGTTGTATTTTGAAATAATTTTCCTTCTCACTACGATTGCAATCTCGCAGTTATCACCTGACGGGAAATAATATTAATGAGCAATTTATATAGCCAATAGCGAAGTGGCTGACCCTCTTAGTTATTTCACGAAATGACTGAAATTGTGTACTCATTTCACGAAATGACAGATTTCACAAACTGACTGTAACACATATACTATCCCAAAAAAGAAACGCATAGGCCAGAAATCTGTTGCGAAAATGTTGTAAGATTTTCAAACAATTATAACTCGTCCACAAATAGACTTTAGTACATGAATTTTGACATCAGTTTAGAAGAAGGAAATGTCTATGCAACCAAGTGGATAATTTTAGAAAACGGGGACGTTGAACGCGATGGTGAAGACGTAGTACGGTCCCGACGTCGGGTCTCCTGGCTCTCAGTCCAATTTCTCTCAACCTGTTCCGTACAGTTTGACCGGATATCCTCCGAAGTCCAGGCACCCTGGCTGTTGTGCTCCCACCCGTGGCAGTACGGTTACGCAAATGTAGTACCCGGATGTACCGATCTTGGGCTGCAGTGGTGACTCGAGGTCTGCATGTACGGGGACGGTCATTTGTTATACCTGTTTGGTTGTAACGAGCTGCGAGCCGTCATATCGTGCTCAGACTAACATTCAGACGCCTGGCAACAGAAGATTGGTAATCTCCAGCGTGCATTCTTTCAATGGCGATGTTCCGTGTGGCAGCGTCAAGACGTGGCGTAGTGATTTGACCTTGAAACTCCTTCAAAATGAATGCAGATTTCCGAAAGTAATCTGGATGTTTTTAGCCAGACAGTGCATGCTCTTTGCTGCTCAATTTCAACTGGAAGGTGATTTTTGTTGCGTTGTGGCGATGCCTTTTTAAACCTTGTAAGAAATCTCATCAAAATAAACATTTTCAGATAAAGTCGATTTTTTACTTGTGCAATTGTGTAAAATCATATTATCAACACTTTCGCTGCACATTTTGACGATTGTTTGAACACAATAGGTAATTAATAGATTTTTCAAAAATACAAAACGCCTATGCGTTTCTTCTTTAGGATAGTATATTAAGTGGTCGAGACTAGAAATAATCAGTTGTCATATGAGTTGATTTAAGTATATCAGGCTAACATAGGTTGTAGACTTACTGCTTCAGTTGCCGCTGTGCTCGAAATGTTGATAATAGACCCTGAAACATAATTTAGACGGTTTAAAACTTTCCCCTTGGATTATAGATACATTTAAATATTTTCATATGCAGTGCTGTAAAAAAACAGCAAGACTGTGGTTTTCCCTTGGAGTATTCCATATTTTCATTTTAAATCTTGTTTTACATTTTCAAATACAAAACACTACTTGCTTCAAAGGTACAGCTGGTTGATGCATGCCATCGGATCCAAAATGAGGAAGTCGTTGCTCATGATGTCAATCACTGGATTGTATGGTTGAATATATACAGAGTGATTCCATAAAGGAGGACATTACTGGGTGCGGCATAAAACAAGAACAACAAGCATTGTCACTAAGGTGACATAATCCCCACCGCAAATTATCAAATCAGACTTAAAAAGTAATGATAGTTTAAGATGAAGTTAAATGTCAACAAAAACATGACCAGTCAACCTCTCTTGATATCTTGCTCTTAAGTTGTTCAAACACACAAATATTTTCAAGACTGACTTTGACCTTGACATGAATGTCATAGTGTATGAACTATGCAAAAATGGTGCTAAAGAAATTGCTTATTGAAAAACATTCAAGGGAAGTCTTGAAAGTCTATGAAGAAAATCCAGTGAATTCAGGTTAACATGCTGAAATCTTCAAAGTGTCGCAGTGACCTTGACAATTATGTGATGGTCACCAAAATTGACTGGGCCCTGCGCCTTTATTAGATGAAGCTTGGTGTCAAATATGAAAAAAATCCAGTGAATGGTTTTTGCAATATCTTGCTGACTATCTTAACATGCAATTTAACATGGTGAAATCTTCAAAGTGTCTTTGTGACCTTGAAAATTACGTGAAGGTCACCAAAATCGACTGGGTCCTGCACCATCCCGGGATCAAGCTTGGCGACAAATATGAAGAAAATCCAGTGAATGGTTCTTGAGGTATCTCGCTGACAAGCATAACATGCAGATTAATATGCTGAAATCTTCAAAGTGTTGCCATGACCTTGAACATTATGTGAAGGTCACTAAAATCGACTGGGCCCTGCGCCTTCCCTAAGTAAAGCTTGGTCTTGAATATGAAGAAAATCTAGTGAAGGGTTCTTGAGATATCTCGCTGAAAAGGGTAAAAGTCCCCTTGTGACCTTGGAATTAAGGTCAAGGTCACCAAACCTGACTGGGACCTCTCTTATACTCTGATGAAGCTAGGTACCAAATATGAAAAGAATCTAGTCAACGGTTCTTAAGATATTCCAATTCGTACGTACGGACGGACGGACGGACGGAGCCTTATACTATATCCCCCGCTTCGCGCTAAACACGCGTCGGGGTATAAATAGACATAATGCGAACGCCTTTGACTCATTGGGACAAAATATTTTACCTCAGGTTGTTTCACCATAATTAAACAAGCCTATAGGGACTTAAAACAGTCATACTCATTTGGCACCAAGAGCAGAATCGTTGCATTGCGTTTAGATTAAGACGTTTCTTTTAAATCTATTCTAGTTGAGACAATGAGACCCAAAAAGAAGTCATTAAAGAGCTTTTTTCTAATGATTCTAAATAGCTTTTAAGGTCATATCATTCTTTCTCAAAACGTAAATCTTCTTTTCACAGGAGCGAGTCATGGAGTTTGAAAATGTAAGTTGTCGTCTCTGGTAGGTGCCTGTCTCTAAACGTAAAATGGCCCACCTGGACGGTGCCTGTCACTAACAAACACATTCACCCACCCAGTAGATATTAAAGAGCCGTTCCTCTGATCCATTAGTGAGTGAGTTTAGGTTTACGCCACTTTTATCAATATTCCAGCATTATCATGGCAAGGGACACCAGAAATGGGCTTCAAACATTGCAACCATGTGGGGAATCGTACCCGGATCTTCGGCGTAACGAGCGAACGCTTCTACCACTAGGCTACCCCACCGCCCCTCCTCTAAGATCCATTACACCTGTACCTTTAGTCTTTTTCAGATGCGGCACAGCTGCCTGTGAGAGGAACATGGGAGCCTTCAGGTTGACGTCCATTATCTTCTGGTACGCCTCGGGTGTGTACTTGCCCACTCCAGTCATACCGGCCATTGCAGCTGCGTTGTTGACCTGGTCAGCAGTGGACGGTCAAGCTAAATATTGTACAAGGCTCAGGACTGGACAAGGCTCCTGGGTCAAACAATGAATATGTACGCTCGTACCCTGTAATTGCTTAAGGTGGATTCAGGCATGTCACATCTGGGTATCCAGTCTGGTCAGCAATGCTTGGCCCACAGGGTATCCTTTGATATCGAATACATTTAATTTTACGATTGATATGCTTCGTGTCAAATATCATGCTGAAGTTGGTTTATTGGTTTGTTGTTTAACCCGTACTCAGCAATATTCCAGCTATATGACGGCGGTCTGTAAATAATCGAGTCTGGACCAGACAATCCAGTGATCAACAGCATGTGCTACGATCTACGCAATTGGGATACGATGACATGTGTCAACCAAGTCAGCGAACCTGACCACCCGATCCCGTTAGTCGCCTCTTACGACAAGCATGGGTGGATGAAGATCAATTCTAACCTTGATCTTCAAGGTTGCATTCTGGAGGATACATTACGCTAAAACTGTTTAATTTGAGGACTATATTACATGTAAAGTTAACTTTTCACGCTAAAGATATAGAGAATATGTTAATTTGACTATATGTTTATATCAGAAGACACGAGGGTGAGATTCTTCCTCACTAAATTTTCTTGTATTCGACATGGTACTGCCATTAGACTTGCGTGCATGCCATTTGTGACGTCATCAAGTACATGACGTCATAGCATTGGCATTGTACTCTTGTCAAAACGTATCTCTAGAGATATCGTTTGATATATCAGTTTTGGATGATAAATCACAATACCATCGTTTATTGCAGACTAGACATGTTTGCGCAAAGTCGTGTTATTATGTCATCGATTATATATGTTCAGAAAACTACAGAAGTTTAATCATTAAAATGTAGATAAATAACAAAACAGGATATACAAACAATTTTGAACATCATTGGAAACTTGTAGGCTAAAGATGCCACAATGCCTGGGTATGAATTTACACAAATTCAGCTAGAAGAGCGACGTGTATATTAACTACATACAACCCAGTTCTATCATGAGTGCGATGGTCCTATGGTGGAATGTCCCGCTTACCAGAACGTCGATTTGGCCGAACTTTTTTATCGTCTCAGAAACAATCTTATCCAAATCCTCCATCTTGGACAGGTCAGCAGGCAGGATTAGAATCTACAACACAAACACCGGTATGACGTTATCTGGGTTGTGTTCAGAGAACTATTTTTGACATAGTGTTGATTTCTCTCAGTCCCAACCCGTTATTATGTGGGGTACACGTGCGTGCTTGCGTGTTTCGCAGCTATAGCAATATTCCAGCAATTTCACGACGGTGGACACCAGAAATAGGCTTCACCCATTGTACCCATGTAGGGAATTGAACGCGGGTGTCCAGCGTGACGAGTGGACGCTTTAACCATTAGCCGCCCCGTTGGGTACACAGGTTGAAAGCCGGAATGGTATCACATTAGGGTGACACTATGAAACCTGCATTAGTTCGCACTAATAAAATCAGCCATACATGCTCTATATAAGTTCAAATATGTCAATTATGTAACATGAATACTGTTGAGGATCAACTACATTTCCTTCTAATCTGTCCTGTTTATACGACTCTACGAACGTAATATTTAAAGCCATACTATAATATGCATCTAAGTGTAAGAAAATTAATTTCACTATTAACAGATACTACCACATCATTATTACAGCCATCCTCGATAATCTCCAGGGTATACGTTACGATCACTCTCCACTATACCCTGGATGCATCGACGGCTTGGGGCGATGATTTTATTACATCCCTTTGCTGGCTTTTTATCCAGTCAGGTGCCTACGTTGGGAAGTTGAGCGAACCAATCACAACTCACTTTCGCGTCTTAAATTATCTAACCGTTTAAACTTGGCAACACAATTGATGCAGAGGTACTCTAAGAAGAAGTAGAAGGAGTTCTTTCATATATTCTTTTAAAGTTTCAGATCTGTGAATTTGTCTTTATTATTTCCCAAAAATCTGAGTGGCACTGCGAACAAACCTTTGCAACTGAGACCGCAATCTTTGTTGACACTGGCAAGCTCGGTTGTAACGGCGGCTTACATTTGTAGCTGATTGGCTACTGTGAGAATGCGGAGCCAGCCACGGGAGGTAATAAAATCATCGCCCCTGCCGCCGTGGATGCATCCAGGGTATAGTGGAGAGTGATCGTAACGTATACCTGGGAGATTATCGAGGATGTGTTACAGCATCTGGCAATGTATATCTATTTTGCTATGAGCCTAAGGAAAAGGATTGTTATAGAAAAGAATTTGTACATGAATTCTAACTACTCATGTAAACTTTAAATGTACTACAGGCCTGTGGCCTTTTAAGTACTGAATAAAGATTGCAGTTAAAAAATCAACTCGTTCCGTTGTTTAACGTCTGTAACAAATCCAGGTATTCCAGTGATTTACAAGATGAGGATCGATCTGCGCATTTGAGATACCATGACATCGAACCTCCTATGGCCTAAAACCACACTCACTCACTCACCGCATTTCATCTCAACTAATATACCCAAGCAGACATTCCGAGAAGTTTCTTTGAGAGGCATTTTAGAAGTTGTGAAGATGGAGGAAAACTAAGTTCTATGGATAGTCAACTTCTTTATTGCAATGAGTGCGACGTTTGGGTGAAGGTACTAACACCGTTATCAAGCGGTGATAACAGTGTTAGTACCTACACCGAAACGCCACACTCCATTGCAATAAAGAAGTTAATTATCATTAAAATCAGTTTTACATCCATAAAACTGTCTTACTTATGTGCAGTGTGCGAAATAGTTTCCAAATTGTGCTAGCCAGTCGAGCTGGCTATGCCTGAAAGTTACTTTTACACAAAATAATTCACTAGAGCGAAATTTGAATGAAGAAACTAAGCAAAAGATTACAAAAATAAATGAGAATAAGATATTGTCGGCATGACACGGGTTTCATCATTAAGATGCTAATATGATGAACATTTTTATCAGGCCATGATCTTGCATGATTTAAAAGTGTATTTTAACCTAACAAGTCAGAGAGAGTGATACATTTACAAAATGGCCCCATGAAAATTCACTAGCCAGTCGGGAAAGTGACTGTGGATATTTACTGGCCCGACTGGATTTTCACTAGCCACGGGCTACCTAGACTAACGCTTAGTCCCTGAATAAATATAATTTTGATAGTAACAAATAAACCCATTTAAATTAAAAAGGAGCCCCAGTGAGTTGGGAGAGTCAGGCCTGAACCTGGGGAAATCTAGACTTGCTTCATTTAGTGCTTTAGCATTGCAGGGACTGCTTGGCAGTAGGGTAAAATAATGTGGTTCAGGGATTGTGAGACAGACTACGGGCTACCGGGTCAGTGGCTGTTTCGCACACTGCTTATGTGTATCACTTCTAAATGCCACTTAAAGATCTAATGTTATCTATCTACTATACTCGTGCATACCTTGTCCTGGGGAAGTCCCTTGTCCTTACATTGTGCCGCCACCTTCTCCAGCAGCTCTTGGCGCCGAGCCACCAGAACCAGTCTGGGCTTGTACTGGGACAGATAGAGGGCGGTCTGGGCACCAATACCAGAGCTGGTTCCTGCATCCAACATAGAACAACACATAGAACAGCACTATTATGCAAGAACATCGTAACACGAATATTTACGTCACTACTACCAGTACGATTGTTGCATGTGAAGACAAATCAATGAATGCTCACAGTCGAAGTGGTACCATTTAGCAAGAGAAAGGTAATATACACATTAATATTTATAATGGAGGTTCCACTTTGAAGGAGAAACAAAACACCATGAACATTTAAAATTGTCATTATAAATATGAGAAATAAAACACCACGAACATTTACAATAGAGCTATTGTCATTATATAAGAGAAATTTACAAATGCCACGAACATTTACAATAGCGTCAGTCATTGTCATTTTATAAGAGAATTGTCATATAAGAGAAAGAAAAACCACCACGAACATTTATACAATAGCGAAAAACCATTGTCATTATATAAGAGAAAAAAAACACCACAAACATTTACAATAGAGGTCATTGTCATTATATAAGAGAAAGAAAACCCACGAACATTTACAATGGTTATTATTAAGTCATTATATCATTGTCATTTATATAGAGAAATATATGAATACCACGAACATTTACAATAGTTATTGTCATTATATAAGAGAAAGAAAAACCACGAACATTTACAATAGCGTCATTGTCATTATATAAGAGAAAGAAGAAAACAATAGAACACCACTAACATTTACAATAGTTTGGCATTATATACAGGAAAGAAAACTCGTTTTACATATTGTCATTATATATAAGTGAAAGAAAGACATTACCCATTACAATAGAGCCATTGTCATTATATAAGAACATTAATATGGATTGTCATTGAACGATCATTATATAAGAGAAAAAAACACCACGAACATTTACAATAGCGTCATTGTCATTATATAAGAGAAAGAAAAACCACGAACATTTACAATAGCATCATTGTCATTATATAAGAGAAAGAAAAAATACCACGAACATTTACAATAGCGCCATTGTCATTATATAAGAGAAAGAAAACTTGGCGTCCACGAACATTTACAATAGCGATCATTGTCATTATATAAGAGAAAGAAAAACACGAACATTTACAATAGAACATCATTGTCATTATATAAAGAGAAAGAAAACCACGAACATTTACAATAGCAGCCATTGTCATTATATAAGAGAAAAAAACCACGAACATTTACAATAGCGTCATTGTCATTATATAAGAGAAAGAAAAACCACTAACATTTACAATAGCGTCATTGTCATTATATAAGAGAAATAAACCACGAACATTTACAATAGTTATTGTCATTATATAAGAGAAAGAAAAACCACGAACATTTACAATAGCGTCATTGTCATTATATAAGAGAAAGACCACGAACATTTACAATAGCGAGCATTGTCATTATATAAGAGAAATATAAACCACGAATTTACAATATGTCATTATATAAGAGAAAGAAAAACCACGAACAGAGCATCATTGTCATTATATAAGAGAAAGAAAACCACGAACATTTACAATGGCGTCATTGTCATTATATAAGAGAAAGAAAACCACGAACATTTACAATAGCGTCATTGTCATTATATAAGAGAAAAACCACGAAAACAATAGCGTGTCATTGTCATTATATAAGAGAAAGAAAAACCACGAACATTTACAATAGCGTCATTGTCATTATATAAGAGAAAGAAAACCACGAACATTTACAATAGCGTCATTGTCATTATATAAGAGAAAATACCACGAACATTTACAATAGAATTGTCATTATATAAGAGAAAAAAACCACGAACATTTACAATAGCGTCATTGTCATTATATAAGAGAAAGAAAAACCACGAACATTTACAATAGCGTCATTGTCATTATATAAGAGAAAGAAAAACCACGAACATTTACAATAGCGTCATTGTCATTATATAAGAGAAAGAAAACACCACGAACATTTACAATAGCGTCATTGTCATTATATAAGAGAAAGAAAACACCACGAACATTTACAATAGAGTCATTGTCATTATATAAGAGAAAGAAAAAACCACGAACATTTACAATAGCGTCATTGTCATTATATAAGAGAAAGAAAACACCACGAACATTTACAATAGCGTCATTGTCATTATATAAGAGAAAGAAAACACCACGAACATTTACAATAGAGTCATTGTCATTATATAAGAGAAAGAAAAACCACCAACATTTACAATAGCGTCATTGTCATTATATAAGAGAAAGAAAACCACGAACATTTACAATAGCGCCATTGTCATTATATATAAGAGAAAGAAAACACCACGAACATTTACAATAGCGTCATTGTCATTATATAAGAGAAAGAAAAACCACGAACATTTACAATAGCATCATTGTCATTATATAAGAGAAAGAAAACCACGAACATTTACAATAGCGTCATTGTCATTATATAAGAGAAATATATGACCACGAACATTTACAATAGAGCCATTGTCATTATATAAGAGAAAGAAAAACCACGAACATTTACAATAGCATCATTGTCATTATATAAGAGAAAGAAAAACACCACGAACATTTACAATAGCGTCATTGTCATTATATAAGAGAAATAAAATACCACGAACATTTACAATAGCGTCATTGTCATTATATAAGAGAAAGAAAACCACGAACATTTACAATAGAGCCATTGTCATTATATAAGAGAAAGAAAACTTCATTAATATTTACATTAGTTCCATTATGTAAGTGAAAGAAAGACATTGCCCATTAAATCGGTATTTGCCTCATAAAAGGTTCGGCGAATACCGATTAAATAAGACCTGGTTGATAATTCCAATATTTAAAGGCACTCATGGCGAACGATGTATATTCACTGACGTAATTACCTCACCATACATATTGTTGTGAACTCTTACACATCTCCAATCACAATGAACCTTAACAGTAGTTCATTTTCTTACACATAGATTGGGTGCATTTGATAAAACTGCTTCAATCAACATTCCAGCTGAGTTACTTCACAAGTATTTTAGGTTTGGGAGGAAATCACCGCCGTTTTTCTGCTAAAATATAAACTATTAGGGCCACATGACAGTGTCGACCTTCACGCAAAGCGAGCGATTATTGAACTATATACATCGTGATGTCTTATCAAGGGGAGGCAACTCTAAAGTGCAATTCAAACTAGGTCAGTGTCTTATATAAGGGTACCGCTGGCCTACTTTCATTTTAACGCAGTTTATAGTATTGTATGCAATACAGCAAGGGAAAGAAAAGACCAATACCACGCATAAAGTAATCGATGCATTATATAATAAGAAAGAAAAAAGAAAGATGCCAATAACATTGATGAATCCTGACGCACAGGACAGTGTTACGTAAGTACATTCTTAGTTACCTGGACACTTTAGAATGAATATCTCACCTGTGATTATGATAACTTTATTCTCTAGGGATGCCATGCTTTAGTCCTGTTGAATCAGAAACACAATTAAAATACAGACTAAATATATAGTCATAGACTGTCATTCGGTTTCGGAACATGCATGTTTTGAATCAATGAACTGAATCAAACAGTAGATCATATTACAAACACAAGCTATGATTTATATACCTGAGTGACCTACCTGTTCTGACGTGTGCAGCTGACCAGATACCTGACTGTCGTCCTCACCTGTATGTATCGACACTGCCCGAGGATTCCACTCGCAGTCTCAAACAAAACGCCGCTTTTGATAAATACCCCTTAGAAGGGCCAACTTGTGTAGCTATTTAGCCCTGAACGTGGACATTCATGAAGAGAGGAGGCTATGTACTGGTCGACCTACGAATGCGTCTATTTGCTTTTCTTGCTTGTGTTATACAAGCGCGCACAAATGGAACGCGGACGTGTATTTTAGGTAAACGATTCTACAGTTTGTAGATGTCATAAATAATTAAACCCAACGCCAGAGATTAACGTTAACCAGTCTCGATTATCCACGGAAAACGATTCCATCGGGTGCAGGACGAAACATAGCGGTGAACATATATGAAGTGAGTGAGTGGGTGAATGAGTGTAGATTTAAGCCGCTTTTAGCAATATACCAGCAATATCACAACGGGAGACACCAGGAATGGGCTTCACAAATTGTACCCATGTGAGGAATCGAACCCGTGTCTTCGGCGTGACGAGCGAACGCTTTAACTACGAGGCTATCACACCGTCCCCTGGGTATTGAGTGAGTGAGTGAGTTTAGTTTTACGCCGCACTCAGCAATATTCCAGCTATATGGCAGCGGTCTGTAAATACTCGAGTCTGGACCAGACAATAATAATAATAATAATAATAAGTAATAAGTCCATTTGTATAGCGCCCTATATCCAATCACCAAGTGGTTGCTCTCATGGCGCTAACTATATACATATTTACAATAGGAGTTCATTTAGATGTCATAGTGCTTCTTGAACAGGAAAGTTTTTAAGTTAGACTGGAAGCTGGCTATTGAGGGGGATTCTTTGAGAGACACGTGCAGATTGTTCCAGAGGATAGCTGACAAGTAGGAAAAACGTCGGTGTCCATATGTCTTCAGACGTGCATTTGGGATGATGAGCAGCGACTGATTGGCTGATCTCAGAGTCCTGGTTGGAACATACTCCCTTACAAGACTAGAAAGATAGGGTGGAGCTGCGTTGTTAAGACATCATTAAGTCATGCTAAGTATTTTGTATTCTATCCTAGCTGGGAGTGGTAACCAGTGCAGACGCATGAGGATTGGGGAGATGTGGCTGTGCTTGTTTGTTCTACAGATCAATCTGGAAGCTGCATTTTGGACTTTTTGCAGCCTGGAGAGCAGGTCCAGTGATCTACAGCATGAGCATGGATCTGCGCAATTGGGAACCGATGACACGTGTCAAACAAGTCAGCGAGCCTGACCACCCGATCCCGTTAGTCGCCTTTTACGACAAGCATAGTCGCCTTTTATGACAAGAATGGGTTGCTGAAGACCTATTCTACCCCGGATCTTCACGGGTCCCTGGGTATAGAAGCCGAGGTTTAAAAGTAGTAGTAGTAGTAGTAGTAGTAGTAGTAGTAGTAGTAGGCTGCCACACCGTCCCAATCGCCCCTATATGGATTGATCCCTAAAAATCAGTGATGACACCAGAATATTGAATAAGCATGTCTTGCCCTACCAAGAGCATCCGAACATGAAACAGTTTGAATGTAAAGGGTTGTTCGTTGCCTAAAGTCATAAAGTCTCGAGCATTTACCACTACAGTCCGTTTGAGACAAAATGATACCGATGAATTGCAATCTAACACAAAAACAAATAGACATAAAAGAATCAAACCAACGCGGAGTGCAATAAAAACAACAGACCAACTCTAGAAAACAATTTCATATTTTTTGTCAAAAAGGAAAAAAACTTGTTTAAGAAACTGTCATCATTTATTTGTGCGTTTGCCCAGATTGTTGCAAGGGCGCATTGGCAACTAAAGGAACGGCGCGAAAAGCGAGATGCACGTGCATTAGTGACGTCAGAGACGTGTGATTGCTGCTGATTGACAAAGTGAGAGAAAATGAAAGTCTATTATTAACAAAGTCTATGATTTCTTCAAGGATGAAAATGACAGGGGGTGACCCAGGTATGCAAGTACATACAGTGCACTGCCTGTGCAGCTGGGGTACGTGTCATCTCGCCAGCTCAAAAATTTGTTCAGAACCCGTTAACGCACGTGCATGTCGCTTTTCGTGCTGTTCCTTTAGTTGCCTAAGCGCCCTTGTAACAAACCGGGACAACGCACAGATAAATGATGACAGTTTCTTAAACAACTTTTTTATTTTTGTGACAAATTATGCCATATTTTCTAGAGTTGGTCTGTTGTTTTTATTGCAGTCCGCGTTGGTTTGATTCTTTTATGTCTATTTGCTTTTGTGTTAGATTGAAATTCATCGGTATCATTTTGTCTCAAACGGACTGTATGTACTATTACTTGTGCTATGATGATGAATGTAAGACCCGTGAAGATCCGGGTTAGAATTCATCTTCAGTAACCCATGCTTGTCGTAAGAGGCGACTAACGGGATCGGGTGGTCAGGCTCGCTGGCTTGGTTGACACATGTCATCGTATCCAAAATAGGTAGATCGATGCTCATGGTGTTGATAACTGGATTGTCTGGTCCAGATTCGATTATTTACAGACCGCTGCCATATAGCTGAAATATTGCTGAGTGCGGCGTTAAACAACAAACAATTGAGTGAGTGAGTGAGTTTTACGCCGACTTTTAGCAATATTCCAGCAATATCACGACAGGGGACACCAGAAATGGGAATCGAACCCGGGTCTTCGGCGTGACGAGCGAACGCTTTAACCACTAGGCTACCCCACCGCCCCAAACAACAAACAAACGAACTAATCGTAGGTTTGGACATTTTGCAGATAAGAAAATCCAACGCCAGGTACTTATCAAACTCGAATATCTTCTGAAACCGATTTCATCAAGTGCAATACGAAAGCTTGCGAAGAACATACAGAAAAGATCACTGAAAATGATAATTCCAGAAAATTGTAAGTAAGTCCTGCCCTACCATTTAATGGGATCCGAACCTGAAACAATTTGGGTTAGAATTGGTATTTGTTCTTTCTAGATACTCGTGAAGATCCGGGTTAAAAGGGCCTTTAGTGGCCCATGCTTGTCGTAAGAGGGGACTAACGGGATCGGGTGGTCAGGCTCGCTGACTTGGTAGACACATGTCATCGTATCCCAAATGCGTAGATCGATGCTCACGTTGTTGATCACTGGGTTGTCTGGTCCAGATATACATTCTTTTTTTTAGCTACGGTTATTATATGTTTACTGAAATTATTCGAAATTAACTTTACCTCTGAAATCTTGTGTGAATTGATTTTGGCAGATCGCACCAATTCATCAGTATTCACAGCAACCACGATCAGATTACAGGTATCATGCCTTAGAACGGATATCATAACCGCATACTTTATATATTATTCATTAAAAGTCATAATTCTTGTTCCATACGTGAAGTGTAATATTGTTCCTGGTTCAATAATAATCATCACGCTAAACTCACTTCAGTTAATATACTTGTTTTCTCGGAATGACAGGAAGACCTGGAAGATAATGGGTTTAGAAATAACGCATATTTCCGGCTTATTTTACAAAACATTTAAACATTTCGATGTCCACATTTTTACAATGATAGAAATGTAGAGGGACGAGGGCTTTACTTTAACGGGCCAATTATCTGTACATGTCATGTATTGTAACATTACGACTGACTGACTGACTGAGTTTGGTTTTACGCCGCTTTTAGCAATATTCCAGCAACATCACGGCGGGGGACACCAGAAATGGGCTTCACACATTGTACCCATGTGGGGATTCGAACCCGGGTCTTCGGCTTTAACCACTAGGCTACCCCACCGCCCCTGTAGCATTACGAAGTAGTATTTAAGTAGATATAATACTATTCAATACTAGGGCTACGCAATATAAGCGGTTTACCGGTATTTACCGGTTCAGACATGAAAACGATACGTATTGCGATACACTGATCGAAAACCGGTATTTTGACATGCATTCGGAAAACTTCGTAACACTCGGAAATCTTCGGATATTGCCGTGTTTCATTTGTGCTAAATCTTATTTACATTTTTATTTTGTCAGGATTAAAAGGTTTTATAAAAGCTTAATCAAACATGGTGATTTTGTTTTGTTTTTGCTTGATAAATCAAGCATTAACTCGATTAAAAGTACATGTATTATATTTTATTTTTCTAAAAACTTCTTGCAATGTATTGCAATACTAATCACAATATGTGTTTTCTATATATCGCAATATGAAAATTCTCTGCAATACCCACTCTTATTCAATACATATAAACAATTCAAGATACATCTAAGTCGTTTAAGTAGCTTTTGACAGCCCGGGTCAAGTCGGACCGATATCGTGCTAGTTCAAAGATCCAAACACAATTCATGATACATCAGGTATGTTCAAATTAATTTAAGCAGCACGGGCCAAACTGAACAAAAAACAACATACGACCAAGATTGGGTGTAATCAAATACAACATTAGATCTATATTTTAACGGATTTGTTTGTTTAAAATACGATGAAAAGTCACGCAATAAGTAGTATGTGGGTAAATATAATTCTATGCCCCTGATGGAAAAAAACATTTAATGAGGCATATGTGAGGTTTATGTAAATTTTGACAGTCCGGGCCCATTTGTCTCGGCAATCCTGTGTTAGGATATGTGTGTTACGACCACCTTAGCGCTACGGCAGTCGTAAGTCCGTTTGAGGATATGTGAGTTACGACCACCTTAGCGCTATAGGCAGTCGTAAGTCCGTGTTAAGATATGTGAGTTACGACCACCTTAGCGCTACGGCAGTCGTAAGTCCGTGTTAGGATATGTGAGTTACGACCACCTTAGCGCTACGGCAGTCGTAAGTCCGTGTTAAGATATGTGAGTTACGACCACCTTAGCGCTACAGCAGTCGTAAGTCCGTGTTAGGATATGTGAGTTACGACGTGTTAGGATATGTGAGTTACGACCACCTTAGCGCTACGGTAGTCGTAAGTCCGTGTTAGGATATGTGTGTTACGACCACCTTGGCGCTACAGCAGTCGTGAGTCCGTTTGAGGATATGTGAGTTACGACCACCTTAGCGCTACGGCAGTCGTAAGTCCGTGTTAAGATATGTGAGTTACGACCACCTTAGCGCTACAGCAGTCGTAAGTCCGTGTTAGGATATGTGAGTTACGACCACCTTAGCGCTACGGCAGTCGTAAGTCCGTTTGAGGATATGTGAGTTACGACCACCTTAGCGCTACGGCAGTCGTAAGTCCGTGTTAAGATATGTGAGTTACGACCACCTTAGCGCTAAGATCACACCGTACAACGGAACCCTGGATAGTTTTTATCCAGGTACTCTGACTGGTATCGATCAACTCGTATCTTTAAGGAATAATCTAGGCAATTTGAAATGAGACACTCTACATACGTAATACCTGTTTTCTCAAACACATGTTCGGAGATTAAAATAAAAAAGATGCAAAGTGTTCTTTTTAAAGTGATTTCTCCAAGTTACTTTCGATGCTCATGATGTTGATCACTGGTGTGTCTGGTCCAGACTCGATTATTTACAGACTGCCATCATATTGCTGGACAATTGCTGTGTGTGACGTCAAACAACAACCAGTTCAATAGCAGGCAAACTGTAGCGCAAATAGGGCTGCGCAACAGAGCAAAAAAGAGCATATAGTAAGACTGGTTATTTCCTCTTGTTGCGCAACCCTATTTGCGCTACAGTAGCCTGTACTGTAGTTCAATCAAACCAAGATACTATGGAGCGAGTTCATAACAAACGTAAGACAATTTGTTTTTACAGCCAAGCCACAAATGAACTTTATTTGCCATAATGACCCAAAGACATATGACATATGGATTTCTGTAATAGTGTTGAAACATCTTATCAACACTCTGCTTAAGGTTCGTGGTCAGTTCCTTATAACCAGCAAACGACTAAAACTGCATCTCTTTAAATCTTACACGCCAGAGTTTAACTGATATACTGCACAAAGCGGCGTAAAACGTAACTCACTCACTCATTCGTAACACTCGGGAACACAACTGATTGACGTGACCTCGTTGTTTATTTAGCGGGCTGCACCAGCCTTCCCCCATCAACAGCGATTATCTGCCCTGTTACGAAGCTGGCATCATCGGACAATAGGAATTTTATAACCTTGGCCACATCTTCCGGTGTGCCCGCGCCCCTTAGTGGCTGAAGGGCCGCTTGTCTTTCCAGGAACTGAAAAACGTTCAGAAGTTATAAGAATCAGTTCACAACAACTATTGGTTTCAGAATGACTATGCCATGCATTAAATTCCTGCTTTGGTATTATTCACGAAATTTTAACATTTCAAACAATGCTGAATGTATTGTCTGGTACAGACTCTATCATTTGGCGACTGCCGATGGAGTATATTTGAGAATATTACCGAGTGTGGCGTTAAACGACAAACAAACAAACACACAAACAAAGCACTGTACGTGTATGCGTCAACAGGGGATGTATGCGTCAACAGGGGAAAAAATCGCTATCTCACCGGGGTGTACTTGTCAGATGCCATGCCAGCACGTGTTTGAAACTCCGACAAAATAACACCAGGGCTGAAAAATAGGAAAAAAACATTCTCGTCATGTCTGTTTTGCATGAGATTCAAGGTGCAAGAATAGGCAACTAACAGATTCCATAGATAAGGGAGGTAACTGTATCCGCCCCTGATATGGGGAATATCCACTGGAACCTATTAAAGAAGCGTTATGAAATAGTTGACTTGACGAAGAATAACTGTAGAAGCAATCACAACGTTTGCTTATATTTTACTGTGAAAATCCATGTCTTCCAATTACATCCTATACAGTTGGGTTGGGTTGTTGTTTTAAGCCACACAGCAATATTCCAGCGATATGGTGGCGGTCTGTAAATAATGGAGTCTGGACCAGAAAATCCAGTGATCAACAGCATGAACATCAATCTACGCAATTGGGAAACGATGACATGTGTTAACCCAGTCAGCGAGCCTGAACCTGCGATCCCGTTAGTCGCCTCTTACGACAAGCATGGGTTACTGAAGATCAATTGTAGGCCGGACCTGGACCAGCGAATCCAATGATCAACAGCATGAGCATCCATGTACGATGTGTCCTCAACATTCTGGTTGATTGTCAACAATGTATACAGACTGTGTACATGTGATGAAGATAGTTAAGGCAGGATGCACATGTATTGTTGTAAAATACAATTCAATTCAAATTTCGTTCTTAGTGTCAATTTCATCTTGCCCAGGCTGCATCATTCCGTCTCTTCATACCAATAACTGGGGCGGTGGGGTAGTCTAGTGGTTAAAGCGTTCGCTCGTCACGCAGAATGCCCGGGTTCGATTCCCCACATGGGTACAATGTGTGAAGCGCATTTCTGCATGGTGTCCACTGTCGTGACATTAGTCGAATATTGCTAAAAGCGGCGTAAAACCATACGCATATACCTACCTGACTGCATTGACGCGGACTCCATAGGGCCCCAACTCTAAAAATTAGATCAATCGTTGTTGCTTGGTTACGGTTTTGATAAAAGTGAGAAAAAATCATAAGTACATTCGGGACACACAGGGAGGAGTAATACCTTGTGAACATGAACATGTTTGCAATAAAACAATTAATATCGCTTTATCACATGCAACACACTCCTTGTGAATGCGAAGATATTGGTATGATGGCGATATTACGAGCGCTTCTAGTAGGGTCAATTTTGCACTCTGGCATCTACAACATTATAGTGTTAACATTCGTGCCACTGCAACGATACTACCAGGGACGCATGACCATAAAACTCTGTTCCGGAAACTTTACTTGACATTGGTGAAAAATGACGACGGGAATCAAAAACGTTTCCCGCTACATACCACCATAATTGGATTGTAACTGTCAGTTTTAGTTTTACGCCGCCCTCGGCAATATTCCAGCTATATGGCGGCGGTCTGTAAATAATCCAGTGATCAAC
Source organism: Haliotis rubra (assembly GCF_003918875.1). NCBI lineage: Eukaryota > Metazoa > Mollusca > Gastropoda > Lepetellida > Haliotidae > Haliotis > Haliotis rubra. The sequence continues at coordinate 168,827 of NW_025767592.1, forward strand.
AGCATAAGTATCGATCTACACAACTGGAATATGTTGGCATGTGTGAACCAAGTCAGCGAGCCTGACCACCCGATCCCGTTAGTCACCTCTTACGACAAGCATGGGTTGCTGAAGATCAATATTCTAACCCGGATCTTCACGGGTGCAAATGTCTAAGTACGAGTGTACCTAATATTATATGAATACAAAAAGACAGGATTGGGGAAACCTCACCCTGTCTATCGCATCCAGATTCGACTTAAATAAATCATTTTTAATTTTGTATTATTTTTCGCCCCAAGTTGATATTTTGTTACATTCTCCCGACACACAATACAGCTCTCTCCAAATTGATATGTGTTACACAAACCTGTTAGTTCATAGCACTAGATTATGCATAGTTTATATCATATGAATACATGATTTATATTTATCGTGGCATATATAGAGATTATTACATGAGCAAGTGTGTCATACTACTTACACGAAACAAGTGTGAGATTTTGTATTGCCCGAGCGATTTTGTAATTTTAGATTCATTTTAGTACATTTGAGCAGTAAAAACGGTACAAGTGTGACGGCCATCTTCATTGACGTCACGTTCAATTATTTAATGACGTCACAGATGACGAAATACAGAAACCATGGTTGCAAGACAAAAGTGATGTGCACATATGATATACTAGCCACATAAAGAAAATGTGCACACTGAAAATTTCTTTCAGAATTGCAATACAACACAGAAAAGACGACATGATGTAGACACTTTATTAGCTGAAGTATCGGGCCTCAACAACATGTCAAAAGAACATGAACAATATCCGTCACGATGACGTCAGAAGTTCAAAATTGAGTCGGGGGTCACACGTTGAAGTAACAAACTCAATAACGGGTATGACCATCATGCGCGTGAAGCACAGCAGTGCATCGACGACGCATAGAGGCTACCAAATTTTCCAAATGAAGGCCTGGGGAATGGTTTGGGACGTGGTCACTGCCGTCTGGAACCTGTGTCTGATATCAGTCACCCGAATCTGTCCTGTCTTGGCGTCGTTACTCGGGGACGCCCAGAACGTGGGTGGTCGGCGACGTCATTACTGTTTACCTAACGCCTGACCAATGCAGATATCGTGTTACGATGGCATTGGAAATGTGCTGCCACCTGTTGTTGGCTCATGCCTGCTCGAACCATTCCAATGGCTTCATGACGTTGAGCACATGTTAATCTTGGCATGATGTGCATGTGACTTCTCATGTGAATTTGTGAACGTTTGAATGACCAAAGATCAAGCTTTCGACAGTGACAGCAATTTCTGAGTTTCACATGTTGTGTGCAGCTGCACAGGCTGCACGTGCAGTAACACATTGCAAGTCCATAGGCCACCATCAATGACGTCACGTCGCCTGGCACCTGCATGAGCGTTTGATTGTCTCCAGTACTTGCTATGTTCACACCTTTATTTATGCATAAAGACGCTGTCTACCTATCTTTATATTTTCTGTGTGCACAGTTTCTTTATGTGGCCAGTATATATGACACTGGTAATGTTTCGCCACATGGATATACTAATAAAATCATCTCTTTTCCCAAAAAGGAACTCAATCATAATCAAACACACAATCACCATTACCTGCTGCGAAAATCCTCGTCATGTGATCTAGACCTGCTTTGGCAAGGCGATATGGCGTGGATCCCTGAAACTGATACAGATTTGGAAATTGATTATACAACCAACTATGAATGAGTTCGTATCTCTCAAATAGTCAAATAGCTGTTGCATATATGTAAATTTATTATACTATCCAAATACTAGTATTTGTTCAAATGCGGTTTCTTTCTTCCCCGACTTAATGATCCGTGTGCTATCCATTTATTCTCAACCCAAGCTGCCCGTGGGAGCCAAGAGGATGGTCACTTTCATCTCACAGTATGTAAGCCCACTTCAATCACAGAATATCCATATCTACCACCGTTTTCAATCGTAGGATATTTGTACATTTTAGAAAAATGGCTAACATTACGTACACTTGCTGGCAGCAGAAGGGATTGTATAAATCCTGCCAGGGAACCGTGGAGGAAGCAGACGTATTTTAAGCCCTCACGTCCCTAGTGTGGTTAGCGATCTGTTGCCAAAGTAATCTCGTATCATTAATTCTCACCGTATTATTTTAATTTTCCTTGAGCTAGTTTTAACAAATATTTGATAATCTAGTTGTTTTGCTGTCCTTCGTTGACAGGGATTTATAATTCATATGTATTTATCATAAAGTTAGAACTTTTGTCACGATATGGCTGAAATACGTCTTACGCTTTAGCCACTTGTCTGCCCACCACCCCTCCTCATCTACCATCAGATGAGTGAGTTAAAGTTCTTTTGAGTGCACGGTTCTAGTACTGTACACTAGTTGTAGTGACCACACCCTAAGGTGAGGTGAGGTGAAATTGGATTTAACGTCGTGCTTGAGAATATTTCGCTCATATGACGACGTGCATGCGTGTGTATGTGTATGTGCGGCTGCTTGTACCAGCCCAGACTTAAGCTGGTTTTATAGTGCTAGCTCACTGAGATACCATGACGCAGTGAAGCATGAATACCCCACTCAGACACATTATACTGACTCCGAGCCAACCAGTCCTTGTTGTACCCATTAATGCCGAGCGCCAGGCAGGGACCAACAAGTACCATATTTTAACGTCTTTTGTATAACGCGGTCGGGGATCGAACCCGCGACCTTCCGCTCTCCGGGCGGACGCTCTAACCACTACACCACGGAGGCGGTGCCACCACACCCTCAGTAAAGGGACAGAAGACATTATTGGTCCGTAGGCAGAATAGCAACGGGATAAGATCTCAGATCCTGCCGCTCTGTCTATTAGTATAAAGATTAAAAAGAGAATTTCTGGCGTATATTTTTGGGATGATGGGCAACTACTCACTGCAATCTGTGCGGAGATGCTGGATACATTGACGATTGACCCTGAAATATACAGTCACGGTTCAGAGTGGTGTAAGTATTTATATAATCCAGAGAGTGTGTCTTTAGACTAAGAAAAGTAAAAGGTTTCAATGTTGTCATGAAATGGAGGGTGGCAACTGTTTCATGGTGTCGCTGTACAAAGCGATCTTAGCGCTATGATGACCGCAATTTCCATACCTTAACATAGAGTTACGACAGTGTTAACGCTAAGGTTGTTTTGTACAACGGCATCCTGGTCACCATGAATTTGATGCAATAACCATGGCATATGTCACACAACACGCGAACCTGCGATCATATGTTTCTGAAACACCTAAGCGATGCAACTCTGCTGGCCACCTGCATTATCTCTGCCCAAAGCAGTGGAGGATCAGTTACAGGGGCTTCTTGGTCACCATGAGACTGATGCTACTCGAAACTATCAGCATAGGTTCCTGGAACACGCAAGGGAGGCAACTCTACGAAAGGACACTCGTATTGTCTCTTACCAATGAACACAATTGAGTGTTCTCTGAAACTATATCAGTGTTATTTACCTCACCGCTTACCTTTAGTTTTCTTCAAATGAGGCACCGCAAGCTGACACAGATAGAACGGTGCTCTGATGTTGGTTCTCATGACGTCGTCAAAGACTGGAAGAGGAACGTCAATGGTGTCTCCATATTGAGCGCCACCGGCATTGTTTACCTACAACGTAGGTCAAGATAAACATACAAGCCTATCGTTCCATTCAAAGATTATTTTTAGGGGTATGTCCACAAGGTCTTAACACGTTTTCAAGGAACTGCTGCTTCACTTGTATGATATGAATACACAGTGCATTTCGTGAAAGCCTCGATGTCTGAGTGTGTTAGACTCTGAAAGAGTGGGTTCGCATCCAGGATGGGACTAAAGCCCCAAAGTAAGACATTCTACGTTTCTTAGAATGATTAAAGTGGAAAGTGTGTTTAGTTTTAAGCCTCCTTTAGCAATATCACGGAGGGAGACACTAGAAATGGGCTTCGCACTTTGTACCCATGTGGGGAATCGATCCCGGGGCTTTAACCACCAGCCTAGCACACCGGCCTTGTACGTTTAGAGTTATTTGTATGTATGTCTGTATGACTGTCTGTTTGTTCAACGTGGCCAAGGGACATTCTATCTATAAGCCAGCTTCCTGTAAAGCAGAGAAACGCGCGCTCTAATAAACTTCATGAAGAAAATTTGGATAAAGGACGCGTTCATGATTTGTTCACTTATATAGCGACGTGCATTCACGTGTGTGTGCGCGTACGTGTGCGTTTGTTTTGTCCCTTTAATACCGAGCTAAAGGATAACAAGTCTTTTAACTATACTGAGTCAAAAAAGAAACTTCACAAAATGTAATTTGAAAAATAATGAATAATTTTTCTCTGATGAAACATCTATGTATCCGAAATGGGATCCCTATCTTTCGACTCTAGAAAAACGTTAGCAAAACCCACTCAAACCCATCCATTCGTCGTGCAAATGATGTTAGTGCCAAATCAGGTTTTGCACGTGCAGTCGATCACGTGATCTTCGCATCGAAGCTTTCTTCATATGCACGTGTTTGCATTGGCCTCAAGAATTGAAAAAACACTTTTAAACCACTGTTCTAACGGTACTTGAAATGCCACGATTGTCCAATGTGCAACGTGAACGTGCCGTTGGCATGTTGCAAGCGGGAAGATCAGTTATTGACGTCGAGAGAGCAATGGGATGCAGCCGTCGTACTGTGTATGACTTGCGAGGTCGTCTACAACAAACTGGCACCACTTCTGATCGCCCAAGGTCGGGTCGTCCACGTGTGACGTCACGAGCAGAAGACCGTCAAATCGTCCTACGTCACCTACGTGACAGATTTCTGCCGGCTACACGAACCAGGGCTGAGATGTTTAGAGTCGACTGTCCTCACAGACCATTCGAAATCGGTTGCGGGCTGCCAATCTCCATTCTCGACGTCCATATCATGGGCCAATATTGACGCCGTTTCATCAACGTCAACGTCTGCTGTGGGCCCAACGTCACCTCCGATGGACCCAGAGAGACTGGAATCGAGTCGTCTTTAGCGATGAATCCAGGTTTACCCTCAGATTCGCGGACGGCAGGCATAGAGTCTGGAGACGACGTCGTGAACGGTATGCCCAATGTTGTGTACAGGAAGTCGACAGATTCGGGGGCGGAAGTTGCATGGTGTGGGGTGCTTTCTGTGGGAACAACCGTTCCCGACTTCTGGTCATCCGTGGAAACCTCACAGCTCCTGCTTACCGCGACCAGGTGCTCACCCCTGATCTCGTTCCTTTCATGGCGGCTCATGGCCCAGGTCTACAGTTCCAGCATGATAATGCTCGGCCGCATACCGCGATGTTGACACGAAATTTCCTTCAAAATGCTGGAATCAACGTCATGGACTGGCCATCGAGGTCCCCTGACCTTAATCCAATAGAGCACTTTGGGATGCACTTGGGAGAAGGCTTCGTGGTCTTAGGAACCAACCTCCGAATATGGAGGAACTTGGCGCTGCCTTGCAAGAGCAATGGCGCAGAATCCCCAACCACGTGTTCACAAGCATCAGGCAGTCGATGAGGAGACGGTGTTTGGCAGTGGTGAATGCGCGGGGCGGCCATACACGATATTGAACTGAGAAAGTTCGCATTTTTATTCTTGTGACTTGACATTCTGTATACCCATGTTTTGGAACGGCGGTGTAGCCTAATGGAACTGATTATGGCACTGTCATTGTATCGAGTACATAACACAGATCTCAGCAATGAAATAATAACAATTTAACCATCTTACCATCTCTTGTTCTTTTATAGTGCCCTGAAGAAAGAATGTGAAGTTTCTTTTTTGACTCAGTATAGTTTGGTATGACGCGACCGAGGTTCGAACCAACGACCATCCGCTCTCCACGCCGACGATCTATTCACCAGACCATCGGACCTGAGAAGATCCAGGTTAGACGTGATCTTCAGTAACCCATGCTTGTCGTAAGAGGTTCGGAATCGGTGGTTAGGCTCACGTCATCGTATCCCAATTGCGTAGATCAACGCTGTTAATCACTGGATTTTCTGATCCAGATTCATATTTAAAGACCACTGCCATACAGCTGGACTCTTGCTGATTGCGGCGTAAAACTAAACTCACTTACTAGACCGTCGAGGCGTTCCGTTCCGAAAATGAAATGCCATGTCAAGTAGAAACAGAAAACACATGTCAGGTGATTTGTGCTAAATATGTCGAGCATGTTAAACGTTGTTCTATACGCGACCATCCGTAAAAGAATATTACAATGCAACACTGCACAGGTGCTTGATTGGCACTTTAGAAGACGCTATTTGATGAACATAAGGGATTTTCAGGACTTCATCTTCTTTTATTCTGTGCTACAACGTTTCGGGGCTTGTTTCGGTCCCATGATCAGGTAAAACTAATGATAAGTACGGAACAGTCCCCGAAACAAAGATTAAAAGGAGACGAAATCCTGAAAATTCTTTATGTTCATCAAAACTGCACAAGTTTGTTAATCGGAACAAACTCGCCGGACAGTGTAAGCACCGATACATATTAATCACATACATGTATATCATGTGTATATTTACCAGACAGTCCAGCTGTCCGAAGTGCTTCAGAGTTCCGTCCACCAGGAGCTCATTACTTCCATCTTTGGTCAGGTCACATATGGTGGTCACAACCTTAAATACAAAAATACAACTTAATAACATAGTTTAACAATCACATGAAAAGCCGGGTTAGAACTGGGCCTAGATTTTCGAAGATCTCTTAGAGCTAAGATAGTCGTAAGTCTATGTTAATTCATGGCACTTACGACCATCTAAGCGCTAAGAGAGCTTCGAAAATCTAGGCCCTGGTCTTCAACAACGCATGTTTGTCGTAAGAGTCTGCAAACTAGATCGGATGGTCAGATTCAATGACTTGGTTGATATATATATCGTGTATGTGTTAATCTTTTATTTCTCAGGGCCTAGATTTTCGAAGTTCTCGTAGCGCTAAGATAGTCGTAAGTGCCATACATAAACATTAACTTAGGACTATCTTAGCGCTAAGAGAGCTTTGAAAATCTAGGCCCTGGACTGCAGGGTGACGGTGGGGTAGCCCAGTGGATAATGCGTTCGCTCGTCACAGAGAAGACCCGGGTTCGATTCTCCACATGGGTACAATGTGTGAAGCCCATATCTGGTGTCCCCAGCGTGATATTGCTGGAATATTGTAAAGTCGGTGAAAACCATACTCACTCACTCACTCTGAACTGCAGTCTGTAAGCCCATTATACACTACTTACTAGGGTTCCAGTGAGTGAGTGAGTGAGTGGTGAGCTTTCTTTCAAACAAGGCACAGTGAAAAACAATGCAATGTTACATAATAGGTTCCTGTTTGGCGTTGGTTTGTGTCATGGTATCCCATATCGATGCTCATTAATATGTAAATCACAGGGTCGTCCGGTCTTTTATTTACAAACTGACGTCACACAGATGGGCTATTACTTGCGGCGTTAAACAACAAACAAACATTTCATCAATATATAATAAATATCACTAACAGTATATATAATAAATATCACTAACAGTATATATAATAAATATCACTAACATTACTAACAGTATATATAATAAATATCACTAACATTACTAACAGTATATATAATAAATATCACTAACATCACTAACAGTATATATAATAAATATCACTAACATCACTAACAGTATATATAATAAAAAGATCACTAACATCGTCTTTACCAAGGCCTCGTTCGTAGCACTGACTGGCTACTTTCTGTAGGTTGTCATGGTTACGCCCCGTGATAGACAACCTAGCTCCGTAGTCTGCCAGAAGTAATGCTGTCCCCGCACCAATACCAGAACTCGCTCCTGTGAAAAACAGAACATACTTTGTCTTACGTCATACATACACATATTTATCACCCCTTACGTACTAAGAGATATACTTCCAAAGGAAAATCATTATTATACATTGTCTTGTGACCTTGCCTTGAACTGTCCCCACGCGTGAGTGAGTGAGTGAGTTTGGTTTAACGCCGCTTTTAGCAATATTCCAGCAACATCACGACAGGGGACACAAGAAATGGGCTTCACGCATTGCACACATTGGGGAATCGAACCCGGGACTTCAGCGTGGCTAGCGAACGCTTTAACCACTAGGCTACCCCGACCGCCCCTGTCCCCAAAAGCACAGGGGCGTGTCACGCTTACAAACAGCGTCATAAAGACATAGGTATATAGACCCTACCCTAGTACTATATAAAAGGATATATATGTGTTCCAATATTGTCAAACATCGTTGTAGCGAAATTGAAAGGACCTACGTAAATACTTCGAGTTAACCAAGTTTCGACACAACGGCAAAATGCTGACAAAGGCATAGATCGGGGGCCAAGGTTTTACTATGACACAGTTGTAAGAGGTATATCTGTAGACTTTATTCGTAGTCTAAGCTTGCCAACAATCGCCAGCAGTCAAAGGAATGATGTAAATCCTAGGGCTGGCTTAAACGATCGATAATCGGGATATCGTTGATAGGAAAGATTATTGGTGATTATCGATATGAAAAGTGAGTTATCGATAATATCGTACATTGACTTTTGTGACAGAAAAATTGCTTTTAATTTTCTCACACAACATACAAATACGGTACTTGGTTCATGGTCTGCTTCTAAATTATGTTCAGGACGCTGTTTTGTTAATAATCCATGCAAAAACATGTCACCAACACGAGAGGTGTGTAATATATTCATTTCTTTCAGACAGTTTTTGCGTTTATGCTCAAAGGTACGTTTCCGATATTTATCGATAATCGATCAATATTTAATTAACGATTATCGATCTCTAATATCTATATCGATAGCCAGTCCTAGTTAATGATGTAGAAAGGCAGCAGGCAGAAGAATTATAGTAAGTCCCCATGATCCCCCAGTACGGTGGCTTAACTTGAGGTCTATTTCCCAGTTTTATGTCTTGTTCTGTAGTGCAATATATTTCCATGGTGATATACTACCTTTAAACATAAATCAGTGATACGTCGACTTAATAAGTTGACAAGTTTTTAAAAGTTGAAAATGCGACGCTTTTGGATAGTATTACGTTTATTATATGTTTGCATGACCCCTCAAGAATGACGCTGGACATATATACAAGAAGATACTTGTATATCACCCTTTTGTCTACTGTGGTTATAAAAGAATTGTTACACCACAGCTGACTATCAACCATTTGTTGTTTGTGGTTGTAAACAAGAATATCTTCAAGTGCTAATTATCATAGCAATAGTCGCACGTGCACGTCGTGTTTGTCAAATTACTTTCGAACTTATTATTTTGTTTAATTTTTTCCTCCCATATCATCAAAAGGACAAGTGTCAAATATTTTCCACCCTTTTCATTTTAGTTTCCGATATCCCTTTTGATACAACCTCGCCAAAACTTTGTCGCATTCCATTCGTCACCACTTGCCCCTTTCCGTACACTCCAAGATTCGGTTTGTCCCGGAATAACACGAGTTGGTCAAGAATGAACTTTGTCGGCGACTTTGAGCATTCGCGATCATTCGGCTTATTCCGTAAATAGTGACGACCATACGACCATACTCCGGCACAGCGATGACTTAACATAACACTATACAGGGGCAACACAGTGGGTCACATGAGATGAGCTGAATGCGACTTGGGGCGTAAATGCGCCTAAAAGCCGCCCGTAGTCATAGTCTGTAATGGATATCTTTAGACGGCAACATGTATATGATAATTGTCATTACCTGTGATAAGTACTACCTTGCCTTTAACAGAACTCAAACACTTCGTTATCGCAGCCATGACGCGGACGTGTGTACAAGGGAGGTAACTCTGATTAAGCTGTTGGCGCGAAAGACGTTCACAAACTTCGTAACTTGGGGTTACCAAGTAGCATGTTCGATTCTTGTAATCACAAAATAGAAACTGAAAGTTTCATTTACAATTTAGAATTTATGCAACACCAAACAGTGAATACGGTCGCGCGTTTTCCTTTTCGAAAGGTAATTTCATTTCTTTGGGACAAGTCCCCATGTGAAAAAGTGTTCATTAGTGGGTTTAGTTTTACGCCGCTTTTAGTATTCCAGCAATATCACATTGTTGGACACTCTAAATGGGCTTCACACATTGTACCCTTGTGGGGAATCGAACCCGAGTCTTTGGCGTGACGATCGAATGCTTTACGCCGCTTTTAGCAGTTGTCCAGCAGTATCACGGACGGGGACACCAGGAATGGGCTTCACAAATTGTACCCATGTAGGGAATCGAACCCGAGTTTTCGGCGTGACGAGCGAACGCTTTAACCACTAGGCTACCCCACCGCCCCATAAGTTGTGAAGCCTTACCAAACGTTTGTTTGTATGTTTGTATTTGGTCCTATTTTCTGCAATATTCCAGTTATATGACGGTGGTCTGTAAATTATCGAGTCTGGACCAGATTTGAGTCCCCATGTGAAAGAAATATTAACAGTACAAACCAGCCGGGCTAGCTAGACATGGTTTTACTAACCATTTTAAATTTAGAGTAACTAGTTTCATACCCAACCGTATTCTAGGAAAAGGAGAGAAAATGTATTTCAAGTGCAACACGACCAAGAGCAGTGAGGCAGCCCAATGGTTAATACGTTCGCTCGTCCCGCCGAAGTACTGGGTTTGAGTCCCCACATCGGTACAATATGTAAAGCCCTCCGTAAAATTGCTGGATTATTGCTAAAAACGGCGTAGAACCAAAACCGCTCACCCACTCCGAGACTGTTTTACACGTACATGCGGGGTGGTGGGGTAGCCTAGTGGTAGAAGCGTTCGCTCATCACGCCGAAGACCCGGGTTCGATTCCCCACATGGGTACAATGTGTGAAGCCCATTTCTTGTGTCCCCCTCCGTGATATTGCTGGAATATTGCTAAAAGCGGCGTAAATCCCAACTCACTCACGTACCTGCGCAGTCCGTTTGTCCATGATTAATTTACGTTCCGGCCTCGTTCTGCGGCATTAGAGGTACATGTATACATCATTATTATGTACAACTTATGTTAAATACATGCATGATACACAAAATGGTAATGTTTACATATCGCTTGGTTGCACGAATAAACTATATGTCTGTGAATGCATTTAACCAATAAAATGTTACAGTCATGCGTTGTTGTTTATCGTTTGGGCATTGCTTAAAATAAGACGTTATTTTGCAAAATATTGCTACTTTCCTAAATTGAAAATACTGGTTCATTTTGTTCGTATTCGGATTTCTACAGTAATGATTGTTCATACATGTATTTTTTTTCCTTTCTGGGACCAAGGTAGGGCAAATAAACAAAAAAAAACACGCAAAAAATCACCATTATCCAATTAGTTTTTGAGGTGTTTGATTAAAAGACAACGGCGTTACAGCTCGTTCAGCTTGACCTGAGCTACTCTACATATGCATGACCCGGGAGGTCAAATGGCACAAACGGCAGATCGAGTTAACTTCATTAAATAGGGGAGCAAAGAATGTTCCTAATGTTGCGTTCGTGCAAAACATGCATGCATCTACAACCAGTTCAAATATCACTTTTTCTATTTCATGTTCAACTGCAATATGTTTGTAGCTTCATTTTTAAAGAAAGTTGGGATATTGCTGACGATTTATCGACACTGAGATGTGAAACGGCGACCTGTGTCTCGGCTGTTTGACATGTTGACAATCAACTGACAAAGGTGCACCCCTTCACAATAATAGACCCAACCAGCTGTGACACGGTCATGCAATTCATTAGTATTCACTTGATCAGGTCAAACAGAACAAGCTGTACCTCTCGTTTGGTGACCTTGACATAGTGCGATTGTTGGAACCGCACAATACACAAACATTTGTCTCTGAGACCGCAAACAGTTCCATTTTCTCTCTTTGAACGTCCAATATAGACCCTTAGGTAATTGGTGGTTCTTTGGGGAAATCCACAAACTAAACAAATTTTGAAATATTTTAATGCCCATATAAAACAAATTCAAAACCAGAAAGACACAGCATCAAGTGAATTTACCATTTTGTCTCTGTTTGTTTACCTCTTAACAAATTTGTTATATGTTTATCATTTAAATCTGTGTTTACCTCTGGGTCACATAAACCTGATATGGCAGAATAGGTCCACAGTACCCCTTAGAGTAAAGTCCAACCTCGCCCTTGGAATAGGTTTAAAATTGCCTTCCAAACTCATGAGTTTCACCAGATACCCTCTATTATATGGTCTCTGGTTTCACTGAAGTTATAACACCACAGACCCGTGATGGTCAAGGTTAGAATTTACCTTCAGCAATTCATGCTTGTCGTAAGAGGAGACTAATTATAACGGGATCGGGTGGTCAGGTTGACACGTGTCATCGGTTCCCAATTGCGTAGATCGATGCGCATGCTGCTGATCACTGGATTGTCTGGTCCAGACTCGATTATTTACAGACCGCCGCCATATAGATGGAGTACTGCTGTGCGGCGTTAAACCAGGGATAATCTACAACGTTATATAGTCTCCCTGGTTAAACCAACCAACCATGCAACCAATCGTAACACCGCAAGCCCTGCATCACTTCCAACTTTCCTCCCATGTCAAGCTGACATGCCGTGATATAACTAAGGTATTTGCTCAAATATGTGACGTCATGAACAACAGTGACGTAACCATCGATTATTCGCCAAAAGGGCAATTTATGAAGTCACATTGATAGCGTCGAAAATAAAGATGGGAACAATAGCCGTGCCTAAGACGGGGATTAAAACTAATATTTACCCAAGTCCATTGCAAGCTTTTCCGAATATAACAGTTATTAACTGTAAAGAGCATGTAACAATAAATTCCAGTTCTGTCCACTGAAATGACGATTTAGGGAAGGGGAGATAATTATGAAAAAAGCGTCATCATTCGTGACCAACTCGTGTTATTCCGGGACAAGCCGAATAGCGACTCGTGCCCCTCTGGAAGGATTTCATATTGGCGTAGGAACATCAGAACTACTTCAAACAGGAACGATAACTCTATTCCTGTTTGATTCCAATGGTACTTAATATCACCGAAGTACTCATACATTGTATTGCTGTTTTTGTTTTTGCTATTTATTCTAAAGAATTAAACCTCCTTGGTACAACTAAAAGATAGGGAAAAAACCATATTTGTTAAAGACACATTCTGACGTAATTATTACCAGATATTCGCCTTATATTTCCAATTATATTTCTGAAAAGGGTTTAATAATCACAAAAGGGATTTGTTTTATTGAATATGCAAATAAAATTTGTAAATAAAACCCCGCAACATTAAATCCCAAAGCAGAAACTCAAAAAATGACTTTTATAATATTTCTCAAACTGAACATACGTGTAACCTTGCTGTCATACCACAAGTGGACTTTTAACTGAATTCGCTGAAAAATATATGAATGACCACAAGAAGGTCAGACTAAAATATTCCCAGAGATGTGAAATATGTGCCCAATGTAAAAGATTAAAGTTGATTAGTTACATACAGATATAATATTATTGTTTTGAAACTTAGCGATTTACAATTACATTTCCTAAAATTGTTGGAAGCGCACGTACAATCTCCATAGCAAGCCCGCAAGATCGTCAGAAACACCCATGAGAGCCGTTATGTCAACAAACGCACGTGCGTGTATTTGAATCTTTCGCCGTCAATTGCATGATTCTTATCAAAAACACCATAATAGGCAGCGAAATCCTGTTAGCTAAGTTCTTTGTACTTTCAATATGACGATATATATTTTTCATGATTTTTTAAACAATGACATAATGCCATAAACGATTTAAGTACTCAGGATTATTTTTACCAAAGCACCGCAGTCATTTACGCGCGTTCTGATTGGTTTGTCGTATTTTCGCACATAACAAGCAACGAGAGGGGGAGGAGTCTTCTTGCAGGTTACGGAAAGGGGCGAGTGGTGACGAATGCAGTTGCCTGTACTGTAGTCCAATCAAACCAAAATACTATCGAGCGAGTTCATAACAAACGTAAGACAATTTGTATTTACAGCCAAGCCACAAATGAACTTTATTTGCCATAATGACCCAAAGACATAAGACATATGGATTTCTGTAATAGTGTTGAAACATCTTATCAACACTCTGCTTAAGGTTTATCCCTTTGTGGTAGCCCAGTGGTTAAAGCCACCAGCAAACGCCTAAGAACCGCATCTCTTTAGGACTTCCCTTAACATCAATCTTACACGCCAGAGTTTAACTGAAATAATGCACAAAGCGGCGTAAAACGTAATTCACTCACTCGTTCGTAACACTCGGGAACACAACTGATTGACGTGACCTCGTTGTTTATTTAGCGGGCTGCACCAGCCTTCCCCCATCAACAGCGATTATCTGCCCTGTTACGAAGCTGGCATCATCGGACAATAGGAATTTTATAACCTTGGCCACATCTTCCGGTGTGCCCGCGCCCCCTAGTGGCTGAAGGGTCGCTTGTCTCTCCAGGTACTGAAAACAGTTCAGAAGTTATTAGAATCAGTTCACAACAACTATTGGCTTCAGAATGACTACTGCATGCACTAATGCCTGTGTTGAAATTATTCACGAAATTTTAACATTTCAAACAATGCTGAATCAGAGACCATATATGGTCTCTAGCTGAATGTATTGTCTGGTACAGACTCCATTATTTGGCGACTGCCGATGGAGTATATTTGAGAATATTACCGAGTGGGGCGTTAAACGACAAACAAACAAACAAACAAAGCAGTGTATGTGTCAACAGGGGATGGATGCGTCAACAGGGGGAAAAATCGCTATCTCACCGGGGTGTACTTGTCAGATGCCATGCCAGCACGTCTTTGAAACTCCGACAAAATAACACCAGGGCTGAAAAATAGGAAAAAAACCCATTATCGTCATGTCTGTTTTGCAAGAGATTCAAGGTGCAAGAATAGGCAACTAACAGATTCCATAGATAAGGGAGGTAACTGTATCCGCCCCTGATATGGGGAATATCCACTGGAACCTATTAAAGAAGCGTTATGAAATAGTTGACTTGACGAAGACTAACTGTAGCAGCAATCACAACGTTTGCTTATATTTTACTGTGAAAATCCATTTCTTCCAATTACATCCTATACAGTTGGGTTGGTTTGTTGTTTTAAGCCACACAGCAATATTCCAGCGATATGGTGGCGGTCTGTAAATAATGGAGTCTGGACCAGAAAATCCAATTGATCAACAGCATGAGCATCGATCTACGCAATTGGGATACGATGACATGTGTTAACCCAGTCAGCGAGCCTGACCCTGCGATCCCGTTAGTCGCCTCTTACGACAAGCATGGGTTACTGAAGATCAATTCTAGCCCAGACCTTCTCGGGTCTGTAAATAATAGAGTCTGGACCAGACAATCCAATGATCAACAGCATGAGCATCCATGTACGATGTGTCCTCAACATTCTGGTTGATTGTCAACAATGTATACAGACTGTGTACATGTGATGAAGATAGTAAAGGCAGGATGCACATGTATTGTTGTAAAATTGCTAAAAGCGGCGTAAAACCATACTCATTCACTCAATTCAAATTTCGTTCTTAGTGTCAATTTCACCTTGCCCAAGCTGCATCATTCCGTCTCTTCATACCTATAACTGGGGCGGTGGGGTAGTCTAGTGGTTAAAGCGTTCGCTCGTCACGCGGAATGCCCGGGTTCGATTCCCTACATGGGTACAATGTGTGAAGCCCATTTCTGCATATTGTCCACTGTCGTGACATTAGTCGAATATTGCTAAATGGGGCGTAAAAACCATACGCATATACCTACCTGACTGCATTGACGCGGACTCCATAGGGCGCCAACTCTGAAAATTAGATCAATCCTTGTTGCTTGGTTACGGTTATGATAAAAGTGAGAGAAAAATCATAAATACATTCGGACTCACAGAAAGGAGTAATACCTTGTGAACATAAACATGTTTGCAATAAAACAATTAATATCGCTTTATCACATGCAACATCTTCCTTTGAATGCGAAGATACTGGTATGATGGCGATATTACGAGCGCTTCTAGTAGGGTCAATTTTGCACTCTGGCATCTAGAACCTTTTAGTGTTAACATTCGTGCCGATGCAACGATACTACCAGGGACGCATGACCATAAAACGCTGTTCCGGAAACCTTATTTGACATTTGTGAAAAATGACAACGAGAATAAAAGAGCAAAACGTTTTCCGCTACATACAACCATAATTGGATTGTATCTGTCAAATGTGTAAGTGAGTGAGTTTAGTTTTACGCCGCACTCAGCAATATTCCAGCTATATGGCGGCGGTCTGTAAATAATCCAGTGATCAACAGCATAAGTATCGATCTACACAACTGGGATATGTTGACATGTGTAAACCAAGTCATCGAGCCTGACCACCTGATCCCGTTAGTCGCCTCTTACGACAAGCATGGGTTGATGAAGATCAATTCTAACCCGGATCTTCACGGATGCAAATGTCTCAGTACGAGTGTACCTAATATTATATGAATACAAAAGGACAGGATTGGGGAAACCTCACCCTGTCTATCGCATCCAGATTCGACTTAAATAAATCATTTTTATTTTTGTATTATTTTTCGACCCAAATTAATATTTTGTTACATTCTACCGACATACAATACAACTCTCTCCAAATTGATATGTGTTACACAAACCTGTTAGTTCATAGCACTAGATTATGCATAGTTTATATCGTATCCATACATGATTCATATTTATCGTGGCATACATAGAGATCACTACACCAGCAAGTGTGTCATACTATTTACACGAAACAAGTGTGAAATTTTGTACTGCCCGAGCGATTTTGCAATTTTGCACGAGATTCATTTTAGTTATGTGCATTTGAGCAGTAAAACACGTAAGCTGGGCCCCGTCTCGCATATCGCAATATAGCTTTGGCGAACGTTAGCACGCGCAAAGGGAGCCGGGAACCAGCTTATAAAACACGGTAAGCAAGTGTGACGGCCATCTTCATCGACGTCACGTTCAATTGTTTAATGACGTCACAGATGACGAAATACAGAAACAATGGTTGCTAGACAAAAGTGATGTGCACATATGATATATATGACACTGGTTATGTTTCGCCACATGGGTAATAAAATCATCTCTTTTCCCAAAAAGGAACTCAATCATAATCAAACACACAATCACCATTACCTGTTGCGAAAATCTTCGTCATGTGATCTAGACCTGCTTTGGCAAGGCAATATGGCGTGGATCCCTGAAACTGATGCAGATTTGGAAATTGATTATACAACCAAATATGAATGAGTTCATATCTCTCAAATAGTGAAATGGCTGTCGCATATATGTAAAATATATGATACTATCCAATTATTAGTATTTGTTCAAATCCGGTTTCTTTCTTCCCCGACTTGTGGATCCGTGCGCTATCCATTTATTCTCAACTCAAGCTGCCCGTGGGTGAGGTGAGGTGAAATTGGGTTTAACGTCATGCTTGAGAATATTTCGCTCATATGACGACGTGCATGCGTGTGTATGTGCATGTGCGGCTGCTTGTACTAGCCCAGACTTAAGCTGGTTTTATTGTGCTAGCCCACTGAGATACCATGCCGCAGTGAAGCATGAATACCCCACTCAGACACATTATACTGACTCCGAGCCAACCAGTCCTTGTTGTACCCATTAATGCCGAGCGCCAGGCAGGGACCAACAAGTACCATATTTTAACGTCTTTTGGTATGACGCGGTCGGGGATCGAACCCGCGACCTTCCGCTCTCAGGGCGGACGCTCTAACCACTACACCACGGAGGCGGTGCCACCACACCCCAAGTAAAGGGCCAGTAGACATTATTGGTCCGTAGAATAGCAACGGGATACGATCTCAGATCCTGCCGCTTATCTATTAGTATGGAGATTAAAAAGGGGATTTCTGGCGTATATTTTTGGAATGATGGGCAACTACTTACTGCAATCTGTGCGGAGACGCTGGATACGTTGACGATTGACCCTGAAATATACAGTCACGGTTCAGAGTGGTGTAAGTATTTATATAATCCAGAGAGTGTGTCTTTAGACTAAGAAGAGTAAAAGGTTTCCATGTTGTCAGGAAATGGAGGGAGGCAACTGTTTCATGGTGTCGTTGTACAAAGCGATGTATAGCTCTAAGATGACCGCAACTCCTGTACCTGAACATAGACTGACATTGATAACGCTAAGGTTGTTTTGTACAACGGCATCCTGGTCACCATGAGACTGATGCAATAGCCATGGCATATCTGCTACTCGAAACTATGAGAGCATAGGTTCCTGGAACACATAAGGGAGGCAACTCTACGAAAGGACACTGCATTATCTTTAACCAAAGGAGTATCAGTTACTCGTATTTTCTCTTACCATAGGTTCCTGGAACACAAAGGGAGGCAACTCTACGAAAGGACACTCGTTTGTCTCTCCAATCAACACAATTGAGTGTTCTCTGGAACTATATCAGTGTTTTTTACCTTACCGCTTACCTTTAGTTTTCTTCAAATGAGGCACCGCAAGCTGACACAGATAGAACGGGGCTCTGATGTTGGTGCTCATGACGTCGTCAAAGACTGGAAGAGGAACGTCAATGGTGTCTCCATATTGAGCGCCACCGGCATTGTTTACCTACAACGTAGGTCAAGATAAACATACAAGCCTATCGTTCCATTTAAAGATTATTTTTAGGGGTATGTACACAAGGTCTTAACACGTTTTCAAGGAACTGCTGCTTCACTTGTATGATATGAATACACAGTGCATTTCGTGAAAGCCTCGATGTCTGAGTGTGTTAATAATAATAAATGTGCATTTATAATGCGCGCAACAGATATGCCTGTTCAAGGCGCTACAATGGGAATGTATAAAGATAAAAGTCAGGGAGTGTTGAGTGGATGTAAATGTCACTGTGATACTTGGAGAACATATGGGTCTTTAGTCTTGATTTGAATTTCTCAAAGGTTGGACACAGTTTCAACTCTGATGGAAGTGAGTTCCAGAGGATAGGGGCAGTGCTGGAGAAGGATCTGGAGCCAAATGTCTTCAGTCGATATTTAGGAACTTGGAGGAGATTTTGGTCACTTGATCGGAGTTTACGTGCTGGAGTGTGTGGAGTCAAGAGTTCAGATAGATAGTCAGGGCTGGTGTTATGGAGGCATCGATATGTGATACAGAGAAGCTTGAACTCTATTCTAGCTTTTACTGGCAACCAGAGTGTTAGACTCTGAAAGAATGGGTTCGAATCCAGGATGGGACTAAAGCCCCAAAGTAAGACACTCTACGTTACTTAGAACGACTAAAGTGGAAAGTGTGTTTAGTTTTAAGCCTCCTTTAGCAATATCACGGAGGGGAGACACTGGAAATGGGCTTCGCACTTTGTACCCATGTGGGGAATCGATCCCGGGGCTTTAACCACCAGCCTAGCACACCGTACTTGTAAATTTAGAGTTATTTGTATGTATGTCTGTATGACTGTCTGTTTGTTCAACGTGGCCAAGGGGCATTCTATCTATAAGCCAGCTTCCTGTAAAGCAGAAAAACGCGCGCTCTAATAAACTTCATGAAGAAAATTTGGATAAAGGACGCGTTCATGATTTGTTCACTTATATAGCGACGTGCATTCACGTGTGTGTGCGCGTGCGTGTGCGTTTGTTTTGTCCCTTTAATACCGAGCTAAAGGATAACATCTCTTTTAACTAGTTGGGTATGACGCGATCGAGGTTCGAACCAACGACCATCCGCTCTCCACGCCGACGATCTATTTACCAGACCATCGGACCCGTGAAGATCCAGGTTAGACGTGATCTTCAGTAACCCATGCTTGTCACAAGAGGTTCGGGATCGGTGATTAGGCTCACGTCATCGTATCCCAATTGCGTAGATCAACGCTGTTAATCACTGGATTTCCTGGTCCAGATTCACATTTAAAGACCACCGCCATGCAGCTGGACGCTTGCTGATAGAACTTTGGCGTAAAACTAAACTCGCTCACTAGGCCATCGAGGCTTTCCCTTCCGAAAATGAAATGCCATGTCAAGAATAAACAGAAAAATATGTCAGGTGATATGTGCTAAATATGTCGAGCATGTTAAACGTTGTTCTATACGCGACCATCCGTAAAAGAATATTACAATGCAACACTGCACAGGTGCTTGATTGGCATTTTAGAAGATGCAATTTGATGAACATAAGGGATTTTCAGGATTTCATCTTCTTTTATTCTTTGATACAACGTTTCAGGGCCTGTTTCGGTCCCATGATCAGGTAAAACTAATGATGGGTCCGGAACAGTCCCCGAAACAAAGATTAAAAGAAGACGAAATCCTGAAAATTCTTTATGTTCATCAAAACTCCACAGGGTTGTTAATCGGAACAAACTCGCCGGACAGTGAGTGAGTGAGTGAGTTCACGGGTCGCCGGACAGTGTAAGCACCGATACATATTAATCACATATACGATGTGTATATTTACCAGACAGTCCAGCTGTCCGAAGTGCTTCAGTGTTGCGTCCACCAGGAGCTCATTACTTCCATCTTTGGTCAGGTCACATATGGTGGTCAAAACCTTAAATACAAATATACAACTGAATAACACAGTTTAACAATCACATGAAGAGCAGGGTTAGAACTGGGCCTAGATTTTCGAAGATCTCTTAGAGCTAAGATAGTCGTAAGTCTATGTTAATTTATGGCACTTACGACTATCTTAGTGCTAAGAGAGCTTCGAAATTCTAGGCCCTGGGGCCTTATTCTCGAAACGTTCGTAACCCTAAGAATTCTTAACTTTGATCGTAGCCAATGTGTTAAGAATGGGCTTAAGAAGTTCGTAGGGCTACGAACGTTTCGAAAATAGCTAGCCTGGTCTTCAACAACGCATGTTTGTCGTAAGAATCTGCAAACTAGATCGGATGGTCAGACTCAATGACTTGGTTGATATATATATCGTGTATGTGTTAATATTTTATTTCTCAGGGCCTAGATTTTCGAAGTTCTCGTAGCGCTAAGATAGTCGTAAGTGCCATACATTAACATTAACTTACGACCTCGAAAATCTAGGCCCTGGACTGCAGGGTGACGGTGGGGTAGCCCAGTGGATAAAGCGTTCGCTCGTCACAGAGAAGACCCGGGTTCGATTCTCCACATGGGTACCACGTGTGAAGCCCATATCTGGTGTCCCCAGGCGTGATATTGCTGGAATATTGCTAAAATCGGTGTAAAACCATACTCACTCACTCTGAACTGCAGTCTGTAAGCCCATTATACACTACTTACAAGGGTTCCAGTGAGTGAGTGAGTGAGTGGGTGGTGAGCTTTCTTTCAAACAAGGCATAGTGAACAAACAATGCAATGTTACATAATAGGTTCCTGTTTGGTGTTGGTTTGTGTCATGGTATCCCAGATCGATGCTCATTAATATGTAAATCACAGGATCGTCCGGTCTTTTATTTATAAACTGACGTCACACAGCTGGGCTATTACTGATTGCGGCGTTAAACAACAAACAAACATTTCATCAATATATAATAAATATCACTAACAGTATATATAATAAATATCACTAACATCTATATAATAAATATCACTAACATCACTAACAGTATATATAATAAATATCATATCACTAACATCACTAATAAATATCACTAACAGTATATATAATAAATATCACTAACATCACTAACAGTATATATAATAAATATCACTAACATCACTAACAGTATATATAATAAATATCACTAACATCACTAACAGTATATATAATAAATATCACTAACATCACTAACAGTATATATAATAAAGATCACTAACATCGTCTTTACCAAGGCCTCGTTCGTAGCACTGACTGGCTACTTTCTGTAGGTTGTCATGGTTACGCCCCGTGATAGACAACCTAGCTCCGTAGTCTGCCAGAAGTAATGCTGTCCCCGCACCAATGCCAGAACTCGCTCCTGTGAAAAACAGAACATACTTTGTATTACGTCATACATACACATATTTATCACCCCTTACGTTCTAAGAGATATACTTCCAAAGGGAAAATCATTATAATACATTGTCTTGTGACCTTGTCTTGAACTGTCCCCACGCGTGAGTGAGTGGGGAGTGAGTTTGGTTTAACGCCGCTTTTAGCAATATTCCAGCAACAGCACGACAGGGGACACCAGAAATGGGCTTCACGCATTGCACACATTGGGAATCGAACCCGGGTCTTAGGCGTGGTTAGCGAACGCTTTAACCACTAGGCTACCCCTACCGCCCCTGTCCCCAAAAGAGGGTCATGTGTTCCAATATTGTCAAGCATCGTTGTAGCGAAATTGAAAGGACCTACGTAAATACTTCGAGTTAACCAAGTTTCGACACAACGGCAAAATGCTGACAAAGGCACAGATCGGGGGCCAAGGTTTTACTTTGACACAGTTGTAAGAGGTATATTTGTAGACTTTATTAGTAGACTAAGCTTGCCAACAATCGCCAGCAGTCAAAGGAATGATGTAAATCCTAGGGCCGGCTAAAACGATCGATAATCGGGATATCGTTGATAGAAAAAATTATTGATGATTATCGCTATGAAAAGTGAGTTATCGATAATATCGTACACTGACTTTTGTGACAGAAAAATTGCTTTTAATTTTCTCACACAACATACAAATACTTGGTTCATGGTCTGCTTCTAAATTATGTTCAGGACGCTGTTTTGTTAATAATCCATGCAAAAACATGTCACCACTCACGAGAGGTGTGTAATATATTCATTTCATTCAGATAGTTTTTGCATTTATGCTCAAAGGTACGTTTCCGATATTTATCGATAATCGAACGATATTTAGTTAACGATTATCGATCTCTATTATCTATATCGATAACCAGCCCTAGTTAATGATGTAGAAAGGCAGCAGGCAGAAGAATTATAGTAAGTCCCCATGATCCTTATTATGGTCGTCGCTATTTCACTCTCGTTCAGAGACCACATGCATGTGTTCGTTTTATCGACTGTAGTATATTCAAGGGAGGCAATTCACCCCAACAGCCACATCTCGCGTGTAATATTACAAAGTTTTTGTTGTCAGTCGGTTATACAACTTTACGGTGGCTTAACTTGGGGTCTATTTCCCAGTTTTATGTCTTGTTCCGTAGTGCAATATATCTCCATGGTGATATACTAGCTTTAAACATAAATCAGTGATACGTCGACTAAATAAGTTGACAAGTTGAAAATGCGACGCTTTTTGATAGTATTACGTTTATTATATGTTTGCATGACCCCTCAAGAATGACGCTGGACATATATACAAGAAGATACTTGTATATCACCCTTTTGTCTACTGTGGTTATAAAAGAATTGTTGCTATTTGTCATTACGTAGAAGCCTCCTTGGGTACAACGATGCATATTTGTTAAAGACAGTTTGTCAAATTACTTTCGACGATTATTTTTGAAAAGAATTTTTTGTTTTATTGAATATGCATACCATATTCGTGAAATATTTTGAAAATATATGAATGACCACAAGAAGGTCCAACTCCGTGTTTATATCCCTTTGATACAACAAATTACAAAAATTGTTAGCGTCTTCTTGGAGGTTACGGAAAGGGGCGAGTGGTGACGAATGGAATGGACCATACGACAACACAGTGGGTCACATGAGATGAGCTGAATGCGACTTGGGGCGTAAATGCGCCTAAAAGCCGCCCGTAGTCATAGAATGGTCTGTAATGGATATCTTTAGACGGCAGAATGTATATGATAATTGTCATTACCTGTGACAAGTACTACCTTGCCTTTAACAGAACTCAAACTCTTCGTTATCGCAGCCATGACGCGGACATGTGTACAAGGGAGGTAACTCTGATTAAGCTGTTGGTGCGAAT
Source organism: Haliotis rubra (assembly GCF_003918875.1). Classification (NCBI taxonomy): domain Eukaryota; kingdom Metazoa; phylum Mollusca; class Gastropoda; order Lepetellida; family Haliotidae; genus Haliotis; species Haliotis rubra. Next base: position 192,711 of record NW_025767592.1, read on the forward strand.
GACGTTCACAAACTTCGTAAACTTGGGATTACCAAGTAGCATGTTCGATTCTTGTAATCACAAAATAGAAACTGAAAGTTTCATTTACAATTTAGAATTTATGCAACACCAAACAGTGAATACGGTCGCGCGTTTTCCTTTTCGAAAGGTAATTTCATTTCTTTGGGACTAGTCTCCATTTGAAAAAGTGTTCACGAGTGAGTTTAGTTTTACGCGGCTTTAAGCAATATTCCAGCAATATCACATTGTTGGACACTCGAAATGGGCTTCACACATTGTACCCATAGCAGGAATCGAACCCGAGTCTTTGGCGTGACGATCGAACGCTTTCACCACTAGGCTACCCCACCGCCCCGTTAATGTCAGAAGTAATACAGGACGGGACATAAGTTATGAGTGAGTGAGTTTTGTTTTACGCCGCTTTTAGCAATATTCCAGCAATATCACGGCGGGGAACACCAGAAATGGGCTTCACACATTGTACCCATGTGGGGAATCGAACCCGAGTCTTCGGCGTGACGAACGCTTTAACCACTAGGCTACCCCACCGCCCCATAAGTTATGAAGCCTTACCAAACGTTTGTTTGTATGTTTGTATTTGATCATATTTTCTGCAATATTCCAGTTATATAACGGTGGTCTGTAAATTATCGAGTCTGGACCAGATTTGAGTCCCCGTGTGAAAGAAATATTAACAGTACAAACCAGCCGGGCTAGCTTGACATGGTTTTACTAACCATTTTAAATTTAGAGTAACTGGTTTCATACCTAACCGTACATTAGGAAAAGGAGAGAGAAAATGTATTTCAAGTGCAACACGACCAAGAGCAGTGAGGCAGCCCAATGGTTAATACGTTCGCTCGTCCCGCCGAAGTACTGGGTTTGAGTCCCCACATAGGTACAATATGTATAGCCCTCCGTAAAATTGCTGGATTATTGCTAAAAACGGCGTAGAACCAAAACCGCTCACCCACTCCGAGACTGTTTTACACGTACATGCGGGGTGGTGGGGTAGCCTAGTGGTTGAAGCGTTCGCTCGTCAAGCCGAAGACCCGGGTTCGATTCCCCACATGGGTACAATGTGTGAAGCCCATTTCTGGTGTCCCCCTCCGTGATATTGTTGGAATATTGATAAAAGCGGCGTAAATCCCAACTCAATCACGTACCTGCGCAGTCCGTTTGTCCATGATTAGCTTGACACACAGGTCTACAAACGCATGTAGGTACCAGTGTACGTATTTATTAGCACTTAGAGTACGTTAGGGACTTCAACACTGCCATTCTCCGCATTATGATTTGCATATATACACAACTGAACTGAACTTAATTTACGTTCCGGCCCCGTTCTGCGGCATTAGAGGTACATGTATACATCATTATTATGTACAACTTATGTTAAATACATGTATGACTGACTGACTGGAATACACGCCCTTGGAATAAGTTTAAATTTGCCTTCCACACTCATGAGTTTCACTGAAGTCATAACACCACAGACTCGTGAAGATCCGGGTTAGAATTGACCTTCAGCAACCCATGCTTGTCGTAAGAGGAGACTAATTACAACGGGATCGGGTGGTCAGGCTCGCTGACTTGGTTGACACGTGTCATCGTATCCCAATTGCGTAGATCGATGTTCAAGCTGTTGATCCTGGATTGTCTGGTCCAGACTCGATTATTTACAGACCGCCGCCATATAGATGGAGTACTGCTGTGCGGCGTTAAACCAGGGATAATCTACAACGTTATATAGTCTCCCTGGTTAAACCAACCAACCATGCAACCAATCGTAACACCGCAAGCCCTGCATCACTTCCAACTTTCCTCCCATGTCAAGCTGACATGCCTTGATATAACTAAGGTATTTGCTCAAATATGTGACATCATGAACAAGTGACGTAACCATCGATTATTCGCCAAAAGGGCAATTTATGACGTCACATTGTTAGCGTCGAAAATAAAGATGGGAACAATATCCGTGCCTAAGACGGGGATTAAAACTAATATTTACCCAAGTCCATTGCAAGCTTTTCCGAATATAACAGTTATTAACTGTAAAGAGTATGTAACAATAAATTCCAGTTCTGTCCACTGAAATGACGATTTAGGGTAGGGGAGATAATTATGAAAAAAGCGTCACGTGATTGTTGTCATGTGACAAACTGACATTCAAAATGGCGACTTCCTATGTCTCGCTTGTGTTTTGTCTGTGTGTTTATACGTTTTCTGTCGATATTTTGAATGGACAGGGTGTGCCATACACCGAGAAGTATTATACCCAAACCGTAGACCACTTCAACTACCTCAGCTATGGCAATAAGACTTTCCAGCAAAGATATCTCATTCAGGGTAAGTCATTTGAAGTACCGGTATGGATCCCAAAGTAGTGTGACAAAAACTGTGCGAAAGAGGTCACAAAACCGCACACTGACCTGGTAAGGATGCCATCTGCAGGATGGTTCCATACCCAGTTACATGAATGTGTATAATATTGCCATCAAATTCGAGACCAGCCGTAAATGTATTCTTAGATAATTCGATCAAGGTAGCGGCACTAGCAGGTCAAGCCCTAGTCCAGCATATAACTAGACGACTTTGCACTATACCAAGGTGTGTTCGATGTAGGCCTTGGCTGGAATACGACTTTATTCATATGAACTAGTCAAGCCCCGGTAGTTTTTGGATCAATCATCCAGTTAATTGTTTCATATCTCTTGTGTTGTTTCGTAGCCAGGTTAATTGTTTAGTCCATGACTTTTTTCAAGGACAGCAATTTCCATTTGCCACTGACAATACATTTGATCTTGTTTACAGTTTTAGCAGGATATGTTAAGTCGTTTAGATAACATTAAATATGCTAAACATGAGCAAAAAATGTAAAACAGCAGATTCTACATTTCATACTAATGTGAACGAGATATTTTAGTAAAATATTGTAATGGTGAATTACCAATATTACAAATATAACTAAAAATCAATTTATTACATTCATGTAACATTTGTATGTAAATATATTCTCAAAATTGTCAAGCACAAATTTATTTCATGCTGTGAAACCAAGCCAGGTTATGATTTGACGTCAGAGTAATAAAACTACCTGGTAACAAAATAGCATAGACGGTTGGTCTCAATCTTGCATTGCTATCTCTACCACTGATAACATAAAACATATCTACCATATATATCTATGTCAGTTACATAAACGCTGTCTGGCCTACTATATACTGACATATGCTAAGTTACATATGCAGACTGGTTCAATGTTGACAAAATTGTTCTGAGTTTATTAGTGAAGAATTAGTAATTCAGATGAGTATACACAGAATTTAAAATATTACAGAAACAAAAGTGTATGTATATGTTTTTGTTATAAGTATTAAATGACTGTTTGGTACTTGAAAAAGCTGTGGCATATAGATGCAGCGTTCGAAATTAACATCGGTCCTTAGGCCCAAAGCCGGCTGAAAACCACTTAGACCCACAGCTTTTGTTTTCTGCGGGTCTCTATGGCCGACAGCTTTTTCATCGCTCAATAACTAAGAGTATTATTTTTCAGAAAATATCATTCAGTAATTTCTAGTTTTTATCTCAATCAGCAGCTGTTGTCTGTAAGAGAAACAACTATCATTTTCAAAGAAGCAATTTAGATTACTGAGATATGATCTTTTAACCTCAAACAAGTTATCCGAATGCATTGCAAAGACTAGTCAGTCACAAGAGTTAGATTAAACTCTTAAACTCAGTTTGTTTGTCGTCACATTTTTTGTTTGCTGGGAATTATTATATTGTAGCTAAAATGTAGGGGACCACCTCCATGGTGTAGTGGTTCAATCCCCGACAGCGTCATACCAAAAGACGTTAAAATATGGTACCTTGTTGGTCCCTGCCTGGCGCTCGGCATTAATGGGTCCAGCGGTACAAAAATGACTGGTCGGCTCGGAGTCAGTATAATGTGTCTGAGTGGGGTATTCATGCTTCACTGCAGCGGGGTATCTCAGTGGGCTAGCACTATAAAAACTAGCTAAAGCCAAAGCTAGTTCAAGCAGCCGCACATACACACGCCTGCACGTCGTCATATGAGCGAAATATTCTCAAGCATGACGTTAAACCCAATTTCACCTCACCTAAAATGTAGGGCCTACACATTCTGATCAGGACCCACAACTTTTTATGGTTCTGGGTCCTTAGGGCCTTCATCTTTTCAGGGTTTAGGGAAACAGTGTATAGACGGTAACAGTATTGGGTGGGTTATCAGTCTGAATGGATGGCAGCTTCTTAAGTTCACATTGATAGATTGGTATCACATTTCTGTAATCCTTAACTTGTGACTCAGATTATGTAGAAACACGATCACAGCAACTTACCGATTCATGATAAGACCAGGCCAAGTTAATGATTTATATCTCTTTCGGTGTGTTGCTTAGGCATTCATGGAATTATGTAACAGATTTAGATGCTTGGTCTCTGAATATGTACTACTCACACTTTGCTAAGGATCAGAAAATTTGGCATCTTTACTTAAACAGAGATTTATTATTTGAAATTGTATCCATTTAAAACTTCATGAATAATTATATCATCAGTTAACCCCTCTTTAGGCAAACAGAAACTTTAAGCTAACTGTATGCACTTGATACGTGAGTTACCATAAAAATGGTTTTCATGGCACCAATCAACCAATTTGCAAATCATGGAACGGGTCATTGACAAGTACACAACACCTGTCAATAGCAGGTATGGGATCCACAAGATGCAGTGACATACTGAATGTAGGATCCATGCTTACAATGAGCTTATTTAAACCAAATTTGACCCCACATCATAGTTTTCTGCTGAATCAGTGATTTGATCCTTAGCAAAGTGTGCATAGTACTGGTATATACAATTTTGACCGAAACAAAAGATTTCATTTAAATTGAAAAGGAGCCCTAGAGAGATAGGAGATTCAGAACCTGAAGAAGTATAAAGTTGTTTGATTTATGGCATCAGCAGTGAAGAAAGGGCTAGGCAGAAATGGAAATAATACAGTTCAAGGACTGTGAGCACAATTTATCTTGATGAATTTTCCATGTTTTGTAGACACCTGACATTTGTAACACTGTGATTCATATTTGTTGACATGGAGCAACAGTGGCATCTAAACTCTCAGAGATTCTGTTAAGCTTGGAAAATAAAGTGTAGTCAATATCTGCAACTGGTATCTGATTGAGCTGTCAGACGAATGTAGGAGTTTGCCCCGGGTTAACCCCTGCTTGAAATGTATTCTATATACATGTATTAGAATTATTTTGAGGGTTAGGTTTAGGCATTTTATTCAAACCATATATATTCTTTGGCATATAATGATTAAAAAAGATATAGTGGTCACAGGCAGAAATCTTTTTAATTTGGCTCAAAAACTGATAGTGAATTTGGGATGGTATCCCTTGAATGTAAACCTATTGTTAAAAATGAAATGTGATAATGGACAAATTAAAGGAAATGTATGTTAAATTTCGGATTACACTTTCTTAGTAAAGTACAGATTCTAGTACTTTTTGTGGAAGCCGCGGTGGCTGAGTGGTCTAGGCGTCTGTCTACATGTGCTGGCGATTAGGTGCCTGACTCTGAGGGTGTGGGTTTGAATCCCAGATGGGACTCAACTCAACAAAAGTACAAGAATCAGTACTTTACTAAGAAAGTGTAATCCCAAATATAACATAGGTTACATTTGACCACTTTCTAAAATGGCATCATGTATTTCAAATTAAAGGAAGTTAGTCAGTGATTTAAAAAAAGTCAATAACTGGTCAAAATCTTATTAATTTAAACTAATATGAAAGGGAGGTCACTCTCTTTCCTCAACTCTCCAACTGTATAATTCATATACTATAAATCTTATGACCTGTAAAACCAAAAAGATATAAGCTTATCAAAACTGTCGCACATGCAACATATTGAGATAAGTTGTTAAAAAGCAAAACAATTCTTAAATCATAAATGTCTCTTTTTTCCAACTACCAGCGCTAAGTCTTCACAAGTTTTTTAAACCAAGAAATTGAAACAGTGGTCTGACCTGCATGACTTGATTTATTAAATCACAAGCCTTAGTAGGTCTACCTGCCTTTATAATTTATGACCACTGATTTCATTTTTTATCAAATGTATAAAATAAATAACTTTATTAGTTTTGAGCTGCTGAGTTGCACTACCAAATTAAACATCACAGTTATGTAAGTGAGTTTAATTTTACGCTGGTTTTAGAAATATTCCAGCAATATCATGGTGGGGGGCCCCAAAAATGGGTTTCACACATTGTACCCATTGGGGAATCGAACCCGGGTCTTCAGCGTGACAAGAGGACGCTTTGACCACTAGGCTACTCCACCGCCCCCCACAGTTATGGGGCAAAAGTATGACAACATGGAGGATGCATACCCAAAGTAGCACATTGTGTTTGTCTACCTGTGTATCTTTACAAGTGTTGGGAATTGGTTAAAATCTCATAATTGATGATTGGTTCATTACTACCGATCAATCATCGAAAATAATTGGTTAGCGTCATTTATGAAATTTGTTAATGCACATAACAATAAGAAAAAAAACCATGTAGTTCTTTTGGGGTTTTTTGGCAAAATTTCATATCTTTGAAGGATGACTAGCATGTTAGGAACATAAATTTCTTGGAATCTTTAAGATAAATTCAATCATGACTTGAAACGAGCTTGTAGTGCTTACGAAATATAACAGACAAAACCAACCATGTGAAAAATATTGTTAATGAAGACAAGTGTTCCAGAATTGTTTGTGTTCGATTATGAGAAATTATGATTGATTGCTTGGTTGTTTAGTCACTGCGACCAATCTTCGATTACTAGTATTTCAATTAATCGGACCACCACTAATCTTTACAGAATCATATTGTGCATTGAGCAACTGTTTATATGTTCCTCATTTTCAATGTTTTTGTCATGTTTTTTTGTGATTTCATACAATAACATTACATGAGCTATTACTGTTGACTTTTTATTCCTGTGTGCCCTCTACCAAGCCATAAGGAACATATTTTCCATACCACTTTTGATTTTAGCCATGTTGTCAGCACAAGAAATTTGAACCCTGATATTTCGTTTTCAGACAAATGGTGGAAACGTGGTGTGGGGCCAATCTTCTTCTACACAGGCAACGAAGGAGCGATAACAGACTTCTGGGAAGCCACCGGTTTCGTCACGGACATCGCACCACAGTTTGAGGCCCTTGTCGTCTTTGCTGAACATGTGAGTACAGTTTACTTTCTGCTTCATGCCAGCGAATCAAAACATCGCTGCTAACCTCAACTGGTCTTCCGACATTGGATGGACCAGATGCACGCTTCATCATGAACATATGAACATGTCATCTGGTTTTCAGGTTTGTTTGTACGGTGGCATCCTTGATAATCTCCAGGGTATACATTACGATCTCTCTCCACTATACTCTTGATGCATCTATGGCTCGGCCCGATAATTTTATTACTTCCCAATTGCTGGCTCCACATTCTCACAGTAGCCAATCATCTAAGCCGCTGTTACAACCGGGCTTACCAGCGTCAACAAAGATAGCGGTCGCAGCCGCAAAGGTTTGTTCGCATTGCGACGCAGATTTTTGGGGAAATCATACAGACAAATTGACAGGTCTGAAACTTTAAAAATATATGCAAGAACTCTTTCTACCTCTTTCAGAGTACCTCTGCAACAATTATGTTGCCAAGTTTAATCGGTTAGATAAAAGAAGCGAAAATGAGTTGTGATTGGTACGCTCAACTTCCCAGCGTAGACACCTGATTGGATAAAAAGTCAGCCAAGGGAGGTAATAAAATCATGGGGCCGAGCCATAGATGCATCCAGGGTATAGTGGAGGTTTATCGGAACGCATACCCTGGAGATTATCGAGGATGGTGAGGTGGAAGCAGCCTGTGAACTTCCACCATTTATGTTTTCTTTCAGGAGCATACACCATTCAATATCACTTTGTGATCGTTTATGGACTTGGAGCATTAGCCTTCCAGGTGTCTCGTACTAATCAGGATTTCTTTAAAAATTTGTATTTGTTTAAATTTCAAAGGAAACTATGTTCGAAGTAACAGTCCTGAATTCAGAGATAGAAAAAGTGCTTAATTTGCTTACCATGGCATGGATAATATTGGAATGGCACGAATAAAGTTTTCTTAATGTGCCTTGGGGGCATGACTAAAATTATGAAAATGATACTCACTTTGATTCATATAATGGAAAATCAATACATTTGACCAACTGAAATGATTAGAAATTCTGTATTAAAATTGTGTATCTATATGATACAGCACACAACTGTTGAGAATTGTTTCATTTTCATGTGCATTTTATTCATATATTTTTTTGTAATTTAAAACTGAAATTTCAATTGCTTATCTAAAAAATATTTAAAACTTCTAATTGTTTCAAGTGTATTAATTATTTGTCTACAAATGATCTACATGAGCTTGACCTGTCCTGAAGAGTTTGGACATTGAATGAAACACCCATAAAATATCTGACACTACCACGAGAAGGATCTGAAATAGCAAGCATGACTCACTATGTTATAATGATGATAATAATAATTCATTTATATTGCGTTAGTATCCATCTGACTAGTTGCTCACTGGACGCTGTAGTCAGAATCTGATTATTATTAGCCTCTCTTTAGAATCTCTTTAATCAGCCTCTGATGTATTACATGACCATGATGATTGTTGTATTGTATTGTATTGTGTTGTTTTCCATATTTTTGTACATGTCATGATTCGGCCTGATGGCTGTAGATGTTATCATACATCATACTGTTCTACTTATTCATGATATTATGATCAAACATGTTGGTGAGACATTAAGATCAAACATATTAGTGAAACATGATTATATATATTAGTGAGACATTTGATCAAACACATTAGTGAGACATTGTGATCAAACATATTAGTGAGACATTGTAATCAAATGTATTGATGAGACATTATGATCAAACATATTGGTGAGACATTTTGATCAAACATATTGATGACTCGGGCATTATGATCATCAGAATTATACTGAGTACTTTTTTATGAAAATGATTGTTTTTTAATACACATTTATGACAAAACATAATTTTTAACATCAATGTCATATCATTGAACACATCATGATCACACTGTCATTGATCTCATTATTAGGATCAAACACTACGTTGTTAAAGACATTATTATCAAATGGCATGTTGCTGAACACATTACCATCAAATGGCATGTTGCTGAACACATTATTATCAAATGCCATGTTGCTGAACACATTGCCATCAAATGGCATGTTGCTGAACACATTACCATCAAATGGCATGTTGCTGAACACATTACCATCAAATGGCATGTTGTTGAACACATTACCATCAAATGCCATGTTGTTGAACACATTACAATCAAATGCCATGCTGATGAACACATTACCATCAAATGCCATGTTGTTGAACACATTATTATCAAATGCCATGTTGTTGAACATATTATTATCAAATGCCATGTTGTTGAACACATTATTATCAAATGCCATGTTGTTGAACACATTATTATCAAATGCCATGTTGTTGAACACATTATTATCAAATGGCATGTTGCTGAACATATTACCATCAAATGGCATGTTGTTGAACACATTACCATCAAATGGCATGTTGTTGAACACATTACCATCAAATGCCATGTTGTTGAACACATTACCATCAAATGCCATGTTGTTGAACACATTACCATCAAATGCCATGCTGATGAACACATTACCATCAAATGCCATGTTGTTGAACACATTATTATCAAATGCCATGTTGTTGAACACATTATTATCAAATGGCATGTTGCTGAACATATTACCATCAAATGCCATGTTGTTGAACACTATTATCAAATGCCATGTTGTTGAACACATTACCATCAAATGGCATGTTGTTGAACACATTACCATCAAATGCCATGTTGTTGAACACATTACCATCAAATGCCATGCTGATGAACACATTACCATCAAATGCCATGTTGTTGAACACATTATTATCAAATGCCATGTTGTTGAACACTATTATCAAATGCCATGTTGTTGAACACATTGCCATCAAATGGCATGTTGCTGAACACATTACCATCAAATGGCATGTTGCTGAACACATTACCATCAAATGGCATGTTGTTGAACACATTACCATCAAATGCCATGTTGTTGAACACATTACAATCAAATGCCATGCTGATGAACACATATACCATCAAATGCCATGTTGTTGAACACATTATTATCAAATGCCATGTTGTTGAACACATTATTATCAAATGCCTTGTTGTTGAACACATTATTATCAAATGCCATGTTGTTGAACACATTACCATCAAATGCCATGTTGCTGAACACATTACCATCAAATGCCATGTTGTTGAACACATTACCATCAAATGGCATGTTGCTGAACACATTATTATCAAATATCATATTGTTGAACACATTATTGTGAGCAAACATTGATCGTTGACCACTTCATCAGTAGAGGACTTAATGTTTATGCGAGACAGTGCCTACCTGAGAAGGGGTCACTCATTCACGTGACTGCCTGATCACAGACAGGGAAAATCTTCCTGTCACACGAAAACATGTGTTATTTATGAAAAAAATTAAACAAACCTTGCTACAGTCATTGATAGATGTTCAAGTTATTGCATGACAGGAATGAAAATGTAAAAAGAGAGAATTAAACAGTCACATTTTGACAAAAATGCACAAATTGAAGCACAATTCGACGATATTTAAAAGCGAATTTCACCTATGTGCATATTAATCAGAAACTTACATTTAGTATTTTCTGAAAGCTCATTCGTCGTAGATTAAAAATATATGCAGCTTTCGAGGCACACCAGCGTATACCTGTTTGTTATTGTGTTGAATTATGTTTACTTTCTTTGTGTTTATTCACAACTGTCAAGTAACCACCATGCCTGGGCATTTTACGGGACGCTTTAATCACCCCACACCGTGTTCGCACCCAATCAAGTTGATTCCACAGTGATTGAATTAATTAGGGTCAAGCGCTTCATTTAGTACTGCTGAGCGCACCCGTCTCGCGTGCAAGAGACGATAGGCCATCTTGCATATACTTTACGTCTCTGACTGACCATGATAAAAATCTTCTTGTTTTGACATACAATGTCATTATCATATGTCAGTGTGTTTATGAAACAGCTCATGGCATCGCTTTTCTTTAAATAATGTTACACAAAAATGAACGCAATATTATCAACCAGTCATCATGTTGTCACAGATAACATCTCCATTGTGTCATTAGTGACTGTGAAACTGACCTTCAAAAGTGAAGGTAGCACCATCAAATGCCATGTTGCTCATTAGGTCATTAGATTAAAATATATATGCAGCTTTCGAGGCACACCAGCGTATACCTGTTTGTTATTGTGTTGAATTATGTTTACTTTCTTTGTGTTTATTCACAACTGTCAAGTAACCACCATGCCTGGGCATTTTACGGGACGCTTTAATCACCCCACACCGTGTTCGCACCCAATCAAGTTGATTCCACAGTGATTGAATTAATTAGGGTCAAGCGCTTCATTTAGTACTGCTGAGCGCACCCGTCTCGCGTGCAAGAGACGATAGGCCATCTTGCATATACTTTACGTCTCTGACTGACCATGATAAAAAATCTTCTTGTTTTGACATACAATGTATTATCAATTATCATATGTCAGTGTGTTTATGAATTAGCTCATGGCATCATGTTTTTTTATATAATGCTTACACAAAAATGAACGCAATATTATCAACCAGTCATCTTGTTGTCACAGATAACGTCTCCATTGTGTCATTAGTGACTGTGAAACTGACCTTCAAAAGTGAAGGTAGCACCATGGAACGTCATGTTTTTTTCTTATTTTGACACAGATAATCCAAGTCAGGAAATAGCTTGTTGTTGTTGTCCAACACCTCATCCTATGATGTGTGTCTCATTTAATTTATAACTTAATCATTGTTAATCTCATGAACGACCAAAAGATTGAAACTGACACGTGAAGAGTGAAGCTCTTTGGGCATGCATGTGGGATGGACTATGGCACTATGTAAATACCCATATAATAATAATAAAATTACAGAGCAAGAGCTTTACCATGGTTACGATACCTTTTACATGTTTTTTTTTAAGATTGAGTCCCATTTGGGATTCAAACCCACACTCTCAAAGTCTGGCAACGTCACCTGTTCACAACGTCAGCAATCTAACCCACTCAGCCCCCCAGCTTCTAGAGAAACAGAACAGACAAACTGCCCTTTAAAATGCTTCATAGATATCAGCATCTTTCCTGATTCAGAGAGCTGACTGTACTTATCATGACAAGGATGTATTCCCCTAAAAATACCCTTTCAATCATACCTGACAACAGTTCCCTACAGGTGAATATCTCAATATTTGTTTTTGTCTGCTGCAAGTTTGACGCTATGCCTCACACGCTCCGACATTTACTTTCCAGTCTTGGAGAGCATCTGGGGGTTTAACATGTAGATTTATTGCCTTGTGTGCGAGTGATGACATTTTGTAATGTTGTTTTAGCATATTCGATATTATACAGACACATGCTTAACATCACAAACAAACCTAACTTGATTTTCCAGCAGTAATGAGGATAAATGAATTATTGAATTCCTCAATGGTTAATATATCATTTTAAGATAGATTTCACCGTCATTTTGAATATAGAGTGAAACTAACATGTTAATCCAGGTGTCTAGCGAACTTGGAAAGCACCTGAGGGTTAACATGAAGTAGATTTATTCCCTTGTGTGCGAGTGATGACATTTTGTAATGTTGTTTTAGCATATTCGATATTATACAGCCACATGCGTACATCACAAACAAACCTAACTTGATTTTCAGCAGTAAGAGAATATATGAATTATTAAGTTACTAAATGGTAAATATATCATTTTAAGAAAGATCATTTTGAATACGTAAAATGTATCCAGCCAGGTAACCCAAAGTGCTTAGCAATGCTAATTATTATGTTAAATATGTTCGTAGAAAACATGCATTATACTTATACGATAGCAATATATAAGATCTCTGTTAGAATAACTGCTTGACATATAAATTATTCTGATAATGGAAAAGAAAGTCTTTGATGTTATATTTTTGGATCGTTTTTAACTGAATCACCGGTACGTTGGACCAAAACACCAATCTGTGCCCAGCTGATTGCTGTTTCCGGCTTAGTCGAATAACAGGTAGCATGACAGGAACAACAATTGAATTATCATGTCTTGTGATGTTTGATTGCAAGTTTCATGTACAGTGTACTCTGTCAATACCGGCATCAGTCGGGACCAAGTAAAAATGCCGGTTTTGACAGAGTGCCGGTTTAGCTAGGTTCGCTTATGACGCCTGCGCACACGGAAGTTCGCTGTCGTACTGTCACGTTAGCATTAACAAAATGTTTGAATAAGAAACAAGGCAGTGTCTGAATGCACATTCATGTTGTTTAAATCAAATAAAAATGTCTGAAATCTCTTATTAAATTTCAACTGATCATATATTATCGGCAGAATTAAAATTATAAACTATTTTTCGCAATGTTATTGCAAACAACGATTTTTGTTTATGCTTCGCAGCGGGTCTACAATAGCATTGTCAAAGAGCAAAGTAACGATGTTTCAAACATCGAGGAAATCATTAAATAAATTGAAATCAACAATAACATTCATAAAAGTTGTCAAACGTACATATAAAATTACTATTTCCATTCTTTTGAGCGATCATGCAATGTAAGTCAAGTCACTGACAAGTTACATCTCGGCTTTCACACGATGCTTAATGTGAAAATATATGCGTGAAGCATTTTTGTCATAGGCCATAACCTAGCACGATATGTCCAATACGTTCCATGATTTACGTATAGGTAGCGATGTCTTTCTTAATATGTTCAGAATAGCATTATTTACCCAAAAACTTTTGTCTTAATCTAAAACTTTTCGTTTACGAGGGGACGGTATCCATTTCCATAATATGATTGGCTGCTTAGGTCACGTGTCTGATTTTGACCAATCACGACCCTTATAAGCAGAGTGTAGTGAAAAAGCGTCGTTAGAAACCAATCTTTATCCAATAAAATCGCTTCTTACAAATGTGAAAATACTCTCGGCAAGAGTACAGTGATATTGTTGATGTTCAGAGCTTTCGACCGATACACGCCATCAAACGATTCGCCTCTATGTAAGTGACACGTGCCACTCACTAATTAACACGAAACTGATTGACACTTCCCGTTTCTGAATAATCTCGAGTCAATAATGCGCTAATCAACAACATGTAAACACTTGCTTGTTTATACAGTCAAACTGCCCACTATATGCATTAATTACTCTGGGTAAGTGTTACGTACCACTCACTGATTAACAAGATACTGATTAACACTTCCCGTTTCTGAATAATCTCGGGAGTCAGAGCGAATTGTGTTGTTACATCATTTGGACCTAATTGCATCAAAGGGTTACGTCGTCTTTCAGGTGCCGGTTTTTACAGATTCGTTTTCATAACAACTTGTTCGTTGGGACTGAAAAACAATGCCGATATCCTGAATAGACAGATGCCGATGTTTACAGAAGTTTCTAAATGATAATAACGTGCATTTCTGCCGGGACTGAAACTTTGTGCCGATGTAGACAGAGTGCCGGTGTTAAGAGAGGCCGGTATTGACAGAGTCCACTGTACATACGTCTTTTTTCATTTACAAAGTTTTTGGTTTTTTTCCACCTCCAACAATACAATATAGTTTTGACTGGGCACAATACACGAAATAGCAGTTTTGTTATGTCCATGGAAAATACGATTTTACTTGGCCTTTGTTCCGAGTTATGTAATCATTACTATAAGGCGGGTGTCTAATAACGCGGGGGTCATCCATGGACCCCCAAGACCCGTGTTATGGCGAGGGATGACTGTATATATAGAGTGAAACTAACATGTAAATCCAGGTGTCTAGCTGCTGGTTTTAATCATCATGCGAGTTGAAGATCCCGGTTAGAATTGGTCTTCAGTAACCCATGTTTGTCTCCCCTCATGATGCTCATGAAGATCCAGGTTAGAATTGGTCTTCAGTAACCCATGTTTGTCTCCCCTCATGATGCTCATGAAGATCCAGGTTAGATTGGTCTTCAGTAACCCATGTTTGTCTCCCCTCGTGATGCTCATGAAGATCCAGGTTAGATTGGTCTTCAGTAACCCATGTTTGTCTCCCCTCATGTTTGTCTCCCCTCATGATGCTCATGAAGATCCCGGTTAGAATTGGTCTTCAGTAACCCATGTTTGTCTCCCCTCATGATGCTCATGAAGATCCAGGTTAGAATTGGTCTTCAGTAACCCATGTTTGTCTCCCCTCATGATGCTCATGAAGATCCAGGTTAGATTGGTTTCAGTAACCCATGTTTGTCTCCCCTCGTGATGCTCATGAAGATCCAGGTTAGATTGGTCTTCAGCAACCAATGTTTGTCTCCCCTCGTGATGCTCATGAAGATCCTGGTTAGATTGGTCTTCAGTAACCCATGTTTGTCTCCCCTCATGACGCTCATGAAGATCCTGGTTAGATTGGTCTTCAGCAACCCATGTTTGTCTCCCCTCGTGATGCTCATGAAGATCCAGGTTAGATTGGTCTTCAGTAACCCATGTTTGTCTCCCCTCGTGATGCTCATGAAGATCCTTGTTAGATTGGTCTTCAGTAACCCATGTTTGTCTCCCCTCGTGATGCTCATGAAGATCCAGGTTAGATTGGTCTTCAGTAACCCATGTTTGTCTCCCCTCATGATGCTCAAGTGAAGATCCAGGTTAGATTGGTCTTCAGTAACCCATGTTTGTCTCCCCTCATGATGCTCATGAAGATCCAGGTTAGATTGGTCTTCAGCAACCCATGTTTGTCTCCCCTCGTGATGCTCATGAAGATCCAGGTTAGATTGGTCTTCAGTAACCCATGTTTGTCTCCCCTCGTGATGCTCATGAAGATCCTGGTTAGATTGGTCTTCAGTAACCCATGTTTGTCTCCCCTCGTGATGCTCATGAAGATCCAGGTTAGATTGGTCTTCAGTAACCCATGTTTGTCTCCCCTCGTGATGCTCATGAAGATCCAGGTTAGATTGGTCTTCAGTAACCCATGTTTGTCTCCCCTCATGATGCTCATGAAGATCCAGGTTAGAATTGGTCTTCAGTAACCCATGTTTGTCTCCCCTCATGATGCTCATGAAGATCCAGGTTAGAATTGGTCTTCAGTAACCCATGTTTGTCTCCCCTCATGATGCTCATGAAGATCCAGGTTAGATTGGTCTTCAGCAACCCATGTTTGTCTCCCCTCATGCTCATGAAGATCCAGGTTAGATTGGTCTTCAGTAACCCATGTTTGTCTCCCCTCGTGATGCTCATGAAGATCCTGGTTAGATTGGTCTTCAGTAACCCATGTTTGTCTCCCCTCGTGATGCTCATGAAGATCCAGGTTAGATTGGTCTTCAGTAACCCATGTTTGTCTCCCCTCGTGATGCTCATGAAGATCCAGGTTAGATTGGTCTTCAGTAACCCATGTTTGTCTCCCCTCATGATGCTCATGAAGATCTAGGTTAGATTGGTCTTCAGTAACCCATGTTTGTCTCCCCTCATGATGCTCATGAAGATCCAGGTTAGATTGGTCTTCAGTAACCCATGTTTGTCTCCCCTCATGATGCTCATGAAGATCCAGGTTAGATTGGTCTTCAGTAACCCATGTTTGTCTCCCCACGTGATGCTCATGAAGATCCAGGTTAGATTGGTCTTCAGTAACCCATGTTTGTCTCCCCTCGTGATGCTCATGAAGATCCAGGTTAGATTGGTCTTCAGCAACCTGTTATATTGAATTATTCAGGACAGCCATCATCCAAATATTTAAAAAGTCCAAAACTATGTTGTCAAGACATGTGAGACTTTATTGTAATATATATATATATATATGACGCTAACCTGTAATCTTAATCACTGCTGTAAATCCTTATCCCTTCCGCATTGTACATTGACTTGTCAGGCAATTAATTATTGTATAAGACATTTATAATCTTCATTGGTAATCCCCCTTGGCCGTGTCTGCCATCACATCAACTGGTCAAGGAAGTGCTATTGTTTTTCTGTCTGTCCATTGATGATTCGTCGCCTGTCCATTGTTGTCAAAAACTGTATATATATACTTAGTATGCTCACATCTAGACTGTGAAGGGTACGAGTCCGGGATGTCGACTGTCTGTGTGTAGGGACGACCACGAGCAGGATAATGCCGCTCGTAGGAAACGTCCTGGGGTTGAGCAGGTACTCCGCTCACCACATTTATGTCTTGTGTATTTGTTTGTCATGTAACTAAAGAAGTTTGAGCTCAACGTATTCCTTTGTCTTGTCAACGCATTGTACGTACACTTCATCTTAAACTTTAGCTAATTCCCCAGTTGACTGTATACCACACGTTAACAAACCCATGCTTGTCTCCCCTCATGAAGATCTGGGTTAGAATTGGTCGTCACAGGTTACTTACGGATCGGGTGGTCAGGCTCGCTGACTTGGTTGACACATGTCATCGGTTCCCAATTGCGCAGATAGATGCTCGTGCTGTTGATCACTGGATTGTCTGTTCCCAACTCGATTATATACAGACCACCGCCATATAGCTGGAATATTGCTGAGTGCGGCATTAAACAACAAACAAACAAAAATGGTCAGACTCTTTCCGTTGGTTTTGTTCACTTTGGGATTTAGGTGATGTTCATTGTTTATTTGTCATCGGTTCCCAAAAATGCAGATCGATGCTCATGCTGTTGATCACTGGATTGTCTGGTCCAGATCGATTATTTACAGACTCCCGCCATATAGCTTGAACATTGCTAAGTAGCTGGAATATTGCTGAGTGTGGCGTAAAACTAAATTCATTCACTCACTCATTGTGTATCCCACTGCTAAATTGTGCTAGTAGTCTTCATATCATTGTAGATTTCGCTGTTCAAATCATATGTTAATGGTTGAACATGGAAGACGTTTAAATCTTGCACGCAACGAACGGTTGTGTCCCTTGTGTGTTATTCCTATGATCGAATCCGAATACCATTTTTGCCTTGAATGTCCATTGTATGACGATCTGAGAGCATCTCTCATACCACGTTTTTATTATGTATATCCTTCTGAAAACAAGCTAGCTCTACTGTTTACTTCTCAAAATAATATTGTTATAAACAACCTTTCTAAATATATATTTTTAGCTATGATAAAACGTATGAAATATTTGGCATCCTGCTGATCTTGTGTTCACATCTCTGTACAATTAACAGAACAGAACAGAACAGAATTTTATTTCAGTAACAGGCCTCCGGCCCAAAATACATGTACATAAATTGATGATAAGTAGAGCACATATATATCTCATTTAGATTTGTGTTTCTTGTCAACAAAGTATAAAAATAGACATACATCCTTGATAATATTAACATTTTTACTCTGTAATATTGATATAAAATTAATAATTGATGGACATTTACTAAAATATTTTAATATGTACTTATTTCTGATATGAGAATATGCATCACAGATATAAAACACATGCCATTCATCTTCAACAACGAAGATACCATTTAATTTACAAAACAGGCAATGCCTTTCATTATATGCAACATCAGTGTATCTGCCCGTTTCAACTGCTAGTTTAAAATTACAGCACCGAAATCGGGGATATATAGTTTTTAAATATTGAGGGATATCATTATTTATCAAGTAGCTCTCAACATTTAACAAAGATTTGAATTGCTTATAGTAAAGACATTTACAGCTACTGTCCAAAGATGATTGCCAAGATTGAAATAAATTATGTAGTCTCATGTACAATTATACCTCTATGTCCATTCCGTCACTTTTATGGCGCTTCATGTCATATCTTGAATCCTTCTGACATGTATGTGTATAAAGGGCCGGTGGCCCCCTTTCTGAATAAACACACATCCCACTCTGATAAAATGATAAATCTGTCTTTACAATCTTCATCACATGTACACAGTCTGTATACATTGTTGACAAAAAAATGTTCAAATTGATTTGTGAGAGAGATGTATATAGCCAGTATGTGTAAATAGCAGAATCAGTGTCGAAAACATTGATGCCATTGTCATCAAGAGATATCAATATTGATCTGACAACACCTGCAGCGCTAACATCAATTAAACCAGTCTTCCCTGATTTATTTCTGCCGACATACAATCATCACATGGCGTTTTGTGCTCGGGACATTGGGTTCAGTGTAATTAATTAATATACCGCTAGCCTCCATGACAATCGTTACACGGGTCTGGTCCGATAATCAACTCATAATGTGTATAATGTGATTATATTTGTATAGATTTTATGGGGAGATGAGTCCGATGAAATTGAGGAATGTCAGTTATCTGGTTATTGCGATTAATTATTGAGTGAATGTTGTTTTGTGCCTGTAGCCAGTGTGTGAAATAGTCCGTGGCAAGTAAAAATCCAGTCAGGCTAGTAAATCTCCACAGTCACTGGCCTGACTGGCTAGTGAATTTTAATGGGGTCATTTTGCAAATATATCACACTTGTTAAGTTAAAACACACTTTTAAATCATGCAACATTATGACCTGATGAAAAAGTTCATTATATTAGCAGCTTAATGATGAAACCTGTGTCATGCCAACTGTGTCTTTTTCTGTTTTTGTAATCTTTTGCTTAGTTTCTACATTCAAATTTCGTGAAATATTTTGTGGGCAGGTAACTTTCAGTCATAGCTAGCCTGACTTGCTAGCAAAGTTTGGAAACTAGTTTTCACACTGCCAGTAGCAATATGTAATTGTATTAGTCGAGAACATAAGGTACCTACTGATAAAGTTGTGCTGTGACGTTTATTGTGCCATGATTTCAAACAGATAAAATGGCTTAGTTTGGAAATTGTCGATTTGCTCCAATTATTCTACAGTGGTTAAAGTGGTCGGTCGTCAAGCTGACATTCCCCACATGGGTACAATGTGGGAAGACTCACTCACTCACTCACTCACTCACTCACTCACTCACTCACTCACTCACTCACTCACTCACTCACTCACTCACTCACTCACTCACTCACTCACTCACTCACTCACTCACTCACTCACCAATAACTTTACAATCATTTAGTGGATTGTTTTCAGATTTGAGAGGCATGGCTTCATTGTTTACAGGACATTTGATTTCTCTTTTCTCCGACGTCCAAGTTGATGGAACATTATATCGTCTGCCATGTTGATACAGCTAATGACGAGTTGATGATAACCCCAAACCTTCATTAGCCTAATGATGGATTAATGAAGGGATTCCTTTCTTAAGGGTTTCCTGCAACTGAAGATAATCAATGATTAAACTAATCATAGTTTAATTAACGATTAAAGCTTTATTAAAGTTTGATGCAACCGGGTCCCAGTCTTATATTTTTGTGAGAAATAATTTTGTGATAAATAGTGCTGTGTCAATCCTTTCACATAGATTCATAAACCTTACCATTATCTCTCTCTTAACTTGAGACGAGATCACGTGATGACACGTGACCACATTCGGAATCATCATACAGTCGTACATACTTATGGAAACTTAAGATTCCACAAGATTATATTTCTCAGATTATATTTCATATTTGAGAATCTGGTATCTTCAAGATGTTATCTTTACATAAACTTTACTGTTTTGCCTAAGGAAATAATAACAATAAGTCATCTTGTATAGTGCACAGTTTCCAAACACCACGTGATGGCTCGTGGCGCTTTTGTTAACACAGCTAGACTAGGCATCAGGGTGACATTTTAAGAAGCGGAAAGTTTTGAAGTTTGACTGGAAGGTAGACAGTGTTCCAGAGTTTTTAATGCAGAAGGGCAAATCATTCCAGAGAATGGCGGATGTGAAAGAGAAGCACAATGAAAGTATTGTGAGCTGCAACAAATACTTATTTGATCGAATTGGCGTACTACTCAACAATGTCCTAAATGATTTACCGGTCTAGATGGCCTCAGCTCAGGCTAATAAGGATTGTTCTGGGCTCCATTTGGATCTTTTTTGTAGATATATATATGTTCTTAAATAGGGGGCTAGATTTATGGGACAGTCTGTTTAAACAAATATTTTCAATTTACGTTCACAACATGAAATCATCTAAACTTTATTTGGCAACCTTGGGACAACAACAGCTCAGATTCTTTAGTCAATGAGTAAGTGAGTGATTGTGTTAATTTCTTCTGCTTTTAGCAATATTCCAGCAATATCACAGCAGAGAACACCAGAAATGGGCTTTGCACGTTGTCCCCATGTTGGGAATACAGGGTTCGAAATACCCCATGTATTAGCGTGCCATGGCACGGTAAATATGAAAATGGCACAAATAAAAAATGTTCTTGGTGCCCTTATGGCACGCCTAATATTTTTGAGACATAGCACATCTTTAGTCATTTAAGCCCCAAAACAAAACACTTACTCAAATGACAAACAAGCAAAAACATTTATTCTCTTATATCACCCAGGAAATCACTGGAATTAAGATGGATGATGTGAAGCAATCTGGTTGTTTTTCCATTTAGAGTGATGGGAGTACTGATGGTTTGATTATTGATGAGGAAATTGTGTATGTTTGACATATTGAAAAAAGTGAACCTCTCACACGATTCTTAGCTATTAAAGGTGATGGGAAAGCAGAACAAATGTAACATAAGAAAGCCATCTTAAGCAGAAGACATATCAGTGATAACCGAAAACTGGTTACATTTGTTGTTTTCTGACAATGCATTTCAAACATCATCATCCTTGCTACTGTCATATATTCTAAAAACATGTGGGCACACTTGATTTCTGAAAGGCACACCTAAAATATTTACCTGGTGCCCTAAGGCACACTTAGAAGAAAAGTATTTCTATCCATGGAATCAAACCCAGATCTTCAGCGCTAAGAGGTGAACGCTTTTACTGCTAATCAAAGAACTCAGTCTGTGACATTGGTTTCTAGCTTTGAAAAGGGACATGGTGTTGTCAAGGGAGATTACAAGGTTCTACAGCGACAAAAAAAACAAAATACCGATGTTGTCATAGCAACCTATAAAAATCAGTGTATCAAACCTGATGAAAATCTTGTTTGCATCGATTTTATTGAGTGGAACTATTGTGCAGGGATTGGATCCCAACGCATTACTGAGACTTCAGTATTCAGAATTTCATTGCCTAAGGACTAAAGATGAAAGGTCGTTCTTGACACAGGTATGACAGGTATGTAACACAAGTATGTTCAGGTATGCAGAAATGTATGTACTAAGGAAAGAGAACAGTATGTGAGTACCATAAGAGCTGGTTTGTCTCACAATCCCTGAAAAACAGTATTTTATCTTCCGCCCAGCCCTTTCTGCAATTCAGAAGCCATAAATGACGCAAGTCTGGATTTCCTCACTTTAAGGTCTCCAAGCTCACTTGTTCTCCTTTTCAATTTAAACAGAATTGTTTGTTTCAAAATTATATATTTTTATAGACTTAAGTGTAAGTATACCTAAACAGTGGACAGGTCTATGTTCCTGTAACCCAACTGAAACCAGGTCATATTGTAGTTTCAGGGGTCACAGATTGAGTGAGTTTAGTTTTAAGTCGCACTCAGCAATATTCCAGCTATATGGCGGCAGTCTGTAAATAATCGAGTGTGGACCAGACAATCCCGTGATCAACAGCATGAGCATCGATCTACGCAATTAGGATACAATGACATGTGTCATCCACCTGACCACCCGATCCCGTTAGTCGCCTTTTATGTCAAGCACGGGTTACTGAAGATCACTTCTAACCCGGATCTTCACGGGTCTGATTACAGCTGAATGGTGCATGATACTGTGAATCGCTGAATATATGAATACATGACTGTATGATGCTGTATTGTTATACACAACTCCAGAATGACTCTCATACATCAGTATGACAGTTCCTGCCTACTCATGAAGATCCGGGTTAGACTTGGTCTTCAGCAACCCATGCTTGTCGTAAAAGGCGACTATCAGGATTCAGTTTGGCGACTTGGTTGACACTAATGTCATCATATCCCAATTGCGATTGATGCCCAAGCTGTTGATCACTGGATAGTCTGGTCCAAATCATCATTGGGAATCTTTCTGTGTTCCAGTTTGGTTAATTTCTTGTACAGCTGTGGTAATATCTGTAGTATGCATGCCCACAACGAACCCTTCAGCTTAACTAAAGCACTTCCATCTCACTATCTCATTACCCTATGAACTCAAGCACATGGCTGAGCAGATGTAAACATAGTTACTTTGAATTAAACTGAATGAATACCACAACCTGTTCTCAGGAGTTCAGTGCAAGTGTGGTGGGGAAGCCAGTGGTTAAGGCATTCGCTTCTCAAGCTGAAGAAATAGGTTTGATTCCCAACATGGGTACAATGTGTGAAACCCATTTCTGGTGTCTCCTGCCGTGATATTGCTGGAATATTGCTAAAAGTGGCACAAAACCTCACTCACCCACTCACTCACTCACTCACTCACTCACTCACTCACTCACTCACTCACTCACTCACTCACTCACTCACTCCTCACTCACTCACTCACTCACTCACTCACTCACTCACTCACTCACTCATGCTTCTTTATACCCGTGAAGATCTGGTTTAGAATTGATCTGGTGGTCAGGCTCTCTGACTTGGTTGAGACATGTCATTGTATACCAATTCTGTAGATAGATGCTCATGCTTTTGATCACTGGATTATTTACAGACCACAATCAGATAGCTGGAATATTGCTGAGTGAAAATCCCAAACAGACAATTCATTCACATCTGATGTGGTCAGTGCTTTGATATGACTGACTCACTGACTCACTGACTGACTGACTGACTCACTCACTCACTCACTCACTCACTCACTCACTGACTCACTCACTGACACACTCACTCACTGACACACTCACTCACTGACACACTCACTCACTCACTGACTCACTCACTCACTCTCACTCACTCACTCACTCACTCACTCACTCACTCACACTCACTCACTCACTCACTCACTCACTCACTCACTCACTCACTCACTCACTCACTCACTCACTCACTCTTGTCCATAGATTGAAACCTGATTTACTTCAATATGATCCAAGGCCAGTCAACACGGTGACCCATGGGGACTCAAACTCCTCAGACCATATCACTTCCTTCCCACCTAAACCTGACACTACCATACTGAGAAATCGCAGGTTTCAGTGTTAATCCAGACACACTATATGTGGCCTGTGAGCGGAAGTAATCAAATGTGTTCCTGCGTGTGATGTGTGCGCCAGGTGGGCCGGACAGTCCAATGGCCGAATGTGGCCACTTAATTAGCTTCACCTCGTTAGTACGTCAGAGGCATTCCAGAAACCTTATCGTTGAATCCCATGAGAAATCACAGTCAGATTGCTTGCCATTTTCATGTCGGGGATGAATGCTCTCTGGTTCATAAAAATCGACATCAGAGCAGGATGGAAACTGAACAAAAATTTCAGGCACAGGCTAATCAATGAGTTTTCAGTGATGATGTAGACAGTTTTCCCTTGGATAACTTCAGTGAAAGGCAACATTTTTAAAAGCTAGTGTTACCATGGTTACTCTCAGGTTACAACTTGAGTTAAAAATTAATGATTTCACTTACGCTCTAATTTGTGAAGGCAGGTGGTTTGTGTTAAATATTTTAAATTACGCATAGCTTTTAAAGCTTCTTCTTCAAATTCAAAATCGTAAGATGAATGCATGTGTTGGTAGAATGCCAGTGGCTCATTATGGAGGTCTGTCTATAGACTTTGAGGAGTATCACTTCTCTTGCATATGAAAACCTATTCCATGACGGTAAATAATCTGATAATCTTTTTATTTCCTTGAGCATGAGGATGGGTAGCCTATTGGTCAAAGCATTCACTCTTCATGCCAAAAAAGACCCGGGTTTGATTCCCCATATGGGTACAATGTTTGAAGCCCATTTCTGGTGTCCCCGTCGTGATATTGATGGAACATTGCCAAAAGTGGCGTAATACTTAACTCACTCACTCACTCACTCACTCACTCACTCACTCACTCACTCACTCACTCCACTCACTCACTCACTCACTCACTCACTCACTCACTCCTCACTCACTCACTCACTCACTCACTCACTCCACTCCTCACTCACTCACTCACTCACCTGCCTTTGGTTCTCTCCTGCTTGCTTTAGCAAAGGCACCCGAAGTGACAGAAAAGCATTTGTTATACCCCATGACCTAAAAGGTCACCAGGGGGTATAAATCTCTCATCGATACATCTCTTGAACTTGATAAAAGGTCCCTCATCAAATTGATTTGATATTTTTGATACAGATCTTGTTTTTTGGTCAGGGATAATTATTATTGTTTGTTAGATGAAGTTGTGAGTCACGGTGGGAGCCTTGCTCACATTATTTGGGCTTGTTTCAAAATGTATTCACCCTAAAATAAGATAAAAGGCAAAATGCAGTAAATCATAGGTTTCTTTTCTTTTTTAACAATAAGAGGCAACTAACTAGATCGGGAGGTAAGGCTCACTTATTTCGTTGACGTCATTGTATCCTAATTGAGATTGATGCTCATGCTGTTGATCACTGGAATGTCTGGTCCAGACTTGTTATTTACAGACTGTTACACCATATAGCTGGAATGTTGGTGAACAATAAACAAACAAAAATGAAATACTTACTGGATGGAAAACTTTTGTTTCATGCAAGCATCTTGTTTTAACCACTCTCATCAATTTTTTATTGTGTTCAGAATCGATTTATTTTTTTCAAAATGTAATATACTTTTTATGGGCTTCAAATCTCATGATAATGCTGAGTCTATAGAGAGGTGTTATTCTTGTGATGTGATTAATAATTCACTAATTCCTTGGAGACGAGGAATGAGAAACTATTCGATTACATGACTTTTTGAACAGACTGTGTTCAGTGAGTGTGTACATCAAGAGATGTGTTCTGTTGTGTGTTTTTTTACCTTCTGTTTTTCTTCTCTTACTACCTTGCCTTGTGGCGACAGTGGGGTAGCCTAGTGGTTAAAGTGTTCCCTCGTCACACTGAAGACCCAGGTTTGATTCCCAATATGGGCACATTGTATTATGTCTGAAGCCCATTTCTGGTGTCCCCCACCATTATTGTTAGAATATTGTTAAAAGTGGCGTAAAACAATACTGGACGTAAAACCGTGCTGGACATTAAGGGATCAAAACAGGACAAGTCAACCAGGGGTTGCACGGGTTAACCTTGACCTTCAAAACAAGGGAGGCAATACCAGATAATTCATTTAGACAGACAGACAGACAGAATTTATTCAATTTTTAAGGCCTCAGGCCCATACAACGTACATAAGAGTTTGGGTAAAGATTTATGCATGCATAATAACAGTTACATTGAAAAATATTAATAATGCGGTGTTAATTGTGTAGCTTTAAGACATTACTGAGATATTTTCCGATTTGTTTAATAGTCTTTATGTTTTCGGTAGACATCAGGTTTATGATAGTGGTTGAGTGTCGGTGGATAGCTGTTATGAGGGAAGCAGAGTTGTCGTTCTTGGCTGTACTTGTCACTTTCATTTATAAAGGTGAGGTGAGGTGAAATTGGGTTTATCGTCGTGCTTGAGAATATTTCACGCATATGACGACGTGCATGCGTGTGTATGTGTATGTGCCGCTGCTTGTACTAGCCCAGACTTAAGCTGGTTTTATAGTGCTAGCCCACTGAGATACCATGCCGCAGTGAAGCATGAATACCCCACTCAGACACATTATACTGACTCCGAGCCGACCAGTCCTTGTACCCATTAATGCCGAGCGCCAGGCAGGTCTGAAGGTACTGTAAAGTAATGGAATGGTGTAGTTCACTTTAACATTTGATTATCACTTTAATGACAGAACCTTAATATTTCTTGTCAAGAATTGGGTACAAAATTTTTCTTGTGGGCACCTTGGAATGCATTCTATTTTCATGTCTGCATCCGTTCTATACTTTTGTGCTTACTGGACATACAGGTCAGTGTTATGTAAAATAGGAATGGCTAAAATGATTGATAATCAGAAATATCATCGATAGGAAAATTATATATTATTATCGATAGGAAAATTGTGTTAGCAATAATTTCATACATTAACCTTTGTGACAGAAATTAGGTTTAATTTTCTCAAACAATATACACATTTAGGACTATCCATGGTCTGCTTCTAAACTGTGTTCAGGATGCTGTTTTGTTAGAAGTCCAGACAATAATGTGTCACCACAAACCAGTGATGTGAAATATATTCATATTTTTTAGATATTTTTGGCATATTTACAATGCTCACAGTTAGGTTTTTTATATTTATTGATAATCGATTAATATTTAGTTACAATTATTGATCCCTATGATCTCTAACGATAGCCAGCCCAAGTATAAAACCAGAGGTACAGATAAGCTGCGTATCTGTGTAAGTTACACAAATAATTATGTGAAAACTCAATTCTTATTAAGTCAGTTGCGTACAAGTACGCTTAAATGTTTGCAAATACTGAATAAATTTGATCTTACATACGTACACACAAAATGTCGAATCTTAGCTAGCGTAGCGGTGCACAGATAAAATAACAGAGGTATATTAAGAGGTTCCACTTCAACACATGAACTTGGCAACTTGCGGTCTTTCTTATCGTTTCTCATATTACAGATCCAATGTGAATAATATTTAATCTTTACAATGTTTAAAATTAATGGACAATGGCAAAATACCCAAATGAGCTTGAGTGTGGTGGGTACAATATATTTGGTTACTCAAATGAAAATTAGGATACCCAATTGAGATGAAAACAAGCGAGTACATAACTCAATGACCCAAAATGTTATCTGTAGCTCTGTAGAACCCTGTTACTGTGTCTGAGGTAGGAAGTTTGGTACATGTAGTTTTTCACTTTATTGCAGTCATTTTCAAGCAGACCTGTTTACAATGGAAGGAAAGCTCTATGTACAAGAATGGAGTACAGCAAGACTTTAATAAATCCTTCATCCTCGATAATCTCCAGGGTATACGTTACGATCACTCTCCACTATACCCTGGATGCATCCACGGCTTGGGGCGATGATTTTATTACCTCCCTTGGCTGGGTTTTTATCCAGTCAGGTGCCTATGCTGGGAAGTTGAGTGTACCAATCACTACTCACTTTCGTGTCTTAAATTATCTAACCGTTTAAACTTGGCAACACAATTAATGCAAAGGTACTCTGAAAGAAGTAGAAGGAGTTCTTTCATATATTCTTTTTAAAGTTTTAGATCTCTGAATTTGTCTTTATTATTTCCCCCAAAATTTGAGTGGCACTGCAAACAAACCTTCACGACTGCGCCTGCTATCTTTGTTGACACTGGCAAGCTCAGTTGTAATGGCGGCTTAGCTGATTGGGTACTGTGAGAATGCGGAGCCAGCCAAGGGAGGTAATAAAGTCATCGCCCCCCCCAAGCCGTGGATGCATCCAGGGTATAGTGGAGAGCGATCGTAACGTATACCCTGGAGATTATCGAGGATGTAAATCCTTGGGAATTTTAATATTTATATTGGTCCGTGTGTCATTTAAAACTGATGTAATCATGATAAGGTAACAGGAGTCAGCTGACTGTAGGATCATTGGTTGCCCAGTCTGAGTACCTTCAATACACAGTACCTTCCCTTTGCTGTCCCAGGATTCTATGATAAATCCCTATTTAAAACCCACTTGCATCTTCAACTGATGGATGTCCCACTCATGTCTATGATTTTGTTGTATGCATTGCGATAAAGAAATATACCGTATACTGGGAAATTTTCAAGGTACTAAAATTTCGAGGTTTGAGACCCCCAGAGCTTTCGAGGTGATTTAAATTTCGAGGTTTGGGGGCCTAAAATATATAAATATTTTAGACAATTTTAATTTCGAGCTTAGAAGACAGTGGCCAGAAACATGACTTACCGGATTAATACTCACTGAGCTATCGGCAAAACTCCTAGTAGCCAGTGATAACTGCCGTCTGACTGTTATAACTACCGATATACCAGTCCATGGCAGAAATAATAGTAATGAAAACAACCCTTTGATGCTTTGTTGTGATAAGTGACCCATGAAACACTCTGTCGGCAGTGTTCAAACATGACGCCATTTTTTCTCAGACGATATTGTTTTTTTAACAACTAACTATAAGCATGTATGATGGGTCTCTGCTGAAACTATGTTGTTGTTAGAAAGCTGACAAGTTGACCTCTTTAGTGAAACTGACCAACTGCACGGATGCCTTACAGCCCCAGGATGTTTGTGTAAACAATCCCCTTAAAGACCCGCATTCATCAAACCTGGCATTGCCGATGCAGTCCATTTGGCCAGAGAGTGACACCGAGTGTATTGACAGTTGGTTTGACTTAACATGGAAGACATTGATTGAATTACCTATTTCATGTAATGCATGTTATTCTGGACCAACAATTACAACACAATTAAATAGTCTCGACACCCGCATTTCTGTTGTTTGTTTATTCAGGCCGTTCAGGGTCACTGAACGTTAAGATTAGTTGTAGACAGGCATTAAAGAGTTAATGCGCATGTCAGGAAGTCATTGGTTGCCAGCAGTTGAAATGCTTATCAATAGGAAATCTAACCCAAAGGTTTGAAGTTCGGAAAAATTCATGGATATAATATTTTCGAGGTTGCGTTTCTAACCTCGAAAACCTCAAAAATTAGATACCTCGAAAATTTCCCGGTATACGGTATTACAAGTGATCAGGGCCAAAAAGTCAGTTTGTTTTATTCATCAGTTATTGAGTGAGTGAGTGAGTGAGTATAATTTAGCAATATACCCGCAAAAGCAGAGCGGGGGACACCAGAAATGGCCTTCACATAGTGTATCCATGTGGGTAATCGAATCCAGGTCTTTGGTATCAGCGCACACTCTTTAACCACTCACCTACCCCACCACCGCTCAGTATGTTAGAAGCACCGCCTCCGTGGTGTAGTGGTTAGAGCGTCCACCCGGAGAGCGGAAGGTCGCGGGTTCGATCCCCGACCGCCTCATACCAAAAGACGTTAGAATATGGTACTTGTTGGTCCCTGCCTGGCGCTCGGCATTAATGGGTACATCAAGGACTGGTTGGCTCGGAGTCAGTATAATGTGTCTGAGTGGGGTATTCATGCTTCACTGCGGCATGGTATCTCAGTGGGCTAGCACTATAAAACCAGCTTAAGTCTGGGCTAGTACAAGCAGCCGCACATACACATACACGCATGCACGTCGTTATATGAGCGAAATATTCTCAAGCACGACGTTAAACCCAATTTCACCTCACCTCAGTTTGTTAGAAGCATGTTTGTTGTAAACATACTTAGCTTACTGTACCACTTTACTGTTGTGTTCCTTATGATGAAGAAGTTGAAATCCATTAATTCTCTTCTTTGAAGATTTTGACCCGTGGAGATCCGGGTTAGAATTGAATTAAAGGGATCGGGTGGTCAGGTTCGCTGAC
Source organism: Haliotis rubra (assembly GCF_003918875.1). Taxonomy (NCBI): domain Eukaryota; kingdom Metazoa; phylum Mollusca; class Gastropoda; order Lepetellida; family Haliotidae; genus Haliotis; species Haliotis rubra. The sequence continues at coordinate 223,314 of NW_025767592.1, forward strand.
TTGGTTGACACCCGTCATCGGTTCCCAATTGCGCAGATCAATGCTCATGCTGTTGTTCAGTGGATTGTCAGGTCCAGACTAGTTATTTACTGACCGTCGCCATATTGCAGGAATGTTGCTCAGAGCTCCAGATAAGATTTAGCTCATGTGGGTACTGTACCCACTGTAATTTTTTGTGGAGTTGGTATTATGAATGTTGAGTGGGTATTTCATTTTCTGTTAGCCACTGCTTTCAAATATGTGGGTATTTCAGTCATTTTACTCACCTAAGTATTATGTCATTGAGTAAGTTTACTAAGCAGGTATGTCCTGCCTTATATCATACCTAATCAAAACCAACTTAAATATAATGGAAATGATTTCATAAAAAAATCACTTATCTGATACTGACAGTACAACACTAGTCCTATAATAATAGTACAACTTGATACGCAAGGGGGGGGGGGGGGTAAATCTAAACTCACTCACTTACTCTTTGAACATTTAGGGTAATGATTTAATATTTTAACAATAAATCTCAATTCCCTTAGTTTGGAGCACTGCATTGCCATTATTGGCCAGCAGTCTAGACTGCAACAATAGTGAAGGCCTTGAAACACACTATGCTAGCACTACAGGCTGTAAGTAATGATGCTGGCAGTGGGAAGCGAGGTAGTAGGTTGTACCAGCCGTATCAGTTACATCTGGGGGGGAACAGGCTGCCAGTACACACAGATGTCAAGAACAATCACACCTACAGAGGCAGCCATGATTCTAGGCCACCAGTCTCTACATGACTCCCTGGCAGAGTCGGTATCGTTGACTCACCTTGCCATTATTTCTTGGAGGAACTTTATACCTAGTGCTCATGGATCTTCCATACAGGTTTGTTGGGTATTACTAATATTGGTTATTTTGTTAGTTCTGTGTTAGTGAACTTGTTAACAATAGTTAACATGTGAGCAGAGCTGGCGCGCTGTGGTCTCTACCAGTGCTGGTAACTTTGCCTCATTTTGCGACTATTTATTGGAGGAACTTTATACGTAGTGTTCGTGGATCTTCCATACAGGTTTGTTGGGTATTATGGTATTGGTTTTTTTGTTAGTTCTGTGTTAGCGAACTCGTAAACGGTAGTGAAGATGTGAGCAGGACTCAGGTGCCGTTGACTCTACCAGTGCTGGTAATTTTGCATAAATATCTGTGGGACTATGTCTTGGAGGAACTTTATACCTAGTGTTCATGGATCTTCCATACAGTTTTGTTGGGTATTAATAATATTGGTTATTTTGTTAGTTCTGTGTTAGCGAACTCATTAGTTATGATGTGAGCAGGACTGGGACCATGGTCTCTACCAGTGCCAGTAACTTTGAACACTAAGGGACTATGTCTTGGAGGAACTTTATATATCTAATACTCATGGATCTTCCATACAGGTTTGTTACTAAGGGTATTACCAATATTGGTTATTTTGATAGTTCTGTGTTGGTGAAATCATTAGTTCAGATGTGAGGATTGGTGCCATTGTCTCTCAGCAGTGCCGGTAACTTTAACTCACCTCGCCATTATTTCTTGGAGGAACTTTATGCCTAGTGCTCATGGATCTTCCATACAGTTTTGTAGGCTATTACCGATATTGGTTTTTTGTTAGTTCTGTATTAGTGAAGAAGTTAGTTGAAGATGAGAGCAGGACTGGCGACTGGTCTCTGCCAGTGCCGGTAAGTTTGACTTTCTTTGGGACTATTTCTTGGAGGATTTTATACCCAACATTTATGGATCTTCTGTACAAGTTTGTTTGGTAATACCATATTCTGGTCTTCCATGTCCCCCTGTATTACTCATTCATTAGTTTGGTAAGAAGTTAGTACCAAGGACTCTGGTCTCTGCCAGTGCCAAGTTTATTGTGGGACTATGTGCTGGAGGATTTTATACCCAACATTTATGGATCTTATTTACAAGTTTGTTTGGTAATAACCATATCGGCTATTTGTTAGTTCTATGTAGAATGAGGAAGTTAGTTAAGCTGTTAACAAGATTGGTTGTACTGTGAGTCTCTATCAGTGTCCATAACTTTGACTTACTTTGGGACTATTTCTTACAGACATTCTAGTTCCATGTGGCCTTTGATACAGACTTGTGGGGTATAACCTGCCCTGACAATTTTCTTCTGTGTTCATTGAACTGGCAATTAAAATTTGAACAGTACTGATACCTTAGACAATGGTTTCTGGCAGTGCACACAATGCTGACTCATTACAGAAGTATTCCTTAGAGGAATAGCAAATAAATGTGGATCTTCGATGCAGGTCTGTTGCACTGGAAAAGAAGTCCACATTTACAAACTTGGAAATGTCTTGGATTTTGGAGTATTTATCCTCTTCTTGGAGATTTATCCTCTTGGAGATTTGATGTATGGAACTGAGTTAACTCGTGTGTGTGGTTTGTGGGACTGATGGAAAACTTGTAGACTAATGCTTAGTCTCTAAATATATATAATTTTGACGGAAACAAATAATTTATTTTAAACTGAAGAGGAGACCCATTTGAATAGGAGATTCAGAACCTAAGGAATCTAGACTTGCTTCATTTAGGGCTTTAGCACTCTAGCCAGGACTGGACCCGTGAAGATCCGGGTTAGAATTGATCTTCAGCAACCCATGCTTGTCACAAGAGGCGACTAACAGGGTCGGGTGATCAGGCTGCTGACTTGGTTGACACGTCATCGTTTCCAATTGTGTAGATCGATGCTCGTGCTGTTGATCACTGAATTTTCTAGTCCAGTCTCAATTATTCACAGACCGCTGCCAATTGTAGCTGGAATATTGCTTAGTGTGGCGTTAAATAAAAAAAAAAAAAAAACAAGCTAGAAAGGGCTGGATGGAAGAGAAAATAATGAGGTTCAGGGAAAGTGAGACACACTAAGGAACTTGGTGTTAGTGATAAACGGCAGTTGTTGGTAGAATTTGGGTTGTTATAATTGTGGCGATATGTGGAAATATGTTGGTATTGATTATTTGTGTGCATCAAGTGATTGCTGGTTGACATGAAATGTCCTGTCATTTAGACGTGTAAATGTAAACAGTTCTCGTAATGGATCAATGTTTGGACTGTTGTTTGAAGGGTTCGGACTACTTTTAAACTTTTGTGATGTCGACTCTAGTCTGAATTGTTCTGCTAGTCTGATGTAATTGTCATGGGAGTGGATTGTCATAGCAACTGATTTGGAACACGGAGTCGATGGCTTGCAGTAATTTCAAGTTTGCTTTATACAGCTTATAACCAATATATTTTGTTAGTTCTGTGTTAGTGAACTCGTTAGTTGTGATGTGAGCTGTGGTTTCTTCAAACTAGGGTACATTGTGACTATTGAGGGTCCCCGCAACTATTTGCTGAATATTGCTATAGTCGTATAATGTAACTCACAACTCACTTTGTATTAGTGAACTGTTATTGTGATGTGAGGGGGTGACTATTGAGGGGAAACAACTATTGCAATAGGGTTTTTATTCTTAAGTTATTTCCCAAATGAATGTATAGTTTATATAAAATAAGAACAAGCTGAAGTAGTTTCAGTCTCTTTTAATAACTGATAACAAACATGAAACCCAGATCAAGTAAACAGTTAAAACATAAACTTATTGTTATTCAAAATTCAAACTCTGACTCGAATGCCGTGTTTGCCACCATGTTTGGTTAAGAGGTAACAGGGCGGATAAGTCTAAATCAAAGTGAATGAGTCCGGTACTTCCTGTATTTTGCGCTGGGAATTTATCAACAGAGGCCAATTACTAAACTATTGATAGTCACACATACTGATAATCGATGCATCGATAGTTTTTCTCTTCTACCATTGATTAATTGCTATCAGAGACTCAACAGCAATCCATCAATAGTTCAACGCTTTGTTACAGCACTAGTTTCTACCAGTTTGAAATGAGTGTCAACAACCCATGCTTGTTGTAAGAGGCGATTAATGGGATCGGGTGGTCAGGCTCACTGACTTGATTGACACATGTCATCGTATCCCAATTGTGTAGATTGATGTTCATGCTGTTGATCACTGGATTGTCTGGTCCAGACTCAATTATTTATAGACTGCCTCCATATAGCTGGGATAAACCAAACCAAAATGGTGTTAAACAACAAACACCAAACCAGGGTAAAGGGTCATTGCACAGCCTAGCTGTTCGATTCCCCACATGGGTACAATGTCGGTCAGGGTCCCCTGCCTAGAGGCTGTAAAGTGTTGGCTCAAAACCAAACTCACTCACTAACTCAGTTCGATCTCCCCAGAAATATTTGTACTGAATGATGTGAAAAGCCCAATTCTGGTGTCCCCTAGCATTTTTTCAGTTTAAAAAATGTAAATTCTTATTCATTGTCTGGCCAAAAGACTATTTCCCAAAAATATAAAATGGAAAAATTGGAGATGATGACTTTGAATAATTTAGAATTCTTGTAAGCTGTTAATTTAGTCCTGAATTGGGTAATTGCTGGAGGTAAAATAGCAGTCCACTTTCATAAATATTCTGTGTTTTTAGAAGAATGTGTATATTAAAATATATGTATAAGATTTGAAATTATACAGCTTCAGATTTGAAAATTTACAGCTTAGATTAGTTTTGTAATTATGTAAATATCTGTAAGCAAAAGCTTTGGGCAATTATAAATTCATGGATAACTGCATCATTATATATTTTTACAAACACCACTGACTTCAAAATACTGGGGGGCGGTGGGGTAGCCTAGTGGTTAAAGTGTTTGCTTGTCACGCCGAAGACCTGGGTTCGAATGGGTACAATGAGTGAAGCCAATGTCTGGTGTCCCCCGCTTTGATATTGCTGGAATATTGCTAAAAGCGGCGTAAAAAACAAACTCAGTCAGCAGTCAAAATGCAATTGTACACTATGTTCAGCAGTAAATAATGTTGTACATTGCATACAACCAGCCGTTTCAACTTAATACCTGGAGAGGTATTTACATAAGCAAGTTTTGCTTTTTTGCCAATCCAGATTTCTTGGGAATAAAAATATGTTTAAACCAAATATGTTTACAGAAATAACCATAACCCAATGAATTTTGATTTGCTTGTGTGCAAATATCCATGAAATATTTCCAAAATCCAACAAATAATACTCTGTGTAATTACGAATGCATACTTTTCTGCAGCATTTGTATACTCCCTTACATAAAGTTACAAGTCTCTATTTACAGACAGAACTCTGGTATTACATATACAATACTTAACTGCTGTGAATAATGCATATAAATGGAGCTACATCCAGCTTATTGTCAGTCAGAAATGTATATTACTATGTGTCCTTGCAACATGTTAAACACTGGGCAGTACAGAACTCATACAAAACTAGGAACCATATGAAACAGCATTTCAGGCCAAGTTATTTAAAAAATGTCTATCCGTTGTTGTAAAAATATCCAAGTGACTGGACACAAGGGATTAAAGTTGTATGACATACCCAGAGAAAACTACCAATTCCCAAAAATGTGGGTATTTTTAACTCAAAAGTACAAGGCTTAAAGGAGTATTGCATATCAGGACAAAGCTTCCTGAAAATCCCAAAAGGTGATTGATAACATGGGAATCAATATTTAGTAGCTCATAAATAGTCTTGAGCCCTGTTTTTTAATTCTGTGCTATCAGTTTTGAATTCAGCTGAGACACGCCAGATCTCAACATGACACAGTCTTTTCCCTAATTGATGACAAAAGATTGTTTAAAGGAGAAAAAAGCAACAGGCTCTTCCTGAGTTTGAAATAATTAGGTATTGTAACGTGATATATTTCCTGTGTGTGCTGCTAATGAATAGATACCCTGCCATATATCTCCCATACACGCAAACACTTGCTTCTAATTTGGCCGTGGGTTTCCGTAATCATCCTAATGGGCATGGGAACCACGTGTTGCAAGATAATGACGAGATACGGATGCTGGTTGGTACTCAACATGTCAATGCTTCCTTATCATTTTCTTGATGGATTTGTTTGTGTATTAGGCATCGTCATTGTGGACTGATGATGGTTTTTATTGTTGTCTTAGTATTGAAATTGTAAGCACATTTATGTTAACTTCATTAAAAGTTGGGGCGGTGGGGTAGCCTAGTGTTAAAGGTGTCCACTCGTCACACCAAAGATCGGGGTTTGATTCCCCACATGGGTACAATGTGGGAAGCCCACTTCTGAGCTAACAATAAGTCCCCACCGTGATATATTTATAATGGAATATTGCTAAAAGCGGCGTAAAACCATATTCACTCACTCACTCACTCTTCAGTAACCCATGCCTGTTGTAAGAGGTGACTAACGGGATCGGGTGGTCAGGCCCGCTGACTGATTCGTCATCGTATCCCAATTGCATAGATCGATGCTCATGCTGTTGATCACTGGATTGTCTCATCCAGACTCCATTGTTTACAGACCGCCCATATAGCTGGAAATGGCGGAAAACAGAACTCTCTCACTCAGAAACCCACCCTTCATCACGTTTACTCTATCGCTGTGAATGGATCCCCAGCAACTGTTGCTCAGGTTATAACCGTGATGGACCGTGAGGTCAAGATTGATGGTTTGTCTTCTTTGAGTGGCATTCCTAGAAGTTGGAGAGTCAGGTACCGGTACCTGCTTGACATATAACAATCTGTATCAAAACGTTGCATCACCTGTATAAAGAAGTTGTTCATCCATAAAGTCTGACCTTATATTGATGAATTGGTTGTTGGCGTGTCATCATACCCATTGACGTGTATCAATACTTATGATATCAATCACTCAATCATATACAGGTTGCCTACCTATAGCTGGAATAATTCTGAGTGCAAAGTACAAACGATAATTTGAACAAATATATAAACTAATATATTGGTTTACAGTTCTGATATCGTGCAATGATTAATATGCTTTGGGTGTTGTAGTGTTTGTCTAGCATGTTGTCATTAATGTTGAATAAATTATATGCATCTGGTTAAATGATGAGTAGGACGGACACAATTCAATTGCATACTAGTATTCTGTGAATGGAACCGTATCCCTTTGTGAATTCAGTTCATTACTTGTGATCACTAGAATTGAATATTCATGAATTTTCATTTTAAATAGAGTATTTTTTTCTGGAAATTGTATGTTATTTATCAAAGCGTGATATGCAGTATGGTACATATACAAACCAGGATGAATAATATTCAGAAATGTTATATATTAAATTTGACAATGGTGTGTTCACTGGTTCTTGTGTTCAATGGTCATTGTGATCAATTAAGACTGTCAGCATGGTCTGAAGTCCTTTAAAAGTGTTTATTTTGCTATTGTTTCAATTTTGCTATTGTGGAATCTATTGAATAAATTTGTTTGTTTGTTGTTTAATGCCAGCAATATTCCAACTGTATTATCATAAAACGATGGTCTGTAAATATCAACGGGACCAGACAATCCAGTGATCAACAGAACGTGCATCTATCTATAATACATCAACTGTTAACTTGTTACTGTATTCGTTACCCATTATTTGTAATCGTTACCCAATATTTGTTTTGTTACCCTGTGAGTATTCATGATGTGTATCATGACACCTTATGTCCCGGTGTCAGGGGTTTTCGAAGATGTAAGACAAAAATGTAATTTTCATCTGTAATATCATTTAAAGTTTTGCCACTAGTTTTAAACTATTGCCACTCACCACATGCAGGGATTTTGTATGGGTTTTCAACGACGTTTTCGTGTGAAGCCCATTTCTGGTGACCCCCGTGATGTTGCTGGAATATTGGTAAAAGCGGCGTAAAACCAAACTCAGTCAGTCAGTCAGTCAATCAACGACGTTTTTGACGCCGCCATAATTTTTGCTTCGCACTGTGAGGGAGTGTTGTGATCACGTGACGTCCTATCTATATATCAGCAGACGACTGAATTTTCTTACTGAAGTTTCTCTTGCTATTGTTTGTTATAAAGGCAATTGATTTTGCATCTGAAGTGGTATTAACGATCTCGGGTAAATATTATTGATGTTTGTTTGCGTTAATATAACTTAACTTCCGGATTTCAATTGTCAATAAATCTTCTCATGATAGTGACTCAGGGCATCTGCCCTGACAATAAAACTGCTTGTGCACTCCGATCACGTCAAATTCAGCCCATGTTGGGATATGAGTAAATTTGATGTGGGCTTAATGATGAAGGGAGAGCATTGGTGCAAGTCCAGTCATTACTGACAGAATCTTGTGAAATTTATCCAAATATAGCGTTATTAATTATTGATCATTCCTGAAGGCATTATCTTGTTCAGTGGCCTCAAGAATCTGATATTGACCAATGCAGGTGGCCGAGGTTAATGTCCGCTTCGTGCATCGATAAAATATGAAATTGGCCAAATTGTGGTATTTAATTGTTCTGTACACAATATCTCAAATTCAACAATAATTGAATAAGATCTTACAAAAAATGAAGAGTGAGTGAGTTTTGTTTTATGCCACTTTTAGCAATATTCCAGTAATATCACAGTGGGGTACACCAGAGATGGGCTTCATACATTGTACCAATGTTGGGAATCGAACCCGGGTGTTCAGCGTGACGAACGAACGCTTTAACCACAATTCTGCCTCACCACGCACAGGAAATAAAGATGTTTATCTCAATCAGGTTTATTATCTTAATCTTGCAGGGCAATACTGCATTGCTGCGTAGCTTTCATAGCAAAGCATTACAAAGATAGTGCAACCCTTTCTGAATATATTGACATAATTTGTGAATGTAATAATGGCTGGCAAAGAGAAACAAACCTACAGTAATATAATAAGATGAATGAAAAATACATGCATTGTCAGTTTATATAAAATTAGTTTTTGTTGTGCAGGAAAGTATTTTTATAAAACAGAAATCCAGTGTGTTTATTTTACCGCTTGCTAGAAGTAGAGCAAGACCAGCGCAAAGATCGGCGTATGATGTAGCAGAACATGGATAAAAATCTTGATCAACAGAGGCATCTCCAAAATGGCAGACTGCACCTGACTTCAATATTTTTTGACATAGCATTTAAAAACAATTATTTTGCCAGAAAAGATTGTGATCTCAAGATACAACATTGATCTTGGCACTGTTATAATCAGTGCCTCTCATCAAGGTGTTCTTGCATTGTGATGGCGTTTGGAACTGTTTATTCAGAAGAAGCCAGGGTTCCTCAGTCTGATTATATTATATATTTGGGGGGCATGATACACACACAGTGACTCGTTGGTCAGTGCATCAAAAACAGTACATCTGGAAGTAGCATGCTGCAGTCAAAACGGTTAGACCCGTGAAGATTCAGGTTAGAATTGGCTTCAGCAACCCATGCTTGTCTCCCCTCATGAAGATCCGGGTTAGAATTGGTCTTCAGCAACCCATGCTTGTCTCCCCTCATGAAGATCCGGGTTAGAATTGGTCTTCAGCAACCCATGCTTGTCTCCCGTCATGAAGATTCGGGTTAGAATTGGTCTTCAGCAACCCATGCTTGTCTCCCCTCATGAGGATCCGGGTTAGAATTGGTCTTCAGCAACCCATGCTTGTCAAGAGAGGCGACTAACAGGATTGGGTGGTCAGACTCGCTGACATATGTCATCATATCTCAGTTGCATAGAATTGATGCTCGTGATGTTGATCACTGGATTGTCTGGTCCAGACTCTTTACTGACCGCCGCCATGTAGCTGAAATATTGCTGACTGCAGCATTAGAGAACAAACAAACATAATAAATCATCCACCCAGCTGTGAATGGGTACCTCGTAATGATGAGAAAGCTGCAATAACTTGGTGCGCCTAGGGGCTGCAAGAGTTGTATGCTCCCCAGGGAGTTGAGATTGATAATACAATGTGACATTGAGATTGACATCCAACGATCGAGGGAACAAATACCAGTGCTTTGACCATGTACTAGTTGTGTGGATATGTGCGCTATATAAATATCCTATAATAATAATATAATAATCATGAATAACTATAAGCTTCAGATTAGAAAATGATTGGACCTCTAAAAGTATCAATAAAAGAGTAGTCTGAAGCAAATCAAATTAGATTTGCTATTATCATGACTGTAATTATCTCTGTAGCCTCTTGTGGGTAAACCAAAAAGGATTTTTTTAAAGGGTATAATAGCATACATGTCAGAGACAAAAAAATTGACTGATTCCTCACGGACCAATTCATCTCATCTTGGCAGTAAAAACCGTCTAGCAGCATCCATGAATACTGAAGTCATCGTTTCAGATGCAATAATCATGGTTTTTACCAAAATGTGGACAAAGATTTTACATTGGCACGAAATGCTCTGACTTTCATCAAGGTCTTTGAGTGAACAGCCTGCCAAGTTTCCTGACAGAACCATCTGTTTGCCAGTACAGACTCTGTAAACGATGTTAATTTGTCATTCCCTCAACATCAGACCTCTAATTCCCATTTCGAGGTTATGAGGTTCATATCAACTGTATCATTTATGTCAATCAACCCGTAGGAATAAGTATGGAGTTGAGCTTCAGTAAGCTGTGACTGTAAGACGTAAGACTGGGTATGACAGGCCTTCATTTGATAGTTGTACAGAGTACAGTCAAATCCCGATGAGTTGAATACTGGTGTCTCGAATAGGTTATCTCCCAATTGACAGACACCCATTTGACAGACAGCCAGTTGACAGACACTAAACTAGAAGGTTAATTAGGGTAATACCTACGAGTACAATGGAACAGTCCGCTGTCTAGTGAGTAGAGCAGGGTAAGCCTGAAACTCGTTACTGAGAAGTTTGATTGTGAGTAAATAGAACTTTGTTGTCATTAAATGATAAATGATTTCTCTTCTCAAATTTTAGTTTACTATCAATTACTATCGAATTTAAAAACAGGTTTGTCACTGAGATGTTTGATTGTGTTTATTGATAGAAAAGCCCCCTCCCAATAATAGCATATGTACAAACAGAAGTTACGTTTTGTTGGAGAGGTATAGATATGAACATTTTTGAAAACATTCTGATTTGCAGTAAATGAGACACCTGCATTGCAATGTAAGATACGAATAATACCTATCAGTGTTCTAATTTTTAACGATACTTTCTAAAGATTGTAACAGTTTATGTCTTTGAGTAGTATACAATGGTCATTCAAGGAAGTAATGGCCACATTGTCATGATCGTCATATTTTGAATATTATTCTAAATAAATCGTAATTAAGTGCATGCACTAGTCATATATCTTAATATTGTGTGCAAAACATATAACTTCTTTATTCCATATGAATAATATTTAGGTTCACATTTGACTTTATTTGATTTTATATGATACAACAGTGTCGCAATTCGTGAATAAGCTAAGCTAATGTTTTCAATATGATGATTCCGACTAGAAGGTTAAACAGAAATGTTTATGAAAACAAACTGTTTTTATATTGCAGCAATGAAAATTCAAATAACTGTCTTTTCATCCATCTTTCAAAATAAATAATATAGCTTCAGTTTGTTCCTGTGTTTTGGACTATTCCATTATAATGTGTAGGTAACAGGTAGTAGATAATCTGTTCACTGAACCGTAAATGTTGTTGTTTTAAGGTGTCTGCGAACTGGCTGTCTGCGTAATGGGAGGACACCCTCGAATATTATGCATAACTCGAAGTACCTGTCAGTCCCGACCATTCCCTGTTATAGTTGTCATCATTTGAATACCGGTTACATGAATTCGTCTCATAAATACACACGATGACTCGAGAAGGAAATTTGGTCCCATGAGATTCAAACAACAGCAATCTTGTATACATAAGCCGAAGTCAGTCAATGAGAAGTTGATTGGTGTAGCAAACTGATGCAATTAACAAACCAGCGCAGCTCACACCTTTCCGCCATTGACGGGTGAGTTCAAAAGTCAGATTAGTGATTTTACGGAAATCACTGTCTGTGCTAATCAGACTGGAACTGATAAGGTGCCCCTATTAGTGATAGGGAAATCATTAGATTTGACTGTATGTTGTTTCTTGTTTGAGTGGCATTTTAGAAGTTGGGTTGTTTAATATAGAACACATTTTATGGATAACAACTTCTTTATTTCCTGAGCGCCATGTTTCGATACAGATTCTTGTATATATACATCTCCTTCACTTCATGTATCACTCCTGCTTGACAACGGTACAAGAATCTGTATCGAAACTTCGCACTCACGAAATAAAGAAGTTGTTATCCATAAAATTTGTTCTATTGAGTATGTTGTTTGTTAACATTGCAATGTTCCATCTATATGATGGCAGCTTTTATTTGATTAAGAGGGCAACATACAAACCAGTGATTGATATTATAACCATCATCCCAAGTTGTAGGAGTATCATGACCTACCATACCAATGAAAAACGTATTTATTGATTGTGAACACCCATTCATTTATTCTGATGTTATTTGTCACCATGTTATACCTTGGTATAACAGATCATTTCCACCATGTCATACCTTGGTATAACAGATCATTTCCACCATGTCATACCTTGGTATAACAGATCATTTCCATCTGCCTTGGTGTAACAGATCATTTCCACCATGTCATACCTTGGTATAACAGATCATTTCCACCATGTCATACTTTGGTATACCAGATCATTTCCACCATGTCATACCTTGGTATAACAGATCATTTCCACCATGTCATACCTTGGTATAACTTAGATCATGTCTGCCTGATGTCATGGTTTAACAGATCATTTCCACCATGTCATACCTTGTATAACAGATCATTTCCATCCTTGGTATATATATCATGTCATACCATGGTCATTTCCACCATGATATGCCTTACCAACCATGATCATAACAGATCATTTCTCATGTCATACCTTGGTCACATTTCCATGTCATACCTTGTTAACAGATCATTTCCAATGTCATACCTTGGTTTTAACAGATCATACCATGATATACCTTGGTATAACAGATCATTTCCACCATGTCATACCTTGGTATAACAGATCATTTCCACCATGTCATCACCTATATCATATATATCATGTCATACCTTGGTGTAATGATCATATCATGTCCACCATGATCATATATATCATGTCACACATACCAAATGATCATATATATCATGTCACACCATGGTTACCAAATGATCATATATATCATGTCACACCATGGTTACCAAATGATCATATATATCATGTCATACTATGTCTACAATGTCATAAGGGCGGTGGGGTTAGTTTTTAAGCGTTGGCTCGTCACGCAAAGACCCAGGTTCGATTCCCCACATGGGTACAATGTGTGAAGCCCATTTCTGGTGTCCTAAACGGTGATATTGCTGGAATATTGCTATAATTAGCGGCGTTAAGCCATACTCACTCACTCACAACAATGTCATACCATGATATAACTGACCATGGTCAATGATGATTGATTTCTTACAATGATAAACCCTGGTGCACTGGACATGGGGCCACAAAGCACTCATAGTGACTGACTATCATTAGTCCATGTTAAATAACAGAGTAATGATCATCGTAGAGCTACAATCACTTTGTCAAAGTTGGCCATGGTGTTCATGGAACATCATACCGATTCATGGTATGTGTGTGGTCATTTTATGGTCATTTCAACTGGGTCCAGTTCTGTTTCGGAATCCCCATGAGTTTCGGAATACACAAAATTAACTTGAGGCTACTACACACCCAGCTTTGTTTACATTCCCCTGGCCATAAATTGTGTGAAACAGTCAGCCCATCTCACTATCATCTTCTTCAGCTCTAGAATCATCCCTTGTTAGATCTATAAGCATCCCTTCCCATTTATACATCTTTTCTTAAAGGTCTGCAGGGCTCCAGATAAGGGCCGTGTCATTTAGCGTATGTACGAATAAAAAATATGCATGATACGGTAGGAAATAATTTAGAAACATTAGCAGATACACACCACAGCAGTGGTGTATGGTCTTAGAACCATTTACAGAGACGTATTTAACTGAAAAAAATATTGTTTTTTACCTGTTTACTCAATAGTAGCAATGTTGTGGTGCATATATGAAACGAACCACAAGATCACATACTCCATTAAATTCAATTCAGTACTCTAAAAGTTTTTCCAGGACTCCTATATTTAAAAAATAAGGAGTACGTACTCCTGATGTTGAAAAATTATCTGGAGCCCTGGGTCTGTCTACATCTGTAGAGCTGCTGTTGAACAAGCCTGGACACAATAGTTAGAAAATTAGGAGACTCAGGAACTTACAAAAATTATTATATATTATTTTCATTTATTTGTACTGTTTCGAGAATTTGGGTGTTCGTGAACCCTGGCCGTTGTGGATTCAGTTAGTCTGTCATACAGACCCTGAAACAAATATATCAAAGAAAGCCCAGCAAGTCTAGAATATGTGGCAAGTCTAGATTAACACAGTGTCTGAAAATGATGAAAGCCTCTGGGCTCCTTTTCATTATATTATTTTTTATGAACAGTTTTCTTTAGTAAAATATGTTCATTTCAGAGATGACATGTCAGTCTACTTGATCAGCTTCTTTGTTGTTTGTTTATCCAACATGGCAGCAAGTCGGCTTGTTACATGACTCAACAATCCACAATACACAGGGGTGGAAATAACTTTAAATTTGCTAGTGTACTCCACTACAGTGGCACATGTAAAATCACTTGCCCTGATAATTTTTCCACTATACCGGCCGTTTTCTTGTTGATTTTTTAAATAAACAACATAATTAACATTGGAATATCAACTGGACACTGGTACAGTGTGATATACAAATTTGCTTTCCTGACAGAAACAAACACTGGACTCGGGCGTCGGGCAATAGGTTATTTCCACCCCTGATACAGTAAAATACCTTTATGACGAACTCCACGGGACCACTGAAATTAGTTCATTATATTCGTAGTTCGCTATTCACTTTTTTATACGATAATATAAGGTTTATTCAGGACTTTTTAAACAGTTTGCTATAGCCGTGAGTTCGTTATATCCGTGTTCGTTATAACAGTATTCTACTGTATTGTAGTGAAGAGTGATGATACACCATCATGTGTACTGTGGTATTCCTCCTTCACAACAGGGGCGGTGGGGTAGCCAAGTGGTTAAAGTGTTCGATCGTCACGCCGAAGACCCTGGTTTAATTCCAGACACATGGGTACAATGTGTATAAAGCCCATTTCTGGTGTCACCAGCCGTGATATTGCTGGAATTGTTGGTAGCATTAAACGTTAATGATATGTGTTCCAGGGACCAAAACATAGGTTGTACTTTTTAGAACAAAACTAAATCTGTGAATGAGTATTGAAAGGAGATCATTAAGTTTTTGAGAACTGTGGAAAATGTTATTATGTTTAAATTCTGTTAACTGAAAAAGTAAAGAAATAAAATATCAGTCATGGGTATAAAATCCAAGATTTTCTACATGTTACATCTTTCTTGGACCAGAACGACACAAGCCTCTATGAGTGAAGAATAAACAGAGTGAAAGAATGATAGCTAAAACCTTGATTCATGGATATAATGAAGTGCATCGAAAATCATATTTTAAATGCACGATTTCATTTTGTATACTCACTGGTTATTTTGTTCACTGTTTCATCAAATTGAAAATGCCTAATATTCCACTCGTGAATGAAACGTTTGTTTATTGCCCATTCCAGTAAGTATTGACACCTGGAGGAAAGCAGACAATGAGATGTGAGAAGGTTGGTGCTAACGGTATCTTTTTTACATTTTGTAAAAATATAATTTGGTATTAGTGGCATATAGTGATCTTGGGCTATTTATTGGACAATTAGATTTAGTATACTTACGTGTAATTAATGCAGAGATTTGGAATATTTTGTGGAAGCATGGCGTGGCAATTTGTGTACATCAAAAGTACCGCTTCGTGACGTCTTCCGAAACTTAATTTACGAGATAGCATGATAGTTACCGCGATCCATGAATCAAGGTTATCCACGAAGTTAGGTTAGAGTTCTGTAAATATTTAAAATTGTATCCACATGTTGTTCTTGAACTGGAACAACTCAAACCTCTGTTGAACCGGAACAACTCAAACCTCTGTTGAACCAGAACAACTCAAACCTCTGTTGAACTGGAACAACTCAAACCTCTGTTGAACCGATACAACTCAAACCTCTGTTGAACCAGAACAACTCAAACCTCTAGTGGACTGGAACAACTCAAACCTCTGTTGAACTGGAACAACTCAAACCTCAGTTGAACCAGAACAACTCAAACCTCTGTTGAACCGGAACAACTCAAACCTCTGTTGAACTGGAACAACTCAAACCTCTGTTAAACCGGAACAACTCAAACCTCTGTTGAACTGGAACAACTCAAACCTCTGTTGAACCGATACAACTCAAACCTCTGTTGAACCAGTCTCAAACCTCTGTTGAACTGGAACAACTCAAACCTCTGTTGAACCGGAACAACTCAAACCTCTGTTGAACCAGAACAACTCAAACCTCTGTTGAACTGGAACAACTCAAACATCTGTTGAACTGGAACAACTCAAACCTCTGTTGAACCGATACAACTCAAACCTCTGTTGAACTGGAACAACTCAAACCTCTGTTGAACCGGAACAACTCAAACCTCTGTTGAACTGGAACAACTCAAACCTCTGTTGAACTGGAACAACTCAAACCTCTGTTGAACTGGAACAACTCAAACCTCTGTTGAACTGGAACAACTCAAACCTCTGTTGAACCGGAACAACTCAAACCTCTGTTGAACTGGAACAACTCAAACCTCTGTGAAGAAAAAGCAGAGTAAAGAAATGATAATTAAAATCAGTCATAAATATTTACAATTGTATTCATGTTAGATGCTTGATTGGCATTTTAGAAGATGCTATTTGATGAAGATAGAGATTTTTTCTGGGTTACATCTCCTTGTTATTCTATTTTATTCTATTTCATTTTATTTTATTCTATTCTTATTTTATATGTGAAGAATAAAAAGAAGATGTAACCCAGAAAAATCTCTATATTCGGATACACGTTACTTCAATCAATGTTTGTTCATGAACCAAAACAACCCATGCCCCAGGGAGTCATGAAATCTTGTAAATAAGGCATGCCATTTTGTCTCATCGGGGTAAAAGGTAATACAAGTTTCAGTCTCGCCAGACTGTGTTTAAAAATGGCGATTGTAGAACATTGTGAAATATTTAATGTATGGTAGTTATGAAGAAGGGTGTTCTGACAATGAAAGGAAGGAACCACGAGAAGGCAAAGTAGTTGGCCTATTGTAGAATATCACTTCAGGTATACTCCGTAAAATCTCAACCCGTGAAGATCTGGGTCAGGGTTGATCTTCAGCAGCCCATGCTTGTCGTAAGAGGCGACTAACAGGATCGGATGGTCAGGCTCATGCTGTTGATCACTGGATTGTCTGGTCGAGACTTGATTATTTACAGACCGCTTCCATATAGCTGGAATATTGCTGAGTGCGGCGTAAAACAACCAACCAATCAACCAACCTTACTAACTCTGAATGTCAAAAATACCATGCAGAACTTTTAGCTGGAACACACTTTGATTCATTGTTCCTTGCATTTCTTAACTACTTGCATCCAGGTTAGAACTGACCTTCACCAGGCCATGCTTGTCGTAAAAGATGACTATCGGGATCAGGAGGTCATGTGATCAGGCTTGATGACCTGCTTGACTCATCATCATATTCCATTTACATAGATCAATGCTCTGTTAATCACTGAATTGTTCAGTCCAGAACTGATTATCAACACCCAGAAAATTGATGAGAAAAGCATTAAACAACAACCAAAGAAACCTAACTTCACACAACCAAAACCACATCTACTCTCCTCTGCTGTGACCCACCATTACAAGAACAAAACAAAAAACAGGGCTCATATTTTTTAACCACAAGATAAAAAACCCCAACTCTTTTGATAATATACACGCAGGGAGTAGAAATTCCAGGGATGAGAATGTTTTAATGTGAATTTAGTGTGTAGAACATTTAAAAGAATGAAAGGTTCAACTTAGAGAAGAGCTAAATGTAAGGTGTCGAGCAAATAATGCTGTCATCAGTGGCAAATAACTGGTCAATCTGTGGTCAGGCTTAGTGACTTGGACCCAGTTGTATGAAATCTTTGTTAACTAATGGCTGCATTAGGCTCATGCATGATGCATTAGATCAGTTCATGAACATTTAATGGAACGTTAAAACATCATTAACGTTTGATACAACCAGGACTTGGTCATTGTATCTCAATTGCTTCAAACCTTACCAGCCCTCGAAGATCCAGGGCCCTGTTTCACAAAGCTCTCGTAAGCCTAAGATGTCATAACTTTTCTAGTAGCAATCGTACCTCCTATGCTGTAACATAGAAGGTATGAATGCTACAGGAAAAGTTACGACATCTTAGGCTTACGAGAGGTTTGTGAAACAGGGCCCAGGTTAGAATTGGTCTTAAGTTGCCCAGGATCGGGTGGTCAGGCTCGCTGACTTGGTTGACACATGTCATCGTATCCCAATTGAGTTGATTGATGCTCATGCTGTTGATCACTGGATTGTCTGGTCCAGACTCGATTATTAACAGACCACCGTCATATTAGTGGTGTGATGATTCATCGATACGCATCGATACATCCATCGATCCATGGGCCGCCGATACAGTGAATCAATACAAAGTTTTACATTGTCGTATATCCCTATACAATACTTCAAATGGGCAACGATACATCTGTCAAGAAAAGAAACTCACTTTTGTTTCATGATTAAAATATTTGCTTACTTATTTTCCCTTCATAAGTACAAGTAAATTCGTTTCAGGTACCCATGAAGATCTCAGACATTCTTGCATCAAGAACTGTGTCAGACATCCTAATAATCAGTTGCATTTGTGCTTTTCCCATTCACTGGTTCAGAAACTTGGCATTAGTTACAGATCTGCTGAAACATTATAGTTGGTGCCTTTTGGTAGGTATGGCAATCACTAGATTAAATTGGTGGTTGACAGTAATGGACTCCACTGGATTGTCTGGTCATAGATCGATCATCTGGATAGACTGCCACCATTTGGCTAGTTTTGGAATTAGATACCTCGAAATATTTCTGGCAGTTAATGGCAAACAATTTCGACAACAAACTGAAAGGGACCCCAAGTGATGTCAGGTGAGGTGAAATCTAAAACGTCGTGTCAGCGAGAATATTTCTTCATATGTACTCAGGAAGGCATACGTGTGTAGATCCAGGTTAGAAATGCTTGTTCTAGCCCAGACTTGAGCTGGTTTTATAGTGCTAGCTCATTGGTCAGGAATACCCCACTCCAGACACATTATACTGACATCATCTTTTGTTGATCCGAGGGTCAGGGACCAACTTCTAAAACCATTTATCATGGACCTGTGTGTTTAGAGAGTGTAAGACCTCCATGAGTCGTGATTATCATCCTGATTATATGGATTAGCAGCAGCAGAAACGTGAGGGTGGGATTTTTACATCACAGACATTATCTGATATCTACCTGTCAACAATCAATAGCTCCAAGCTTTCTATAGGAATAAGGTCTGCAATTCTCTGGGATATTCTCGCTTGAAGGCTACAAAACAATTCTGTAGAACTGGTAAGCATTAAATGTGTATGTGTGGGGTGGGGGTGGAGGTGGAGGAGGAGGAGGAAAGGAGACAGCTTCCTCTTACCCCTGTACCGTATTTTCCAAGATTATATGCCCACTCCCTCAGAGAATGTAAATATTCTGGCATCAGATCCATTTCTGTCAGAAGCAGAATAGTTGGGCATTCATCAAATAGTGCACAATTATAACTTATGGAGATAAATTCCTATTAACCAGTGAATGTGTCTTACCCTGGCTGAGTGTGGTACTCAGATGCTGTGGGGTACCGGTAATGCTCAGGATTGCCTATCCAATGCTCATATATTTACAGGCTGAGCTGGAATATTATTCACTTCAGGGGCAGTGGAGTAGCCTAGTGGTTAAAGCGTTCGCTCACCACACCGAAGTCCCGGTTTGATTCCCCACATGGGTACAATGTGTGAAGCTCATTTCTGGTGACCCCTGCCGTGATATTGCTGGAATATTGCTGGAATATTGCTAAACCCATTTCACTTCGCTTTGTTTTTTCTTACTTACATATATAGCTATCTGCGTCCTAGCTTCCATTCACCTAACGGAGGAGTAAGAATATATGCCGAGATGAACAGAATATAAAAGAAGTTGACATCAATCATTTTTCCCCTTCAGCTGGAATAGTGAGTGTTTTTACGCCACTTTTAGCAATATTCCAGCAATATCACGACGGGGGACACCAGAAATGGGCTTCATACATTGTACCCATGTGGGGAATCAAACCCGGGTCTTCAGTTGACAAGCGAACGCTTTAACCATTAGGCTACCCCACCGCCCCTTTAACTTGAATACTGTTCAAGGCAGCATTAAACAAATCTCTTCACTTCCAGTTTCTGTCAGCGTGCAGGAACACATTGAGAACATTGTGTTGAAACCTAAGCCTGCCAATGCACAAACTGACAGGAACTGTTATTCTTGGATAATAAAACAGAACTGACGAGAGCCCCAGATGAATGGCTACGCCTACCATTCTCATTTCTTTGTATTACTGACAGAAGATGGTCGTGATAGAGGTGTGATGTCATGCTGACTCTGTGGCTCTAGAACTTGGTTCTTGCTGTGTATCTGACATGCTTTTGTTAAAGTTTGAAGTCATCAACGTAGAAACAGAAGCGACAAAAACCTTTTCCACATCCATAAGATATATCTGCTAAAGGCAGAGTTGGTTGTACAATTGTAGGGGTGAAATTGTATATTGCGGTATTAGTAGAACTGCGGTATGTTGCCTTCGGTTCGGTATACCGTAATTCAATCCAAAAAGTTTTGGTTTTCGTACCGTCACCAGAAATGGGCTTCACACATTGTACCCATGTGGGGAATTGAAATCAGGTCTTCAGTGTGACAAGCAATGCTTTAACCACTAGGCTACCCACTGCGCCATAGTTTTAAGAAGAAGGGCTGATGTTGGACTTTAACTTCTCTGTTCTTTCAGACCGCCTCCGTGGTGTAGTGGTTAGAGCGTCCTTCCAGAGAGCGGAAGGTTGCGGGTTCGATCCCCGACCACGTCACACCAAATGACGTTAAAATATGGTACTTGTTGGTCCCTGCCTGGCTCTCGACATTAATGGGTACGACAAGGACTGGTCGGCTCGGAGTCAGTATAATGTGTCTGAGTGGGGTATTCATGCTTCACTGTGGCATGGTATGAGTGAGCTAGCACTATCAAACCAGCTCAAGTCTGGGCTAGTACAAGCAGCCACACATACACATACACACGCATGCACGTCGTCATATGAGCGAAATATTCTCAAGCACAACGTTAAACCCTATTTCGCCTCACCTCTGTTCTTTCTATGCAATGTTTTGGTACAGAATCATAAAAAACTTTATCAACAAAGTTACCAGATATCTGGCTGTTGTTTTTCCTGTCTTCTGACACAGTTATGCACAACCTAATTATTATCACAGCGTGTTGTTTGGGCGGTATCCATGACAACCATGGCACCAGCCCATATCACCTGGTAGTGACAGAGAACATGAGCCAGCCAATCAGGATGGTTTATCTGTATATCCTCTTACAGAGAAATTAATCTGATCAGGGTGTTGTTTTACTGATGAGGATGGCTATTACTGTCAGTTTGATAAGCTTAGTATTTCGTTACACTCGGCTTCATGAATTATTTTGTTTCATTATGCTTTGTTTCAGGCCTTAATTTGTTGCAAATATGATATATTTTTTCTTTTATTGTCTTTCCTATCGTACGGGCATGGTAATATATACACTCATGGAAACGAATAAGGTGAGGTGAGGTGAGGTGAGGTGAGGTGAAATTGGGTTTAACGTCGTACTTGAGAATATTTCTCTCATATGACGACGTGCATGCGTGTGTATGTGTATGTGCGGCTGCTTGTACTAGCCCAGACTTAAGCTGGTTTTATAGTGCTAGCCCACTGAGATACCACGCCGCAGTGAAGCATGAATACCCCACTCAGACACATTATACTGACTCCGAGCCGACCAGTCCTTGTTGTACCCATTAATGCCGAGCGCCAGGCAGGGACCAACAAGTACCATATTTTAACGTCTTTTGGTATGACGTGGTCGGGGATGGACGGACGGACGGGCAGACGCTCTAACCACTACACCACGGAGGCGGTCGGAAACGAATAAGGGAACACATGAAAGTACAAGGGTTCCCTTCTTTATTTCCATAATTTCACCCACTGTCCAATACATACCTTGCGAAGAAACCTGGAAAAGAATATAGGAACACTTGTACTTTCATGTGTTCCCTTATTGGTTTCCATGAGTATACATGCAAACTGTGGGTGTTCGGTGTGCAGAATAATGGTAGTGATTTTGAACGTTTGCCTGGTCTGTTGATTAGAATAAGTTTTTTACAGTGCCATTTAATTTATTTTTGGTAAGGTCGTGGAAATAATAATGATGATTTACATTGGAAAACCTTCTGTTATAATGACTTGAACTCACTCACACTCACTCATAGACACATGTCATCAGACCCCAGTTGCGCAGATTGATGCTCATGATGTTGATCACTGCATTGTCTGTCCAGATTAGATTCCTCACAGACTCGGGGCAGTAGGGTAGCCTAGTGGTTAAAGTGTTAGCTCGTCACGCCGAAGACCCGGTTCGATTCCCCACATGGGTTCAATGATGGAAGCCCATTTCTGGTATCCCCTGCCGTGACATTGCTGGCATATTACTAAAAGCGGCATAAAACCAAACTCACTCACTCACTCGCCCTCACAGACTGCCCTCATATAGCTGGAATATTGCTGAGTGCGGTGTAAAACAACGAACAAATTTGACAGTCCTATCCTAAAAGCCCATTGTTATTTATTTGATGATTATTCAATAGATATTTCATAATAAATATTTGGAATATTGCTGAGTGCAGCGTTACACACCAAATACACAAACAAAACCTAACATGATAAGCATATTATTTGCCGGTTGAGCTATATCTGTATATTAACCGGCTGAAAAATGCCATTTGGGAACAGTCAGAGTCGTATCCAGCCTCCTGTTTTTGATTTGATTATTATTCAATAAGTTTCTAGAAATATTTTTCAAAAAGTTAACATAAACATGCGAGTTGCGTTCAACGCTGCTCTGAAAAGTGTTTCACTTCAATAATGCCAAATGAGCAGTATTTTAGAGGAGTGAGTGAGAATGGTTTTACACCACTTTTAGCAATATCATGGCAGGGGACACCAGAAATGGGCTTCACACATTGTACCCATGTGGGGAATCGAACCCAAGTCTTCGGGGTGACGAGCTGACGCTTTAACCACTAGGCTACCCCACCTCCCCTATTTCAGAGGAAATGAACAAGTAGACATTTACCGGAGCACCTTTAGAATACAGCACCACAACTTCTTGTGAGGACGATCTCTGCCATAGGTCACGTGTCATTAAGACAAGCATCCAGTTTGTGGGATCCCGTCGGACGCGAACCCTCGACCTTCGGATTGATAGCTCGACAGCTAACCGACTGAGCTACGTCCACACTGTTGCACAATGTGCAAATTTATCGAGTCATTCCTGTGACGTCACAGAAATGAACGGAAAGAGTCGAATAGGTCACGGACAATTACAAAGGAGCAACAGTTTTATGAATTGAATTAATTTTATGAAATTATTTTTATGAAATGAATTGAATTTTATGAATAATAGCCCTCAAATTTACAAATGCTGCTGTCACATATCTTGAAACACAGTCAGGGCAAACCTGATCAATTTACCCATGATCACAGGATTGTGGTCCTTCTAAGGGACACAACCCTGCACAGCAAATTCCACCAGTGTTCTAACTTGCTACAATATGCCATACAAAGTTATACCACAAAAAGACCGGTGAAGATCCGGGTTAGAATTGGTCTTCATCAACCCATGCTTGTTGTAAGAGGCGACTAACGGCATCGAACGGCATCGGGTGGTCAGACTCGCTGACTTGGTTGACACATGTCATCGGATCCCAATTGCATAGACTGATGCTCATGCTGTTGACCACTGGATCGTCTGGTCCAGACTCAATTATTTACAGACCACCGCCATATAGCTGGAATATTGCTGAGTGCAGCGTGAAACAATAACCAAACCAAACAAAACCATACCACGAAAACCTATCAAAATGAAAATAATTCTTTCTCTGTCAAGACTAATTTGAGCACTGTCCCCGAATAATTCAGCCAAAGATGATCAATAGTGAAATCCCGAGTAAAGAGTCAGTAAACATGATGTAAAGAAGATAACAATCTGCACACGTCGATCTCTCTTCAGGAAGTCCTCAATCTCCATGTATCCATAATCCGACTGTATTACCCTCACAACAAATTGCTCTTCCCAGGAGATCAGCCTCAGCCATCAACATTAAACTCCACTCTGTGCCGCAGGGTCGGTGTGTGAGATTTGAATTCCTAATAGGATTCCAGTGGGAATAATGGTTACATATCGATTTGGGTACTTTTCATCATTTCATCATTTCATCATTTATGGTGGTTTCCTCATTATCCTTCACAAGTCTGATTTTTTTGGGAAGAAAGAGCATAAAAATTGTCTGTCTTACGTATTTCTCTTGTAACATTCATGTAGAATATCCTTTATTTGTTTCAAGAATCTTTATGATATACTTTTTCTTTCATTGTCTTTCCTATGGTACGGGCATGGTAATATATATACTCATGGAAACAAATAAGGTGAGGTGAAGTGAAATTGGGTTTAACATCGTACTTGAGAATATTTCTCTCATATGACGACGTGCAGGCGTGTGTATGTATATGTGCGGCTGCTTGTACTAGCCCAGACTTAAGCTGGTTTTATAGTGCTAGCCCACTGAGATACCATGCCGCAGTGAAGCATGAATACCCCACTCAGACACAGTATACTGACTCCGAGCCGACCAGTCCTTGTTGTACCCATTAATGCCGAGCGCCAGGCTGGGACCAACAAGTACCATATTTTAACGCTCTTTTGGTATGACGCCTGGGGATCGAACTCCGCAAGCCTTCTTCTCTCCAGGGGGATTTAACTTTCACTACACCACGGAGGCAGTCGGAAGCGAATAAGGAACACATGAAAGTACAAGGGTTCCCTTCTTTATTTCCATAATTTCACCAACTGTCCAATACATACCTTGTGAAGAAACCTGGAAAAGAATATAGGAACACTTGTACTTTCATGTGTTCCCTTATTGGTTTCCATGAGTATACATGCAAACTTTGGGTGTTCGGTGTACAGAATAATGGTAGTGATTTTGAACGTTTGCCTGGTCTGTTGATTAGAATAAGTTTTTACAGTGCCATTTAATTTATTTTTGGTAAGGTCGTGGAAATAATGATGACAATTTACATTGGAAAACCTTCTGTTATAATGACTTGAACTCACTCACACCTTTAGGTGAAAGGGGGGCGGTGGGGTAGCATAGTGGTTAAAGCGTTGGCTCGTCACGCCGAAGACCCGGATTCGATTCCCCACAATTGGGCACAATGTGTGAAACCCATTTCTGGTGTCCCTCGCCGTGATGTTGCTGGAATATTGCTAACAAAGCGGCGTAAAACTTAACTCAGTCAGTCAGTCAGTTAGGTGAAAGATAGACACATGTCATCAGACCCCAGTTGCGCAGATTGATGCTCATGATGTTGATCACTGCATTGTCTGTCCAGATTTGATTCCTCACAGACTGGGGGCAGTGGGGTAGCCTAGTGGTTAAAGTGTTAGCTCGTCACGCCGAAGACCCGGGTTCGATTCCCCACATGGGTTCAATGTTTGAAGCCCATTTCTGGTGTCCCCTGCTGTGACATTGCTGGCATGAGCTACGTCCACACTGTTGCACAATGTGCAAATTTATCGAGTCATTCCTGTGACGTCACAGAAATGAACGGAAAGAGTCGAATAGGTCACGGACAATTACAAAGGAGCAACATTTTTATGAATTGAATTAATTTTATGAAATTATTTTTATGAAATGAATTGAATTTTGTGAATAATAGCCCTCAAATTTACAAATGCTGCTGTCACATATCTTGAAACACAGTCAGGGCAAACCTGATCAATTTACCATGATCACAGGATTGTGGTCCTTCTAAGGGACACAACCCTGCACAGCAAATTCCACCCGTGTTCTAACATGCTACAATATGCCATACAAAGTTATACCTCAAAAAAGACCGGTGAAGATCCGGGTTAGAATTGGTCTTCATCAACCCATGCTTGTTGTAAGAGGCGACTAACGGCATCGGGTGGTCTGACTCGCTGACTTGGTTGACACATGTCATCGGATCCCAATTGCATAGACTGATGCTCATGCTGTTGACCACTGGATCGTCTGGTCCAGATTATTTACAGACCACCGCCATATAGCTGGAATATTGCTGAGTGCAGCGTGAAACAATAACCAAACCAAACAAAACCATACCACGAAAACCTATCAAAATGAAAATAATTCTTTCTCTGTCAAGACTAATTTGAGCACTGTCCCCGAATAATTCAGCCAAAGATGATCAATAGTGAAATCCCGAGTAAAGAGTCAGTAAACATGATGTAAAGAAGATAACAATCTGCACACGTCGATCTCTCTTCAGGAAGTCCTCAATCTCCATGTATCCATAATCCGACTGTATTACCCTCACAACAAATTGCTCTTCCCAGGAGATCAGCCTCAGCCATCAACATTAAACTCCACTCTGTGCCGCAGGGTCGGTGTGTGAGATTTGAATTCCTAATAGGATTCCAGTGGGAATAATGGTTACATATCGATTTGGGTACTTTTCATCATTTCATCATTTATGGTGGTTTCCTCATTATCCTTCACAAGTCTGATTTTTTTGGGAAGAAAGAGTATAAAAATTGTCTGGCTTACGTATTTCTCTTGTAACATTCATGTAGAATATCCTTTATTTGTTTCAAGAATCTTTGGAGTCAGTTGATATAAAAATGTTTTCCTGTTATAAATGAGGACAAATGATGATAAAGGGAAGAAAGTTTGCATCTGAAACTGAGATATATAGTCTGTTTGCAGTGATAACGTACCAATGAATTTCACTTTAAACAAAAAAGTAAATCAAATAAAGTGAAATTAAGATTGCGAATCCTCATAATTGGACCTTGCCAAATGAATATTTAAATCTCAGAATTTTATATAATTTTGGATAAAAGTTGTTTAACAAACGATCATAGTTTCAAATCGCTCTTATTGGTTTGTATTACAAGGGGGTATGCACATTAAATGAAACACCGAGAACATGTAGGGTTGGTCTAAGTTAACGCTCATCACGAACTGCATGTGCATTTGTTTTACTGTTCCAATTATCGCTCTTACCCCTTTGTAATATAAACCAATAGTAGCGACTTGAAACTATGATCATTTGTTAAACAACTTTTATCCTAAGCTGAATAAAATTCTGAGATTTAAATGTTCAAATGGCAAGGTCAAATTATGAGGATTCACAATCTTAATTTCACTTTATTTGATTTACTTTTTGGTTTAAAGTGAAATTCATCAGTACGTTTTCACTGCAAGCAGACTATAGTCTGAAGTAATGTTCAGTGTGTATTATGTCAAATGGAATATTCTGTGAGGCATCCGACCCATGAAGATCCTGGTTAGAATTGATCTTCAGTAACCCATGCTTGTCGTAAGAGGCGACTAACAGGATCGGGTGGCCAGGCTCGCTGACTTGGTTGACACATGTCATCGGTTCCCAATTGTGTTGATCTATGCTCATGCTGTTGATCACTGGATTGTCTTGTCCAGACTCGATCATTTACAGACCACAACCAGTCATTATAAAGTATCCCAGTCAGCTTAGATGCCACAGTTCAATGTACAGAGTTGCATTGATATTAATATTGTGTGAACCTAATTGTCGTTCTAGGTCTGTTAGTACCATACCCGATATGTGGGTTTTACCAAAGTGGTAAATGTCGCAGAGAGTAGCGCCACTTCAGGTTGAGTGTTACTCACTCACCCACCCACCCACCCACCAACTCACTCACTCACTCACTGACCGCCTCGGTGGTGTAGTGGTTAGAGCATCCGCCCGGAAAGCGGAAGGTCGCGGGTTCGATCCCCGACCGCGTCATACCAAAAGACGTTAAAATATGGTACTTGTTGGTCCCTGCCTGGCGCTTGGCATTAATGGGTACAACAAGGACTGGTCGGCTCGGAGTCAGTATAATGTATCTCAGTATCTCAGTGGGCTAGCACTATAAAGCCAGCTTAAGTCTGAGCTAGTACAAGCAGCCGCACATACACATACACATGCATGCATGTTGTCATATGAGCGAAATATTCTCAAGCACGACGTTAAACCCAATTTCACCTCACCTCACCTCACCTCACTCACTCACTACTGCAAGTAATAAAATTGATTATGAAGATCTTATTAAGTTGTCACCGAGTAGAAACATGTATTTGGTGGAAAAGTAATATTCCCTTGTACCCTGGCAGTGTAGATGTTGCTCACTATATTGATCACTGGATTGTTACGGTCCAGAATTATATATTCTCTACAGACAGTTGTCAAGCAGCTTGAATGTTGCTGAGACCAATGCTAAACAAAAAGCAGTCCTCACGAAGGATTCCACCACACATTTTTTAATAACATATGTCATTTATTATCTCATTGGGGATTCAAAAGTATTTCATTTCAAATTTGTGAAATGTAGGTGAGTAAAACCTTTTACCAAGTTACGAAAAAGAAATCTCTCATGTTGGTTCCTGTTCTGTCTGTCACAGAGAACCTCGAAATTCCTGTTCGATTCCTCACACTTGAAAGCCAGGAATCATCGACCACACACATGCAAGCATTCCAAATTGTGTGGGTGTTCACCTTCATGCACAGGTAGAACAATAGGCCACTAGTCTATAGATAGGCCCATGTTCTCCCTGGGTACTCACATTGCACACTCTCTTATAGAAATAGAAAATTGATCAAAGCGAGCTTTTCTTGGTAGGACTGTGTGTATATAATAACGTCGGGGCATGACATCTACTGATGATTGCGGCTGATTAGCTTTGGGTGGAGTTGGCGCTTTTATTTTTAAGTTCTTATGTAATGTTGATTGTGCTTATACTGATGTGCTTTGAAAGAGCAAAAAATAGACTCATAGGTTCTAAATGGGTTGGATGTGTGTTTGTTTAAAGAAATTAGAGGGAGGCCAGAAATCCTGAGTTTAGATTCATGTTCTGAGTGATCTCTTTCTTCTCTAACATTGCATCATTGTTGTCTCTAAATGCACCAAAGTCTCTTCACTCTAGCTAAGCAGAAGCCCAGGTATATAGCCATATTTACACTTGGCCTAGTCACCAATTCATTCTATCATGGATTTTCTTTATGCATTTACTCTATAACAAAATGTTATCAATATTGTAGAGCACTCCAATACACAAGCTTGTCTTGAGTGTTTCACGTGTGGAGAGTGAGAGATGGAGAGAGGAAAAGAGAGAAAGAAAGAGAGGAGAGAGAGAGAGAGAAAGAAAGAGGTGAGAGAGAAGGATAGAGAGGGGAGAGAGAAAAGGAAAGATAAAGAGAGAAAGAAAGAGGAGAGAGAGAGATGGAGAGGAGAGATAGAAAGAAGAGAAAGAGAGGAGAGAGAGAGAAAGAAAGAGGTGAGAGAGAAGGATAGAGAGAGGAGAGAGAAAAGGAGAGAGGTAAGAGAGATGAGAGGTAAGAGAGAGATGGAGAGAGAGAAAAAAGAGCGGTAAGAGAGAAGAATAGAGAGGAGAGAGAAAAGGAGAGAAAGAAAGAGGATAGAGAGAAAGAAAGAGAGGAGAGAGAGAAAGAGAAGAGAGTGTGTGTGAGCATGTGTGGATGTGTGTGTCAAACCAGTGGTTGATAGTATGAATGTCAAACTCTGCTGTCATGGTATCCTGCAATTGAAGATAAGCATGAGGTGTCAATTTACCTATTCTGTCCTGGTTAGATACACAAGGGGGGTATTAGCATGGGAAGATAAGGAACCTATTCTACACCAGAATCCCATGAAATAAGCATCCCACCACCAAATGGTGAAACAAGCATTAAGAGACCAATTCCACCACCAAATCTCCACAGTGAAACAAGCATTAAGAGACCAATTCCACCACCAAATCTCCACAGTGAAACAAGCATTAAGAGACCAATTCCACCACCAAATCTCCACAGTGAAACAAGCATTAAGAGACCAATTCCACCACCAAATCTCCACAGTGAAACAAGCATTAAGAGACCAATTCCACCACCAAATCTCCACAGTGAAACAAGCATTAAGAGACTTCTTTGAGTGGCATGCAGAAGCTGGTATGATGAACAGGACCATTTTTTATGGATAGACTGTGACTCCTTTATTGCAATGGATGCAAAGTTTTGGTGTTGATGCTAACACCGTTATCAAGTACAGTCAACACCCGATGAGTCGAATGCCGGTGTCTCGAATATTATGCATAACTCGAAGTACCTGTCGGTCCCGACCATTCCCTGTAATAGTTGTCATCATTTGATTTCCGGTTACACAAATTTATCTCATAAATACACACGATGACTCGAGAAGGAAATTTGGTCCCATGAGATTCAAACAACAGCAATCTTGTATACATAAGCCGGAGTCAGTCAATGAGAAGTTGATTGGTGTAGCAAACTGATCCAATTAACAAACCAGTGCGGCTCACACCTTTCCGCCATTGACAGGTGAGTTCAAAAGTCGGATTAGTGATTTTACGGAAATCACTGTCTGTGCTAATCAGACTGGAACTGATAAGGTGCCCCTATTAGTGATAGGGAAATCATTAGATATACAAATGCTTAGGCGGAGGAATTAGGACTGGATCATCTTTGTTTCTACCCTCATATATAGTACCTATGTCTCGAATACATCGATAAGTCGAATTTATTACTTGGTCCCCAGCGATTCGACTCATCGGGATTTGACTGTAGTTGAAACAAGCATGAACAACTTCTTCTGCCCCAGAATCCCAATGGTGAGACAAGTTGGTGCCAAGGATCCACTGAGCCCTAGAAATCCCCAAGAGAACCTTCAGGACATTAAGGCATCTGTGGTGATGACGGCCATTAATATTGAAACAGCCAGAAAATATAGGTATAGCAATTACCTTTGATGAGATGCTCAATAATTAAAGGTAATTGATCCATGCGGCTTTTAACATGAAAGTTGTTAAGCGACTGTTCCGGCTCAATAATCACAGGATATTACCGGCGATGTCACTGAGTATACAAGCCATATATGTAGTATTAGCTTCCTGCATGGTTGATCTAACATGAGCTGACGCCATTATCAGATTACGGGTTTAGAGTAATTAAGACTGCTGAAGTACTTGAATATATTCAGGTGATTTTTATATTGATTATTCAACAGATTCGGAGAAAGTGTCACAAACATATAAAAAATAATTGCATATTGTAATCCATTTCTATTGTTAATTATTCAACAGATCTGGTGAAAATGTCACAAAAATATGTTAAAAAATTGCATATTGTAATCCAATTTTATTGTATATTATTCAACACATCTGGGAGAAAGTCTCACCAAAAAATATATATATATTTTTACACATTGTAATCCTGGTTCGTTTTTTTTTATGTTACAAAGTTTCTGTGAAATCATACATTAATTAAAGAAAGTAACAAATTTCACTTAAACTTCAAACAGAATATGTTTCTTTCATGTCATTGTTTGATATAACACTACACTTTAGATTACCCTTTGAAATGTAGAAAAGAAATCTCTGTGAACCAAGTTATGATAGTTCCTTGGCTGCAACACTTTTTTACTGATCTCAATGTCATTGATAAGTGCACAAAAGACTATGTGTGTTCAGATGAAAAAAAGACAAAACATTTTCTGATATTGATGTACCAAACAGGATAATATTCAAGTCTATAACCCAGGGCTCGATTTAAGGACATAAAACCTACTTGCACCTGGTGCAACCTTAGGTAATAACCTTGTTGCACAAGACAAACAGGTTGCACCTGCTGCTCAATATACAATCCTATACAATATATGCTTCAGCGTTTGATGATTTGAAAAATCATGATAACAAAACATTTCTGGGTCTGATAAGATTATTTTACAGGGGTGGAAATACTCCATTGCCCGACGCCCCAGTCCAGTGTTTTTTTCTGTCGGGCAAGCAAATTTGTATATCACACTGTACCGGTGTCCAGTTGACTTTCCAATGTTAATTATGTTGTTTATTTAAAAAATCAGCAAGAAAATCGGCGGTATAGTGGAAAAATTATTAGGGCAAGTGATTTTACATGTGCCACTGTACCGGAGTTCACGAACAATTTTAAGGTAATTCCACCCCTGTTTTAGCTGACTTCCTGTTCGTGTAGTCATTTACCCGTGAAGATCCGGGTTAGAACTTGTCTTTAGTAACCCTTGCTTGTTGTAAGAGGTGACTAATGGGATGGGGTGGTCAGGCTCGCTGACTTGATTGACCACATGTCATCGTATCCCTATTGAGCAGATCGATGCTCATGCTGTTGATCACTGGACCGTCTGGTCCAGACTCGATTATTTTCCGACCGCCGCAATATAGCTGGATTATTGCTAAGTGTGGCTCTTGTTTCTTTGGTGTTCAACATCAACCAACATTCAATCAAGACATGCCTGATCATTCTAGAGTTGAGTTGGACTCTTGTATTAATTTATTCTCTTGGACCAGGGGCTACATTTCTGTAAACCTTCTCAAACTCCTAATTCCCTTCCCATAATTCCTGCAATCTCAAGTTAACCAATCTCAGGTTACCTTTGAAATTGATAGAGTAGATAAGCCCAAACAGTGTGCTGAATAACAGTGATGGGCGCGCCAATTTAATGAGCCGCATGATCTTCCTATCTCGTCTTCGTTTATCAATAGTGTATTATGTCCTGCCTCCTTGATAGGTTCCAAGGACACAACACAGAAACTGAATATGCTCCTTCAGTTGTGGTGATCAAATAGGACTCTATTGATTCAGATGCTATTTATTGTCGCTGATATTACGCAAGGAGAAGTTCAGTAAAGTGTACGTAGACAGGACTTGAAGGTTATGGCAGGTGTTGGTCGCTTGTCGTCACGTACACATGAACGTACTACTCAAAACAATTTAAGGAACAATTTTTGGGTTGCAATACTCTCAGCCATGACAATGTGTGAAGCCCATTTCTGGTGTTCCCCGTCGTGATATTGCGGAATATTGCTAAAAGCGGCGCAAACCACACTCACTCACTCACTCACTCAGCCATGAAAGAGTAACCTGAATAATATGAAAGAAGTTAGTGTGTCTCACAGTATAGTACCTTCTACAGTTTGTTACCATGATGGTGGCAATTTGTCAGTGAGGATGTGATTTTTGCAGAATGGTGATGAGTGATTGTGACATATGGTGACTTGTCAGTGAGTGAGTGAGTGAGTTTAGTTTTACGCCGCACTCTGCCATTATTCCAGCTATATGGCGGCGGTCTGTAAATAATCGAGTCTGGACCAGACAATCCAGCGATTAACAGCATGAGCATCGATCTGCGCAATTGGGAACCGATGACATGTGTCAACCAGGTCAAGAAGCCTGACCACCCGATCCCGTAAATCGCCTGGGTTACTGAAGACCAATTCTAACCCGGATCTTCACGTGTATGCCTACTACAAAGCGACATATTTGAGTGGTATTCACTTGATATCACTGACTGAGTATGGTTTTACGCCACTTTTAGCAATATTCCAGCAACATCATGGAGGCCCGGACACCAGAAATGGGCTTCACACATTGTATCCATGTGGGGATTCGAACCCGGGTCTTCGGCGTGACAAGCCAACGCTTTAACCACTAGGCTACCCCACCGCCCCCACTTGATATCAAATTATACATAACTCAATATTTTAAATTCAGCCATGCTGTATGGGTTTTACAAGAATGCCACTGATCCATAGCGAGACTTAATATGATGATATCAGAAATTGCCTCTTACGACAAGCATGGGTTACTGAAGATCAATATTCTAACCCAGACCTTCATGGTTACTTGTCAGTGAGGATGTGATGGTGATATAGAGGTGATGCAGAGGTAATGAATGATGACTCAGTTTTGATGCAATAATGGTGACCAGATGCAGGTGACAAAAAAGATGATAATACAACCAGGGCCTAGATTTTCGAAGCTCTCTTAGCGCTAAAATAGTCGTAAGTGCCATACATTAACATTAACCTTCGACTATCTTAGCGCTAAGAGAGCTTCAAAATCTAGGCGCTGGATATGATGACCAGCATAAGCATTATGATAGCTAAGTAATGACAGTGATGACGAAGGAAACAACAGTCATCATCATCAGTAGCATCGTCGTCATCACCATCATCAACATCATCCTCATCAACATCATCATTGCAATGATATCCTAAGTATCGTCATCATTATTGTTATTGTCATCATCATCATCATCATCATCATCATCATCATCATCATCATCATCATCATCATCATCATCATCATCATCATCATCATCATCATCATTCAACAGATGCAATGATCCATGCCCCAATAAAGTATTAACATGTCAGTTTCGCCCTGGTGCCAGTCCCTGTCACTCACACTAAGCTGCAATCAGCAAGCTCTTCGCATATTGATCTGGGAAAATCATGCTACAAGAAGATTGGAGATGTAACATCGTTAACATGCACAGAGTGCAGATATGATCGGGAGAAGTGGGACGTGCATTTGTTGCTCAGAGAGTCCAAGGTGAGTTGTCTCTGAGTGACCCTGTGTTTTGTACTGAAGTGTATCACCTTGCATATAGGGGTTGACGTGAGTAACGTGTATTGAAGTCGTAACGTGGATGTTCCATGATTAAAATAATTCATCTTTTATGCTTCAAATTTCACAGACAAGAACAGCAAAGTCGAATTTGTGTGATACTTTTTAAAATAATATTTTCCATCAGGTTGATGCTGTTTTATTTCAGTTTATCTAGTTTTGTCCAAGTTGATTGCAATGGATGGCAGAGGAATTAGATTGTTATTTCTGCAAATTGAACAGTAAAGTCTGTTTATGCCTTATTTGTTGAAAATATTGTTATCAGGTTGAGGCTACTAGGACTTATTTTGCGTCTATTTGTCCCAAGTTTATTGGCAAGGATGTTTAGATTAAGTTGTTGAATGGCATTAAGAAGTTATGGACATAAAGGACGGAAATGTGGAAATATGTGGAACACAATGTATATTATTACTCCTTCGTCAGATTACCACGATTGCAGAAGGTGACATCCACATTTGTTTCCCCTTGATGTTTAGATTGCTATTTCTGCAATTTGTGTAATTTGTATCCTGATCTTAAGCATATATAGACGGTTTGATGTGAGTTAACAAAGTGATGGATAATTTGAATGTGGATAGCTTGAAACATCTCTGCTTGCAGCTTGTCAGACTAATGCTTAGTCTCTGAATATATTTAATTCTGAAAGTAACAAACAAGCCCAATTTAATTGAAAAGGAGCCCCAGGGAGACCAACAATTTAGAACCTGAGGAAATCTAGACTTGCTTTATTTAGGGCTTTTAAGCACTGCAGAGAGGGCTTGGCAGTAGGGAAATTAATGTGGTTCGGGGACTGTGAGACAGACGAGCAGTCTGTATTCAATGCAGTGTGATTGTATTCTTGACACAGCAATCGCAATAACCTGAAAAACACCAGTCATCATCCTGTATTGGAGTGTAGATCCTGTCTTTTTATCAAATGTGATCTTAATTGGAACAACAATATGGCAGTCCAAGGATTCATGATATTGCCCTGTGTCAATGTGACTGAGCCACTGCCAATAATGTTGCCTTAGGCTTATATGACTGATGAATGACCTACGATGTTGCTTTGGGCCATGACTGAACAATTACCAATAATGTTGCCATGAGACAATATGACCGATCAAGGACCTGCAAGTTTTTGCCTTAGACCTATAATGTCGCTTTGGGACATTATAATTGACCCAGGACCTATAATGTTGCCATGAGACAGTATGACTGATCAAGGACCTACAATGTTGCCTTAGGCTTATATGACTGATCTAGGACCTATATGTTGCCTTCAGGGCCATTATGACTGACCAAGGATCTATATTGTTGCCTCAATGGGCCATTATGACTGACCAAGAATCTATGTGTCTGACAATGGACCTATAATGTTGCATTGGGCCAATATGAGTGACAAATAATAAGTCCTATAGTGTCGCCTTTTCATAACCGAGTATTACTATATAGAGAAAAATCTGTTTTTAGATATTTGATAAATATCCAGTCACATAACCAAGAGATGGTGGATGCCATTCCTACTTGCTGTCATCTGAAATCAACAGATAGCCATGACAAGGTTCTACCTGAGCTTTGACAATCAATGTTTCATTGAAATTGAGGAGATATTTCAAATAATGGTGATCCTGATCATAGAGACAACATCAAATCAATTCTATGACTCATGGTTGCCTCTGTCCATTTTTGTTATGTCTGTAGGTATTATATTTGATTTTCTATATTGAATAAGTATCTTTACCTGAATTTACAAATATGTTGTCATCAAAGAATTTATACTACATTCATTTATTTAAATAACTTTGAATGATGATGAATCTTGTATCATAATGGGTAGATGGGTTGGTGTACTATAATGATTAGGGTATCTTGATGCAATTGGCATTAAAATATGTTGGTCATTTTATAATGAGTTTGTATAATAATGTATTTGGCATTATAATAAGAATTGATAAGTTGGTATTGTATAATGATTAAAGCACTACAAGGATTTTCATACTGAAACATCAGGGTTGGTATTTCACCAGACAGTTTCTTTGATTCATTCCTCTGATGATGTCTTGCATTAAGACATGCATCTTATGTGTTTATGTTTTTAATTGAGAGTTGAAAACTATAATGCAATACTATACATTATCACTGAATTATATCAACAAACCATAACTAAACAGTTCTTATTCAACACTCCACTATTTTCTAACAGCCTGCATCCTGTACATAATCACGTCTGAACCATATTATCCAGTGATTTGATCATGTGAGGGCTTATGACATGCATTGAACCAAGTCACCAATTAACTGGCTTCACGGGTCTCTGCTATTGTATAGTTATGATGTTGTTAAGAGTGTGGGTTCACATTTGGTAATGATAAATAACAGTAATTGTTTGAGACAAAAGGGGCAGTGGGGTAGCCTAGTGGTTATAGTGTTTGCTCGTCTTCCCAAAACCCGAGATCGATTCCCCCGCCCAATTCTGGTGTCCTCCACCGTGATATTGGAATATTGCTAAAAGCTGCATAAAACTAAACTCAGTGATCAGTGTTGTGACAAACGCTTCAGTACATTTTCATCATTTCGCAACTTTCAATAGGACACTCATCTTGGCATTAGCAAATTTGAGTTATATCAGAGGACATTTTAGACAAGTCAGTGTCCAACAAACAGATCGATCAGAAACCCTGTAGTATCTAAAATGTCATCAGAAGTCGATATTTTCATGTTTCCTTTTGTCCAAATGCCATTTCTGCCTCTAGAAAAGTCATAGTGCAAGCACTCGTGCACTAATGTTAGTACTCCCACTCAGACATAATCATTGATCAATGCTTTATTACACGTCCATTAAACAGTACCATACTAAGGTTTGGAAACCAAGTAATTGTGCTTCATTGAGAACTCAGGAAAGACATCAATATTGGTGTAGCTTGTTAGGGCAATTGCTCGTGAGATATTCCCAGAACATTGCTTGTACACACTGCACGTAAACGACTTCTATATCGTGCAGTTATTGTGTTGCGTAGCTGTAAGCCTCATTTCCAGTCTATGTCGACATGTGGTACTAATCAGCTTACTGAATCTTCCCATTTTCTCCTGTCCCACAATGCCTTGCAGTCCCAACCATTTCTTCGGAAGATGAATATATAGATCAGTGATGTTTGGAGTCTTGATGGTGTGAGGAGCTGTGGGTGCAAGGAGGGTTGGTTTGTGTAACAGCAGATCACTTGTGAGGGAGACTGGATATAATGTTCTCATGAGGTTTGTTGGTCTATATTTATTCAGTTTATTTTCTTCATATTTAACTCTGATTCAATGGGTATCCAAGGTAATATATCCATTTAATTAGTTATAAGGAATTTAGACAAATATTATGATGGTTCCATTTGATTAGTTACAAGGATTTTAGACAAATATAATTGTATCCATTTGATTATTTATTAGGATTTTAGACAAATATTATGATGTTTCCATTTCATAAGTTAGAAGGGTTTTAGGCAAATATTATGATGTTTCCATTTCATAAGTTAGAAGGGTTTTAGGCAAATATTATGATGTTTCCATTTCATAAGTTAGAAGGGTTTTAGGCAAATATCATGATGTTTCCATTTCATAAGTTAGAAGGGTTTTAGGCAAATATTATGATGGTCCATTTCATAAGTTAGAAGGATTTTAGACAAATATATATGATGTTTCCATTTTATTAGTGATAAGAATATTAGACAAATATCATCACCTTAAGTGTAGAATTTTCAGTGTCAGTTGCGTTTGGAGGTGTGTGTGTATTTTTACTGAAATGATCTGTTGTTCTAATAGTGTATGATAGTAATTC
Source organism: Haliotis rubra (assembly GCF_003918875.1). NCBI lineage: Eukaryota > Metazoa > Mollusca > Gastropoda > Lepetellida > Haliotidae > Haliotis > Haliotis rubra. The sequence goes on from NW_025767592.1 coordinate 261,961, forward strand.
AGTCAGTGATATTTCCATATTTTCTACTGAAGTCTTACAGTACTGCACCACATGGATATATAATACACAGTGGCATCTTTTCTAAATCATTTAAAAAGTTGATCATACCATCCAGTTGTACAAATAAGACCCTTCCTTGCCATCCATTATGTTCATTTTGTTGGACTAATATGGGCATTAATTAGGAGTTGATGAAAAAGTTTGTCAGTAGACATTTGATGTAAAATAGCAATAGCCTTTCTTAACAAATTTTAACCAAGGTATGTTACCTGGATGGTTACTTAATACACTGTAATATAGGTTTGCTGTTCGGAAGGTTAATGTTCAATCTCATTCAACATAACTATTGTAATGTTTCAATTAAACCCATTGTCAGGGGTTCAAAAATCCCATTGCCCGACGCCCGGGACAAGTTAGTTTTCGTTTCGGGCAATCAAATAATGGTATCTTACTTGTCCGTGGGCTACTAGATAATTTCCACTTACGGTTTCAAACTTCAAATAAACTAGGATTTAATTTCATATCTGCTCAAAATGTAGCTAATAAAATTTGCAATGACAATAAAGTAGAGTTATCTTTCTTTGCTGTTTATCGGCACTTTAACATCAAATACCATGTTAATTTATTCTTTCATAATTACATCATCATAATTATGTCATAAAATCAGGGCAAGTGGAAAATTAGTCAGGACAAGTGACTTTCTTAAAGTCACTAGCCCTGTGGCAAGTGGCTTTTTAAAAAAAAATTGATACCCTGATTGTGGGTCAATAATTCATAGCGAAGGTCCAGGTTAGAATGAGTCTTCAGGAAACATTGTGCTTGTCACTACAAAGAGGCAACTAACAGGATCGGGAGGTCAGGCTCGCTGATTTGATGACATCATATCCCAGCTGCAACAACTGATGCTCATGATGTCAATCTCTGGGTTGTCTGGCCCATATTCCAATATTTACAGATTTACATCATAGAGCTGAAATATTGCTGAGTGTGGCATTAAACAACAAACAAGTTTCATCCCGTTACTGAGTGAGTGAGTTTAGTTTTAGGCCTCACTCAGCAATATTCCAGCTATATGGTGGCGGTTTGTAAATAATCGAGTCTTCACCAGAGAATCCAGTGATGAACAGCATGAGCATCGATCTACGCAACTAGGATATGATGACATGTGTCAACCAAGTCAGTGAGCCTGACCACCCGATCCCATTAGTCGCCTCTTACGACAACCATGGGATACTGAAGATCAATTCTAACCCGGATCTTTGTGAGTCCCGTACCTGACATGACGTGACTGAAATACTGTTAAAAGTGTTTTTAAACCCAACTAACACACAGCATTCGACAGCATAGCCTGTATTTTCAAAGTATATACTACCCTCAGTATTCCTTATTTGTATTCTCTACACATACTGGATGGTTCATTATTACTTGGTGGTGAGGTAGCCTAGTGGTTAAAATGTTCCCTCATCACGCCGAAGACCCAGGTTCGATTCCCCACATAGGTACAATGTGTGAAGCCCAGTTATGTTTCTGGTGTTCCCTGATGTGATATTGCTGGAGAATTTCTAAAAGCGGTGGCATGTAGTTCTTATGGAGGTGGTGTAGTGGTTAGAGCGTCCGCCCGGTGAGCGGAAGGTCGCGGGTTCGATCCCCGACCGTGTCATACCAAAAGACGTTAAAATATGGTACTTGTTGGTCCCTGCCTGGCGCTCGGCATTAATGGGTACAACAAGGAGTGGTCGTCTTGAAGTCAGTATAATGTGTCTGAGTGGGGTATTCGAGCTTCAATGCAGCATGGTATCTCAGTGGGCTAGCACTATAAAACCAGCTTAAGTCTGGGCTAGTACAAGCAGCCGCACATACACATACACACGCATGCACATCGTCATATGAGCGAAATATTCTCAAGCACGACGTTAAACCCAATTTCACCTCACCTCATCTTATGGAGGGTAGCCATCAATACTCACTCACTCACACAATATGTAATTGAGAAAAGGAAGTATTATGAATGTTAAGAAATGAAGAATGTTCCCAGTTGTATATCAGATGTACACTACACAGCTGCCTTGCCCATAAATCATCATGTGCACCCTGCAATTGCCAGCAATGAGGCTACGCTGCATCTGTGGCTGAGAGTGTAAGTAATCAGCCACATTACCCAGGGGAGGTGGTGCAGTGCCTTGCTATATTGCAACACTGTGCAGCAATAGTGCATTAAGTTAATATCAAGTTTTAAAAACTAGCAATGTCGGCAACGAGGGATGGTAAATTTCAGCTTGTCTGTTAATTAATTTACTTGGAATCTGTCCTCTGTGGAATCTAATAAATCAAATTATTTTGTAACAAAATACTCTAGAAAGTTAAGTGAGTGAGTTGGGTTTTAGCAATAATCCAGCAATGTCACGGCAGGGGACGGAAAGTTCAAGTTCTCAAATTTGCATCACTTGAGTGTAAAGTTTATATTAAGCAGAAAGTCATGGTGTCCAGTTTGAAATGTTCATGTTTGGTCATCTTGGTAATCCAGGAAAGAAACGTTTTGTCTGTGCTGTCTCCAGTGCTGAACAACAACCTGCCATGGAGGAACAATGCTCATACTATCAATCACCGGTTTGTCTGGTCCGGACTCAACAAGTTATAGGTATCAGTGATATAGGTGACTCCTAAGAGTTTCTAGGTCTTCACTTCTTTCCAACACGCAAACAAAGGTTATGAAAGGACAGTGGGGTAGCCTATTGGTTAAAGCGTTGGCTTGTCACACCAAAGACCCGAGTTCGATTCCCCACATGGGTACAGCGTGTGAAGCCCATATCTGGTGTCCCCCGCCGTGATGTTGCTGGAATATTGCTAAAAGCGGTGTAAAACCAAACTCACTCATTCACTAAAACAACAGAAACCATTCAGACCTCTCTGCATGCTTGTCAGATATGTACGTGGCAATGGCTGTCTGGAATGGTAGTAGTTTGTAAGGAACGACTTGAATGAGTCAGGGTGTTTATATTATGACTAATATTTTGGACAAGTAAATATTTTGGGAAGGGATGTGCTGTAGTTGCCACTCATCACCCATGCTCTAAGCTCTCCCCATCTACTGAGGCCTTAGCATCATTGTCAGCTATGAAAGTGAGTTATTGATTCTGCTCCCACCATCTTCCTCCTCAACCAAGATTATGAAATATTAAGTTCGTTTTACGCCATATGACATGTAAGACTTCAATTTTTTCAATCCATATATCGATTTTGTTTTCTCACTGCCAGGGGAATGTTCTTCCTCATGTTCTGTCAATTCTTTGAGAACATACTTGTATCTTCCGCAAGTTCATTTATTCGTCAAATTTTTAATTTGGTCTATGCCGTATTACATGTAAGAGTTATTTTTTTCAATCCATGTATCAATCTTGTTTTCTCACTGCCAGGGTAATGTTCTTACTCATATATTGATGCAGTGGGGTAGCCCAGTGGTTAAAGCGTTTGCTCGTCATGCCGAAGACCCAGGTTCGATTCCCCACATGGGTACAATGTGTGAAGCCCATTTCTGGTGTCCCCAGTCGTGAATATTGCTGGAATATTGCCAAAAGTGACTTAAAACCAAACTCTGCACTCACTCACTCACTCTTACTCATATTCTGTCAATACTTTGACAATATATTTGTATCTTCAGTACAAAATTGATTGATTCATCAATTTTTTTATCTATAAGTTTTGTGAAAATATTCAGTGGATATCGAATGATCATCATACCAAGCAAGACAATCATTGATCGCAAGTGCAGTACGGATTCACAATGTCAAAGTGATTGCCTTATAATAATGAGAGTAAACATATTGATCACTACAAGGATATTTTTGAAGGATCATATCTGTCTGCTTGTCAAAACTGGAATATTGATGTTAAAGATAGACAGAAATAGAACGTCTGAATCAATTCACAGGGGGCTTTGAGTTTACATGTAATGTATAATACATATGTAAAGTTCAAAGTGCCATACTTCAATAGGTTTTGTAATGAATTGTGAGCTGTGTAAGCGGAGTGATACTGTCAACTTACGTACAGGTGGCGTATGTTTTAAAGCATGGTGCAGTTTCATTAGCTTAGTAACCAGATATGTGTAGGTTGTTTTTTGTTTAGGTCGTCAAGTCATCCCCTCCTGGGATGAAAAAGTCCAGTGTAGTGTAATTGATCTTTGAAATATTGGCTTTACTGATATATTGATTTCACCATGGTGTACTCGCTGTTATCTTTTGTTTAAAGATCATCAGGGGAATGTAAGTACTTATTGCCCTAGGTTTATGTATGGGATATTACGAGTCGGACGTTTTTGTTTGAGTAACATCATCACAACTCGATCATTGCTCAGTCATCTAGACTGGACATGAGGATAAATATAATTGGAAAGTAAAAAACAAATCCTTTTCATTTGGCAGAGAGGTCATTAAGTTTTCCTGTCAGATTGGCTTTCAAGCTTTAGTGCATGTGTACTAAAGGGGGTTATGGATTGTTCACAATTAGGAATAAAATATTTGGAAAAATAAACTTTGATGTCAGGTTTTAGAAAAGATCTAAAAATTTCTTGAACAGAATTAATGTTCTGTTAAATGGGAGGTAGGTAAAGAAAACAGTTTAGCTTCTGCTAGACAAATGTCTATGTCCCGAAATGCTGACCAATAATATATTCCGTCGCACTCCCAGCCCTTCCACGTAAATTTCAGCTTTTCATCCATGTTTATCAGGTAGATACTGTTGCCATAGCAACTGATCTGTCCATTGGTTTTATCACCGCCCAAGGGGGATATCAGCTGGGCGAGGATCGAATGTAATGAACATGTAATACACAATGGCTACTTGGAACTTAGGGTAGCTCCAGGCAGTGGCTGATGGATTAGTCCACATGTGCTCTCGTCAGTGTTAGGACGTATTCATATGGTGATCGGTCACTGAACCGAGATGTGACAATTGATGGCTAGCATTCTGTTTGCATGTAGAGTAAGTAAATATGTACATGAATATCTTTATGTTCGGATAAATATTTATAGCAGACTATTGGTTATCAATATTTTATGAGTTTTGTTTTCCATATGATAATTAATTTCTAATGTTTTTGTTTTGTTTGTGTTGTTTAATGTCGCACTCAGCAATATTCCAGCTATGTGGCGGCGGTCTGTAAATATCGAGTCTGGAACAGACAATCCAGTGATCAACATCATGAGCATCAATCTATGCAATTGGGATACGATTTCATGTGTCAATCAAGTCAGCGAGCCTGACCTCCCAATCCCGTTAGTTGCCTCTTATGACAAGCATGGGTTACGAAAACAAATTCTAACACGGATCTTCACAGGGAAATTTCTTTCTCAGTTTAAGGGGACATTAATAGGCAAATTCTACAAATAGGTAAAATTTGACATTTATGAATATACTGTGGTACTTCCTTTCTCCCCTCCTACCCAGTGAATGAATTATTTAATGAAACAATTAGTGTTGATGAATAAGTGTTTATAACAAATATTTGCATCCTTGCAAATAGAAAACGACAGCTATATGCGTAATGTCATTCCAAAAGCTCTGAAGATTCATAATATACTGAGGCTCAGCTTAAATATATATTTTATTAATGGTCACTACTGCCAGGCCAGAATAGTGGGTATATCCATGGTTTGGAAATTCCTGATTTAGAAATCAAACTGTCTGAACATCTTCAGTTATGTAAGTATTCATCTGTGCGTTCGGCACAGGAAAATCCCACTGGGTGTCTAGATTGTAAAAATGTTGATAGGAAACCGTTATTTCTTGCATCTGAAATATTGATTCCCTGGGGCCACAACTGATGGTCTAGTACAAACTGAATAAATGTCTGTCAGAAACTCAACCAACTTCTCTGCATTGTTTAAGAGGGTCCTGTGTCAGAAACTGAACATAAATGGACATTTTGTATGAAAGAGTTAAATGGTAACTTGTTGTTGTGCAAATGATTTGTAAAATGTTCCAGTGAGAAGGTGTCACGATCAGGTGCCATTGTTTTTTTTGTATCTTGCCAGGGTTCACTGTACCATTTCAGTGGTTACAGCGTTTGAGACCTGGGTTCAATTCCCCACATGGGTACAATGGGGGAAGCCCATTGCAGGTGTCCCCCACCGTGATATTGCTGGAATATTGCTTAAAGCGGCGTAAAACAATACTCACTCACTCACACAATATGTAATTGAGAAAAGGCAGTATTATGAATGTTAAGAAATGAAGAATGTTCCCAGTTATATATCAGATGTACACTACACAGCTGCCTTGCCCATAAATAATCATGTGCACCCTGCATTTGTCAGCAATGAGGCTACGCTGCATCTGTGGCTGTCTCAGTCTCAGTGTAAGTAATCAGCCATATTACCCAGGGGAGGTGGTGCAGTGCCTTGCTATATTGCAACACTGTGCAGCAATAGTGCATTTTAATATCAAGTTTTGAAAACTAGCAATGTCGGCAACGAGGGATGGTAAATTTCAGCTTGTCTGTTAATTAATTTACTTGGAATCTGTCCCCTGTGGAGTCATAAGATTAAACTCACTCACTCACTCACTTGATTATTTACAGACCACCACCATATAGCTGGAATATTGCTGAATGCGGCATTAAACAACAAACAAACTGAATAAACCACTCTCTCACTAATAAAACAGGGTAGACATGCTCTTTGTGAAAAGGGGCGGTGGGGTAGCCTGATGGTTAAAGCGTTCGCCCTACGCCGAAGTCCTGGGTTCAATTCCCCACATGGGTACAATGTGTGAAGCTCATTTCTGGTGTCCCCCGCCGTGATATTGCTGGCATATTGCTAAAAGCGTCGTAAAACCAAACTCACTCACTCACTCTTTGTGAAAAGCTTTTGTAACATCTACTGATATTCATCTGTGCCTGTGTAGTATGTGTCATCTGCTTAGCTTGTCGTAAGAACCAGGGAATGTTCAGACAATAGTTGTGTAAGTAGTCAGACAGTGACTGTTAAAACACGCCCGTGTTGTCAGGAAGTAAGGTGAAGGTCACTGTATGATGTGTCTCTGGAATACCCGGTATGTATGGGAGCGTACTCGGAGGAGTGACTTTCTTGGAAGAATGCCTTTCTTGGAGGGAGTGCCTTTCTCGGAGAGTTCCCTGCATGACACATCCAGTGAGGGGCATCTGTGAGGGGCGGTGGGATAGCCTAGTGGTTAAAGCGTTTGCTCATCATGCTGAACACCCAGGTTTGATTCCCCGCATGGGTACATATTAATATCATCCTGTAGGAGAGGTTTCTGGATATCTGAGGTGCAGGGGTTTCACTGTATAATTTAGGGGTCTAAGTGAGTCGTCTTTACTACAAAAAATCAATGTTTGGAACAAATGTTACAACTAGCAAAAAAGGTTTAGAACCAAATACTTCCACCTTCGCTTCAGCATAATAAACCAATAAATAAAAGTTCATTTTAGCTTATGAGAACACAAGCTATTAACATTTCTCAGTTGAATGTCAACATAATACAGTTTGATGCAGCAGTAAGATGAAAGAGACAAACAGCTTGACTAAAGTTCTTCACTTTGAAACATGAGACAGGCAAAATGATTAATCGATTTACCATCCTGCACGACTCTTTGGGATATCAGGTTCAGTGGAATGATTGTCTGGGAACATAAAACTTATATTTCAATGTCTGAGAAAAAAATTAATCGAAGCTTTCAAGTTGGAATATGTTAAAATATGTCAAAATGTCATAAGGGGCATTGGGTTAGCTCTATGGTTGAAGCATTTGTTCGTCACGCCGAAGACCCGGGTTTGATTCCTACATTATAGTACAATGTGTGAAGCCCATTTCTGGAGTCCCTTCACCGTGATAATGCTGGAATATTTTGTAAAACGAATACAATGCCCTTGTTCTGAAGGCATTTTTGGTATATCACTAAAACTGCTCGCTCAAACGCACTCAGTGCATACTAGACGTATCACCCAAACACACCTGGAGATGTTGCACGGGAAAAACGAATAGGTTTGGCATATATAAGACGGTGGTCAGCGATACACCGGGCATTCGCTCTTTCTGCCATTCGGTGCTATTCGTTCCAGTTCGTGTTTAGGCATTTAGACTACGAATGACTCTGTTGTTAGATGTGTAGGTTCAATTGGCTATTGTGGCGTTAGATTGTTGAACTTACATTAGTATGTTTAAAGGTTAGGCAATTAGCGGTATTTAGTGGGTCATTTCATTTCAAAGTTCATTTAGAATCACTTAAGAGAATCACGTTTAGTTCTTCCATAGTTTTCTCACTTATAATAGGTGTCACGTTTAGTTCCTTGTTTTAGGCCAAAAGGTAAGTTCAAAATTTTAGTTGATTAGGTTATCAGTTAATTTGCATAGCTCTGCCCAATCGTTTTATTTCCAAATCCAGGTTAGAATTGGTATTCAGCAACCCATGCTTATAAGAAGCAACAAACGGATGGGGTGGTCAGCCTCCCAATAGTGTAGGTTGATGCTCATGCTGTTGATCACTGGATTATCTGGTCCGGACTCGATTATATACAGACTGCTGCCATATAGCTGGAATATTGCTGAGTGTGGCATTAAACAGCAAACAAAACCAAAATAAACCAAGTAATTATAGCTGACTGATATTTCATGCTATAATTTGAAAGTGCTGACTCAGCACAAACTGAGGTGACAGCACTCTCCTAGGTTTCTGTGTCAAGGCACCTGTATGTTTTATTCACCAGTACTGCTAATTTTAGCGCATCCTTTGTATTGACAGGTTATTGTAAATAATTGAGTATGTTCAGGCAATTCATTTACCAGACTTGAGTGGAGGACATCAAGAACAGATGAAACGGTTCCTGGAGAACACTGCAAGTGAACACTTTCTAATTTCCGATTTCTTGGTCGTAAAGTAAGCCAAAGTGTCGTCTCAAACTATTGATGTATTAAACCATTATTGTGCTATATCAGTACTATTATAGGTTGGTTGTTGTTTAAGGGGCGGTGGGGTAGCCTAGTGGTTAAAGCGTTGGCTTGTCACGCCGAAGACCCCGGTTCGAATCCCCACATGGGTACAATGTGTGAAGCCCATTTCTGGTGTCCCGCTAAAAGCGGCGTAAAAACAAACTCAGTCAGTCAGTAAGTCAGTGGTTGTTGTTTAAAGCCACACTCAGCTTTATGGCGGCAGTCTGTAAATAATCGAGTCTGGACCAGACAAAGTCAGCAAGCCTGAACACCCAAATCTGTTAGTCGCCTCCTACGACAAGCAATGGGCTACTGAAGGTTCATTCTAACCTGGAGCTTCACGGGTTTCATGACAACGGAGTCAGGAAGCTTGACCATCTGATCCACTTAGTAGCCTCTTTTATGCACAGATCATGAACACCTAATTTGATTCTGATCTTCACGGGGGCCCACTGTATCTCGCCTTTCTAGGGAATACTCCCAAACTCTCCTTGATTTCTCATTTGTCAACCAAGGTAGCATTTTGTTGGTGAAGACCAATTCTAACCCGGATCTTCATGATTAAAAGCTGCATAAAACCCAACTCACTCACTCACTCACACTAGGCTTTAAAAGGTTAGCCATCATATCACCATCCCATCCTAATTGGTACTCATTTAGTGCCAGATGAGTACAGGTATATTTTGAAAAAAGCCTCAGACTTGCCTGAGGTTGTTTAACGCCGCACACAGCAATATTCCAGCTATATGGCAGTGGTCTATAAATAATCGAGTCTGGACCGGGCAATCCACTGATCAACAGCATGAGCATCGATCTGCACATTTGGGAACCGATGACATGGGTTTTTGAATGTGATCGAGGAAGAACTGACACAGTGCCAGGCACAACTGCCCCTTCATCAACTCTCCGTCATCAACATATCAGGACAGTAAAGGATCGGGTGGTCACTCTCACTGACTTGGTTGACACATGTCATCGAATCCCAATTCTATACATCAATGCTCATACTGTTGATCACTGGATTGTCTGGTGGAGACTCGATCATTTTCAGACAGCTGCCATATAGCTGGAATATTGCTTAGTGCGGCATTAAACAAAAAACAAAACAAAAACACTAGAAATTAATTATATGGAAAACAAAACATGTACAAAATTAATAATCAATAGCCTGCTATAAATATTGATCTGAACATAAAGATATTCATGTACATATTTACTTACTATTACATGCAAAGAGAGTGCTAGCCATCAATTGTCACATGTTGGTTCAATGGCCGATCACCATATGAATCTCACTCATTCACTCACTCACTCACTCACTCACTCACTCACTCACTCACTCACTCACTCACTCACTCACTCACTCACTCACTCACTCACTCACTCACTCACTCACTCACTCACTCACTCACTCACTCACTCACTCACTCACTCACTCACTCACTCACTCACTCACTCACTCACTCACTCACTCACTCACTCACTCACTCACAGATCCATGGTAGACATACTAAACACAAAGTCCGAAAAATGGCACATGTCCAAACATACATATTTCCAAGAAAGGTTTTCTCATTTCAAGCAATGATACTTCCAGACCCAAGAGTTCCTTTGAGATCATTGATTGCCAGAGCGTTAATCGCTGTCACTCAGGTGTTCATTTCATCGCTAAAATGGATATCGTTTTAATGATGATTGATCACGATCGTCTCAGACTGCAGGAACCACACACTGATCTCTCCAGCAGTTCCAGAGTCTTGTGTTTTCGGTCATGCCTATCATGTCTATCATGCCTATCATGTCTATCATGTCTATCATACTGTGAGGGTGCTACTTGTCTGGGTTAACAGCCTCTGTAGCTGATTATGTTAACCTGCAATTACAGTCCGTTTGAGACAACATGATACCGATGAACACAAACACAAATAGACATAAAAGAATCAAACCAAAGTTGTTTAAGAAACTGTCATCATTAATTTGTGCGTTTTCCAAGTTTGTTACAAGAGCGCATTGGCAACTAAAGAAACAGCATGAAAAGTGAGAGGCACGTGCATTAGTGACGTCAGAGACGTGTGATTACTGCTGATTGACAAAGTGAGAGAAAATGAAAGTATATTAAAGTCTATGATTTCTTCACGAATGAAAATGACATGGGGTGACCCAAGTACATGGCTGGAATATTGCTAAAAGCGGCATAAAACAAACCTTACTCACTTATACAGAGGATGGAGAGAAATTGATTCAGTTGTCCAAAGATTTTGTTTTGTATTTTAGTACTTGTTGTAAGGTGCTTTGATGTCGGTTTTTCTGATGTGATGGAATCTTTAATGGATAACAACACTCCAGGTTCTAAATTATGGATTGGCTTTTTCTTTGTGAAATCCAACTTTGCTTATCATGGTCTATATATTTGAAATGGTTTGACTTGTGTTTGACATTTTAATTGTATTTTCTTCTCGGCTAGGCATTTTTATATGCATAAAGATCATTCTGTGTATGTTCTCGGAACTGAAGCCAGAAACTAGCAATCAACTGTACACACATTTGCCACAAATCATACCCATGATTCAGTTGAAAGAAATACTCAGTAATATTACTTGAAAGAATTTAGGTGATCATGCTGGGATTAAACTGATATTTTTTCGGAAAGTATATATTCTAATATCAAGTTAGTTTTAAGAAATAGCATTTTTGAAATATTGACTGCTATTGAAGAAATACACTTTGCTCTACCACCATGTACACTGTAATAAAGCACACTTTGACCCTGAATTATTATAGTTAAAGCACGAGAACTTTATTTATTTATGATCATCTTAGCCCTACGATCGTTTTGTGGAATGGGGCCCTGGTAAGTAAAATAATAATACGTGTAATGATAAATGATACAAAGTGTACATTTTAGCAGCACTGACTGCTCCAAGCACATGCTCATATCAGTCAGTGTATATGGCATATATGAAAATGTATTCTGAATTCTCAACTCCCTGGGGAATATCCAACCAAACACCTAAGACACAAGTTGTGCATTTTAGCAGCACTGACTGCTCCAAGCACATGCTCATATCAGTCAGTGTTCATGGCATATATGAAAATATATTATGAATTCTCAACTCCCTGGGGAATATCCAGCCAAACACCTAAGACACAAGTTGTGCATTTTAGCAGCACTTACTGCTCCAAGCACATTCCCATATCAGTCAGTGTACATGGCATATATGAAAATGTATTCTGAATTCTCAACTCCCTGCAGAACACCTAAGACACAAACACAAAGTCATGAGTACGTATTCATCCTCCAGAATTCTGCCACTGACTGATTCAACTATCTTGGTAATTTCTCTCTGCAACGGTAGCATGTCCTGAGACCATTTCGGGGAACTTGAGAATGCAGAGTACTGCATCAGCTGGCTGTGATACAACCATTTGACATTCATCACATTTCAGCCAACCACTTGATAAAGGTCAACCTTTCTATATGTGTATGGTATTCGACAAAACAGCCCTTATCATGTTTGCATCTGAATCAACATGAATGTAGTTATATCAGAAATCCTTAAAACCACTTCTAATTCCGTAATGTGAAAGATGAAATCATGTGATGATCGAACTGTTCAGCAGTAACTCTGTAAAATGTCAATTATCCGGGTAATTGTTTATTGACGTGACAGACCATGTAATCAACATATGGATGTCAATTTCATGTGTAATTATTGTGTTTGACATGCCGTGTGGCCCTGCTGATGTGGCCTTTGTGAAATGTCCATTACAGATCACTGTCTGAAAGGGATTGTTGTTTTCGGGACCTTTACTAGAATAAAAGGTTTTATTGTTGGGTCGGGATGGGTCATGTCATGCAACATTCTTATTGTTGATTAATAGCCAGCTCATGCCGCCATGTTAATTGACAGCCATCATCAGTACAACCTGGGAGGTAAGAGACTTGGTTTGACCTGGGCAGCTGGGTCATGTAAGTCGACAGTCATCCACAGCAAGATATTGTTATTGTTATCCAGGGTTAGGTGGGATAGCCTTGTGGTTAAAGCGTTTGCTCATCCCACTGAAAAACCGGTTTGATTCACCACATGGGTACAATGTGTGAAGCCCATTTCTGGTGACCCCCGCTGTGACGTTGCTGGAATATTGCTAATAGCGGAGTAAAACAATACTCACTCACTCACTCACTCACTCACTCACTCACTCACTCACTCACTCACTCACTCACTCACTCACTCACTCACTCACTCACTCACTCACTCACTCACTCACTCACTCACTCACTCACTGTACAATGTGGGAGGTGGCAGACTTTGTTCAACACTGTAAGATTGACTGATGGGGATTCAGCATTAGAGTAGGTCCGCATGAACATATGCCAGTCTTCAGAGGTATAAATACGATTCTGGGGCGGTGGGGTAGCGTCGCTTGTCATGACGAAGACACGGGTTCAATTCCCCACATCATGGGGTACAATATGTGAAGCCCATTTCGGGTGTCCCCACCATGATATTGCTGGAATATTTACTGAAAGCAAAGTGAAACTAAACTTACTCAATAAGGTTCTGGCAGTCAGACTTTGTTGATGATACATCACTGAAACATTGCTCAGAGGATCACTGGATTGTCTAGACCAGACTTGATTATATACAGGCTGCCATCGTATAGCTCGAATTTCAGACTTAAAAGGGAGAAAAAGCATTGATTGAAAGTCGGTTTGGATTTAAGAACTGTGCAGATTTCAGGACAATGTTGCAAAATTGGCACTACGACCATCTTAAGTCTACAGGTATTTTAGTGTAATGGGGCTACGATCATCCTTTAGCGTTTTGACCACTTTGTGCACTTATGGATCCCGAACATGATAATAATAATAATAATAATAATAATAATGTGTCCATTTATATAGCGCCAAACTCCACACTAGGTATGCTCATCGCGCTACCAATCAAGGCACAGCACATTATTACCCTGGATAACCCAAGCTATTAGGCGCTAGAAGGTCATATGAGTTTTTCCACCGGGTACATATTTTCCTGCTGGGTGAACAGAGACAATACTGAACAAACTCACTTGCCTAAGGTGAGACCACATGTATCACATGTGCTTCGTTGTGGGGCAGGACTCAAGGAGTCAAGCTGCCAAACACGGTCACCCATCCAAGGACTCTCTGAGCTCGACGCTGCTTAACTTTACCGATTTGTGACGTGAGCTTGGAGCACAGGACCACGCGCCACCACAATACTTAAGACTGGTTATAATGAAGGTCAAATATGACCTGATGGTCTTCATCCAAACAATATGTCAACTCTCAGCTGTCTTATGTTTCAGAGAGATGAGAATTTATGGATGTCAACCTATTTATTGTGAGAAACACACAGTGATGGAGTATATTCTTAGTCCTTCATCAGCAGGATTATTTGTTTACTAATCATCAGTTTACATCCATCATGTAGCACAGTGGTGTAGTGGTTAGTATGCTGGCCTCTGATGCCAAAGGTCCAGGTTCGAATCCCGGTGGAGACACCAACATTTGTGATCTGGGTCTCACTGTCACTGTGTAGTGTCCCTGGGCAAGGCACTTCGTCCACATTGCACTCAGTCCACCCAGCTGTTTAAAATGGGTACAATGTATGAAGCCCATTTCTGGTGTCCCCCGCCGTGATGTTGCTGGAATATTGCTAAAAGCGGCGTAAAATCAAACTCAGTCAGTCAGTCAAAATGGGTACCTTAGAATTGGATGTACAACCTATACGGTCTGTGAATCGCTTAGTAGCGGCTTTGAAAGTACAATTCCGTCAGGGTAATAATTTAACGTTGCGTTCGATCCTAGGCACAAGAATTAGCTTTATTATTATAATCATCAACTCACCTGATGAAAGATTAAGCATAAACTCTAACTGATTGAGTTTCTCAAACTTAAGAACTTGACATCCTTAAATTCCCTCAGCTATGTGCATGACATCTAAATGCCAGTCAAAGACTTGATAGGTTTCCCACTTCCATACTCGCTGAGTATGCAAGTTACGGCGGTCTTACTGAATGTGTTGTTTGAACCTGATTGTGTGAGTTGTGACTCGTAGTTTCGACAACTGGATATCATGGCCAGACTGGATATCATCATTGAGATGTTGTCTGTTGTTTCGCAGGTTTTGACAAAATTTAAAATTATGAAATATTCTATGATTAAAATAGTGAAAGGACTAAAAATATTTTAGATGTTGAGGTATCTGTTTACCCTCTAAAGAGATATAATTCTTGGTTGTGTTGTCCGATGAACTTTATTGGGATTATGTTTTAAGGTAGGTTGTATTGTCCGCTGAACTTTATTGGGTTTGTTATAAGGTTGGTTGTGTTTTCAGATGAATTTCATAGGGTTTGTTATAAGGTTGGTTGTGTTTTCAGATGAATTTCATAGGGTCTGTTATAAGGTTGGTTGTGTTTTCAGATGAACTTTACTGGGTTTGTTCCAAGTGTCTTAGTTTAGGACAAAGCTATTTTCTCTGTGAATAGGTTTCCTCAAATCTTGTGATATTGTTGTGTCTTCTTACAGTTAGACCAACTGAATATCTATTTGTGTTTTTGTACAGTCATATGTTTTGCAAAGTTTATTGCAAATTAGATTAAAACTTGTGTGCCAACATTGTTATGTTTGATTATCTCAAATCCAATTACCAAGAACAACTTCATTTCAGTTTTGTGACCCTTTTCCCAAATATTAAAAAAAATGGTTTCTGTCTTTTCTAAATAACTCAGTGTATGTATTAATAATATTTAGGACAGATAGAAGGAAATTATCTAAAACATACCATGAGAAGAATATGACGAAAAAGTACTGTCCATCGTGTGTCCAATTATGTCAAGTGATTTTATTGCTATTCAGGTGAAACTGTTATAGATGTGAATGAAGTGATGATATCTTGTAATTAATGATTAATTATTGATGACAGCTGATATTTATGGCCTTATCAATTGCAGATGGTGACAAGGCTTTCCAGATGAAGAGATAATTCATCGATTTTGTCGAGTGAATGATACAAGGGATATATGCATGGATCCTCCAAGAACAGGATTCATTAGTGATGAACAAAATGGTTTAAAGAGAATTCCAGGATTGATGATTGACCCAGTGGTGAACAAGATATGTGAATGATTGACGGAACTGATATGGGAATCATATTCAAGAGCTACTCCAATATCTGCTTTTTGATATGGTTTTAGTACCAGTAAATTTCACTCTTGTGGATTAACATCGGAATATCTACAAACCATTCAGAAATGATTCTTTGTGAATTTACAACAGTATACGATTAAAGGACAGTCATGCATGGATTGCTGTAGTAAAACCTGAAAATATCTGTGGGAATATTCATCCTATCAACGTTTCTGTTGTGAGTTTACATAATTATTTCTCACATCTGTTGCGTTCGGGCAACCCGCAGATAGTCAGACCATGAAGTCGTTGCCTTGGGCTCGGAAATTAATTGCTGCTGTCGTCTGACATTTGAAAGTGTCGGATTAATTTGTCAGTTAGTAAAGCTGTGTTCTGTTGAAGCTGTGTTCTGTTGAAGCGGAGGATGTTCTGCCCATATTTCTCAGATCACTGAGGTGTACATCACCAAAGGAACGGACAGAGCTTCAGGATGTCAGAAGCAGTGTTCACCTTTGAGACTTTTGTGACAATATTCCTAACTCTTGCCATCATCTGCCTCAACTGTTTGATCCTAATGGTAGCATGCTGGACAGAATCGTTTAGAAATGTCAACAAGTGTTTCTTGTACTCGCTCATTCTCAGTGACCTCTTTCTAGGATTGTTTGTGACCCCGTTCGCAATATTCAACTCCTTGTACAAAGAATGGGTGTTTCAGAACGACATCTTCTGTTGCATCGAAGCGTATCTTGTCGCCATTTTCCTCATCGCCGGACTCTACTCAATGGCCTGGATTAATGTCGATCACTACGTCGCAGTCCGGAAACCCGAACGTTACGACATCATGATGTCAACACCGCGCTCCTTGTGTTGGATCGGATTCGCCTGGGTTGCGGCATTCTGCTTCAGTTGTCCTCCCTTGTTTTCGCTCAAGAAGGCCAAGTATTATGCGGAAGCTTTCGTTTGCATTGTTGACGCAAAGAACCAGCAAGCATACTTCATCACCGCCGGTCTCTTAGTAACCGGACCTGCAGTTATAACACTTATCATAACCAATGCGTATCTTTTTACCAAAGCCTTCAAGGGTAACATCCACTTGTATGAACGAGTGTTTCGGGATAGGAAAACACGACCATGGAACTATCATATTAACTTCGTAATTTCTCTTGTGTATTCTTTTTGCTGGCTGCCATTTTGCATTCTTCGTCTTTACGAAGTGAGCACCAACTACGCCGGCTTGTCCCCGGGACTGCTGCATTTCTACTTCCTCTGGCTGGGTTTCAGCAACGCGTTCCTGAAGTTCTTCATCTATCTGGTAATGAGTCAAGAATTCCGACAAGGAATCAATGAGATATTTTATGCGCACAGTTTGGACTGCGCCTGTGTAGGATGCAAGACTACCAATGATATGAACGTCAATTTTATCACCATAGCGGAAAAGTAGCTCCTGTTAATTGATTAGCTGAGATTTTTATGTGATAATGTCGGAAACAGGATCAAGATCCTGGATACCGAAAGCGGAGATTGATTCTCGATTTTATGGTTTGTTTCTTACGAACAGCTCTGTTCTGTACAGGGTCTGAGGTGTATAATTTTCAAGATTCTGTATTGTGAATATATGTGAAACAAAGCGTATATGTTGAGACATTTATTTAATCAAAACAACAATATGATCAAAATGTCAACACTTGGACATGCGTCATCAACAACGGATGATGGCTGACCAATGTGAAAGAGATGTAAATTTTTGTAGTTTTAGATGGTCAGCAAAGTGAGACGGTGAAATTATATATTGTTTACAGCATCTGTGCTGTGCAGTTTGCAACAAGAAGAGGAGACATGTATATAGGGATCTTTACTACCAGCTTAACAACAAGCATAAATCCATGAAGACTCGAATTAAAATTGATCTTGAGCAACCCATGATGCTTGTCATACAAGGCTACTAATGGGATCGGGTTGTCAGGCTCACTGACATGGTTGGCACATGTCATCGCATCTCAATGCATAGGTCGATGCTCATGACGTCAACCACTGGATTATGTTACAGACCACTATCATGTAGATAAATAGTGTTGAGTGTGGCATTAAACAACAAACAAGCAAAACAAACACAAGTATGATCAACTTTGTAACAACTGAAAGAGATTGAGCGAATGAGTGAGTATGTTTTTTCTCCTCTTTGAGCAATATTCCAGCAATATTACAGCAATATTACAGCAGAGGACCCCAGAAATAGGCTTCACACATTGTATCCATGTACAATCGAACATGGGTCTTCGGTGTGACGAGAGAACACTTTAACCACTAGGCTACCCCACCACCCCAAGTGAAAAGAGCCTGAACGTCCTGTGGAACATTGTGCTACAATTGTTGTGATGATAGTCATTTCATTTACCAAATATGCCAAATTAAGCGCTTTACTCCAATATGCTTCTGACCAACTTCTAGACCAATCTGTAATCAATTTCTATAAGTGCTCCTAAAAAGATGGAAACCTTGCATGAAAGACCTTATTTTCTGGGGTATATACCTGGGGTAGCCCAGTGGTTAAAGCTGTCATACTTATGTTGTCATACTGAAAACCCAGGATCGATTCCCCACATGGGTAAAACATTTATAGCCCATATATGGTGTTCCCTGCCATGATGTTTCTGGAATATTGGTGAAAACAGCGTAAAACCATACTCACTCAACATACTCACTATTCTAACATTTTAACCAAGTCGATCTCTTGCTGGTTTGAATAAGCTTCCCAAGGGCTTTTGTCAGTTTTCTGTTTTTTGTCCAGGGTGTTTATTACGGCACATACAGTACAATATTTCCTGGGTCTGGTCTGTGGTGATATTCTAGTTGCCTCACTATAAAGCTGGGATATTCAGAACACAGATATAATTTATCACTTTGCAGTATGTATTAGTTGTCTAGTGGCAATATAATGTTCAATGTGGCAAATACAGTGGAAACCCCACTGAACATGCTCTTTAAGTAATTTCATGTCAACATGTTTGTGTGTAGCTCTGGTCAAATTTTGAAACCTGTCATTATGGATGTGATACAGATTTTATGAATTATTATCCAAATCTGGTCAACCATTGATCAGCTGCAGTCTGGATCTGATCAACTGTAGATAGGTTACAGTCTGGATCTGATCATCTGTTGATAAGTTACATTCTGGATCTGATCAACTGTTGATAAGTTACAGTCTGGATCTGATCAACTGTTGATAAGTTACAGTCTGGATCTGATCATCTGTCTGATCAAGTTGACAGTCTGATCTGATCATCAACTGTTGATAAGTTACAGTCTGGATCTGATCAACTGTTGATAAGTTACAGTCTAGATCTGATCAACTGTTGATAAGTTACAGTCTGGATCTGATCAACTGTTGATAAGTTACAGTCTGGATCTGATCATCTGTTGATAAGTTACAGTCTGGATCTGATCAACTGTTGATAAGTTACAGTCTGGATCTGATCAACTGTTGAAAAGTTACAGTCTTGATCTGATCAACTGTTGAAAAGTTACAGTCTGGATCTGATCAACTGTTGATAAGTTACAGTCTGGATCTGATCAACTGTTGATAAGTTACAGTCTGGATCTGATCAACTGTTGATAAGTTACAGTCTAGATCAGATTACATCTGTTGATCAAGATAGAGTTACAGTCTGGATCTGATCAACTGTTGATAAGTTACAGATCTGATCAACTGTTGATAAGTTACAGTCTGGATCTGATCAACTGTTGATAAGTTACAGTCTGGATCTGATCAACTGTTGATAAAGTTACAGTCTGGATCTGATCATCTGTTGATAAGTTACAGTCTGGATCTGATCAACTGTTGATAAGTTACAGTCTGGATCTGATCAACTGTTGATAAGTTACAGTCTGGATCTGATCAACTGTTGATAAGTTACAGTCTGGATCTGATCAACTGTTGATAAGTTACAGTCTGGATCTGATCAACTGTTGATAAAGTTACAGTCTGGATCTGATCAACTGTTGATAAGTTACAGTCAGGATCTGATCAACTGTTGATAAGTTATCTGATCTGATCAACTGTTGATAAGTTACAGTCTAGATCTGATCAACTGTTGATAAGTTACAGTCTGGATCTGATCAACTGTTGATAAGTTACAGTCTGGATCTGATCAACTGTTGATAAGTTACAGTCTGGATCTGATCAACTGTTGATAAGTTACAGTCTGGATCTGATCAACTGTTGATAAGTTACAGTTGGATCTGATCAACTCTTACAGATCTGATCAACTGTTGATAAGTTACAGTCTGGATCTGATCAACTGTTGATACAGTCTGGATCTGATCAACTGTTGATAAGTTACAGTCTCTGGATCTGATCAACTGTTGATAAGTTACAGTCTGGATCTGATCAACTGTTGATAAGTTACAGTCTGGATCTGATCAACTGTTGAACTGTTGATCAAGTTGATAGTCTACAGTCTGGATCTGATCAACTGTTGATAAGTTACAGTCTGGATCTGATCAACTGTTGATAAGTTACAGTCTGGATCTGATCAACTGTTGATAAGTTACAGTCTGGATCTGATCAACTGTTGATAACAGTTACAGTCTGGATCTGATCAACTGTTGATAAGTTGCAGTCTGGATCTGATCAACTGTTGATAAGTTACAGTCTGGATCTGATCAACTGTTGATAAGTTACAGTCTGGATCTGATCAACTGTTGATACAGTTACAGTCTGGATCTGATCAACTGTTGATACATTACAGTCTGGATCTGATCAACTGTTGATAAGTTACAGTCTGGATCTGATCAACTGTTGATAAGTTACAGTCTGGATCTGATCAACTGTTGATAAGTTACAGTCTGGATCTGATCAACTGTTGATAGGTTACAGTCTGATCAGCTGTTGATAAGTTACAGTTGATCAGTCAACTGGATCTGATCAACTGTTGATAAGTTACAGTCTGGATCTGATCAACTGTTCTGATCAACTGTTGATAAGTTACAGTCTGGATCTGATCAACTGTTGATAAGCTACAGTCTGGATCTGATCAACTGTTGATACATTACAGTCTGGATCTGATCAACTGTTGATAAGCTGCAGTCTGGATCTGATCAACTGTTGATACGTTACAGTCTAGATCTGATCAACTGTTGATAAGCTGCAGTCTGGATCTGATCAACTGTTGATAAGTTGCAATAACATCAAACATAGTAAAATGGCATCACTAAATAAACAATGCAAAAGTACATTGCAAAAGTCACTTATATTCAGTATGGGCCTAAGATGGGTCCTGAAATCACTCAGTACATTTCACTTCAGTCATATTCAGTATGGGCCCAAGATGGCCTCCTCTTGTCACTCAATAATTTACACTAGTCATATTTAGTATGGGCCCAAGATTTGTCCTGGGATGAGTCACACGACAGACATATTCAATATGGGCCTAAGATGGGTCCTCAAGTCACTCCATAAACAATACCAGTCATATTTAGTATAGGGCCCAAGCCATATCAAACAAAATAATTTGCGCTTGGTAGGATCCCCTACACCTCCTCAGTTCCTGCGAATACATTCAGCACCAAACTGGCAGAGATAACTCATTGCAACCGATGTCTTTCAGGGAAGCAAAAGTACATCTAACCAGCTTCAGTGGCAGATTAGTGACGTCATTTGATTGTGACATCATGGTAACAGATGACATCAAAATGGTCAGCAAGGTACTGTCACGGGTGCAATTCATTATAGTAACATCTCCAAGGGAAGCTTGGTTTAGATAATAAATGATTATGTCAATTAATTGTATATTGCAAAGTTACAATTACAAAGATTTACTGACAGGGTTTGTAACCTCCTGTTTGCTCCAGAGTAGGGGTAAATATTGTATTCAAGTGGTGGCCATGTGAACATGGAGGTATGGCATACTGAAGGGTAAATTAAAAGTAACTGTGATAATGACCTTAATCTTTAGTCTAGACTAAGTATCTTCAAGTCTTCTTGAGGGTCATGGTGCCCCAGTCATCTAAGGTTTTTCAATTTGCTGTGCACAGATGCATCTTTTGGACAACCAGAAACCTTTGATCCTGGGTTTGAATCCCGGTGTGACCCTGTTTGTCAGCACCATACCTCTCATCAGAGTTTCAACAAAATGGTAAACGTCTGCGACCTACATCACTACGGGGGTGGACCTGTGAAGTTCTGGGTTAGAACTGATCTTCAGTAATCCAAGCTTGTCGTAAGAGGCGACTTCTAGGATCGTGTGATCAGGCTCGCTGACAGGGTTGACTCATGTCATTGGTTCTCAGTTGCGTAGATCGATGCTCATGATGTTGATCACTGGATTGTCTGGTCCATACTCGATTATTTACAGAGCGCAGTCATATAGCTGGAATATTGCTAAGTGCAGCATAAACTAAACTCACTCACACGCTCGCTTACTCACTCACTCTGGACGGTGGGGTAGCCTAGTGGTTAAAGCGTCCACTCATCACCAGGGGTGGAAATAACCCATTGCCCGACGCCTAAGTCCAGTGTTATTTTCTGTCAGGCAAGCAAATTTGTGTATCACACTGTACCGGTGTCCAGTTGACTTTCCAATATTAATTATGTTGTTTATTTAAAAAATCAACAAGAAAAGGCCGGTATAGTGGAAAAATTATCAGGGCAAGTGATTTTACATGTGCCACTGTACCGGAGTACACTAGCAATTTTAAAGTTATTTCCACCCCTGATCACGCCAAAAACCCGGGTCCGATTCCCCACATGGGTACAATGTAAGAATCCCATTTCTGGTGTCCCCTGCCGTGATATGCTGGAGTATTGCTAAAAGCGGCATAAAACCCAACTCATTCACTCACTCATTTTCCAATTTGATTAAGCAGACATGCCGCTATATAACTGAAATACGATTCCAAGGCGGCATTAAACCCAACTCACTCACTCACTCACTCAAGTCTTGTCATTCATTGATGTTTGTAAATGTTCAGCTGTAAAATATTGCTGATAGTTTTCTCCATAGCCAAGTTGTTATTGTGATACTGTATGCTGAAGTATGTGATTAAAGATGCTTGATGCTTGTTTTGTTTTTGAACATTTTTCATGCTGTGTGTTAAGACGGCAAATAATATATGATTGTTATTGAATGACATTTTGAGTAAAATCAATAACTAGATTACTAACACAAGTCCAGATATGCAAAGAACATGTTTCATTATGTGATTGTGTAACAACAAGATTTACTCGAGTAATTCAATATGGATTTGTTGACACTATTGCTAAAGACTGAAGATGTAGGTGGAAGGCTGGTGGTTCGACTAATGTAGGGAACATACCAGGTTGATACTTAATTGAAAGGTCCAGTTCGGACCTCAGCTTATCTATGAGATCGGCCTAACTATGGTCATATACAGTACACAGTAACCTTATAGAATGGACACCTAGTTGAGTAGGGGGTCAGACGTGAACTTGTGCCAACAACAGCCCATAGGTCTGAGAATGAGTGAGTGAGTGAGATTAATTTTACACCGCTTTTAGCAATATTCCAGCAATGTCACGGTGGCGGACACCAGAAATGTGCCTCACACATTGTACACATTGTGAGGAATCGAACCTGGGTCTTCGACGTGATGATCGAACGCTTTAACCACTAGGCTATATCATCAATATATGAGCGGCAAATCGTGAATCAAGCTGTCAAAATCATATCTGACCGTACTCACTACTTAAATTCGGAATACAACCTTCTCCCTTCAGGACGCCGATACAAAGTTCCAATTGTGAAAACTAAGAGAGCCCGTACATTGATTCCTTTATTCCAAGTACCATATCTCTCTTAAACAAATGTGAAGATACCTAAATCAATGAATTTATGTAAATATGTTTGGTATCTCTCTAATGTGTCAGTAGCTCTGCTGATGTAACACAAATTCCTGAAAAGGCATTAAAGTATTATTCTATTCTATTCTATTCTATTCTACTCTACCCCATCGCCCCATAGGTCTGAGATGGTTCACAATGTCATGAAGAACATGAAGAACAATAGTTGAAGAACATGTTTATGCCTATATCACACTGACTGGATGATTTTGTGAAAAATGACAATCAAAAACAATGAAAAGTGCATGACAGAAGGTGATGGAATTCGCTACCAAAACACTCACTCGGACACAGATGGCAGTTAGAGAATCCAGGTGCAAAACTCAAGAAATAACAGACAGCGTACGCAAAAACTGGTTTATTCCAGATGATGCTGAACTGGGCCTAGATTTTCGAAGCTCTCTTAGCGCTAAGATAGTCGTAAGTAAGATAGTCATAAGTGCCACGACTATCTTAGCGCCAAGAAAGCTTCGAAGGAATTAATTAGGAAGTACTCACTGTTTCAAATAAACACTACTGATGACGGATTATAGTTTCGAATCAAAACATACTGAGAACTCTACCATGGCTACGTGAAATGCTCGAATTTGATTGGTCAATCCATAAAATCAGACGGTATCAATTTGGATTGAAAATGCGTCTGATTTCATGGCGCTTCACTGCGCACGTATGCAACACTTGGCCACCAACATGACTAATATCAACACAACAGACGTGATGGAAATGCTGATGAAACATTTATTAAAACTCGAAAAATACATTTCTCCTCCACATACGATTTCTCCTCCACAATTATTAGGGAACCTCACTATCATAATTATTACCGACTATTATAAAAAATATTCAAACTCAATTACAATACACAGCCCCAAACATAAACAAACAATATCTAACATATAAATTAGAAAACCTTGTGAAAATACATCCCTATCTATCCCTATTTGTGCGGCAAAACGTTCGTAAACATTTACCTACGCGTTCGGCTTCAAATGAAATTTAGAGACTATTAATTCGGTCTAACATTCATCTAATTTCCAAACACAGTACGTTTATCTCCTAAGCGTTTTGTTTTCTTTCATAGTGATGATATATGTGATGATATGCCCTGGTCGGATGTCTCGAAGTTCGGATAACTCGATATTTTTTCTTTGTCCCATGAATATCGAGACAACAGTGCTCGACTGTACTTGAGGTTTGGGCAGCATGGCCCCATAGTTAAAGGTCGGAAGGAATGTCTATCTTTGTTTAAAATGTTTTTATACTTTTAAAAACAGACAGTTCAGGACTTAGATGTTAGCTAATATTTCTGGAATTTGTAGGTCAAAATAGCTACAGCAATGAGAATATGCAGAGACTTCCAATTCTCTTTGAATGTGAAATAGGTTTCTTAATGGCTGTTTAAATGATAAAAGCTTTTGGGTTGCAAGTAATAGGGTTGGGAATAGTGGCCAGAGACATAAATACTGAGGGCCTGAAGTGGAGCCTCATTTCTACCAAGGAGGTCCTACTCAAAACCTTTAACATCACACATAATGTCTTAACAAATTCAGCACAAAGAAATGGGCCTGAAGTTGAAAGCTTTGCTTTTGAGTGCATTTTAGGAGAATTTAGCCATAACTTTGATGAGTTGTGAAGAACATTCTCTGCATTTTGAACAAAACAAAACAACTTTTTACAATGATGGACAAGAGGGTTGTACAGATTCTGATATATTGAGATTCTTGAGCCAACTTGGTCAGGTTTGGGGTTAATTCTTAATAAAGGGTTGTTGCTGTTTCTGGAACCTCACCAAGGAAACAGTTACATGGGGCTGCAGGTGGAATCGAAGAAGACATCCCACCATTCTCGTGTTAGTTTACTTTTCTGGGGCTTGGTTTATATAAAGAAAAAAAATCTTCATGTCAGACTAATTGAACTTTATGTTCAGTCACTCTTGATTACAAGTTATTTTGAAGAATTTTAAACATGCTGTCTGTCTAGTTTTTTTGAAAAAAGAATTCTTGAATTCAGAGTAAGAAAGAGAATTACAACAAAACTGTCAGCATTTTTCAAACATGGCATATTTGCTCTTTCCATATTTTTTAATTTTGCATTATTGACCAACTCACCAAAATAGGAAGGAAAGTTGGTGTTGCTTAGCAGCTGCAGAGTTGTGATGCGCGATGTTCACCAAATCAAGACAAGCGGAAGAAAGGAGATCAAATGGCTACTGTGAGATAGTTTTCACTCAGATCATGGCGGTCTATAAATAATCGTTTTCTTACGACAAGCGTGGGTTACTGCAGATCATTCTAACCGCTTCAGGGTTGAATGTTTGTTGCAGAGTTAAAGACAAGCTAAAAAAAAAGATGGTAATGTGAGATACCCACTTTGTCATGGGGAAACGTTTTGAGTTTCAGTGTTGAATTTGAAAGGATAAATGATTGTAAGGGTAATAAATTTGTCACACAGTGTTTTGAAAGGATGTAAGGGACTGTCACACCCTTGTAAATTCAGGAAATATGGAATTTACAAACGTCTTACAGTCTCGTACACCCTTTCAGAACACATGATGAAACCAATATTGAATCAAGTAAATATTAAACATGAATGTAAATATTATTCATTGAAATTCCTATTGGATGCAAAAGGTTACAGATGCTGAAATGATCAATAAATTCAGCATGTATGTAAGATTCATGACATTTCTGTTGTGATAAGAAATACAATCTACATTCAGACATTGGGTCAGCTTATTGAAGGCCATCAACATCTATGACAAACATAAGGCATCACACATACTTCATACTGTACCAGGTCCGCCTCTGTGGTGTGTTGTGGTTAGATGGTCCGCCAGAGAGCGGAAGGTCGCGGGTTCGATCCCCGGCTGCGTCATACCAAACAACGTTAAAATATGGTACTTGTTGGTCCCTGCCTGGCACTCGGCATTAATCGGTAAAACAAGGACTGGTCGGCTGAGTCAGTATAATGTGTCTGAGTTGGGTATTCATGCTTCACTGCGGCATGGTATCTCAGTGGGCTAGCACTATTAAACCAGCTAAGTCTGGGCTAGTACAAACAGCCACACATACACACGCATGCACATCGTCATATGAGCGAAATAATCTCATTTATGACTTTAAACCCCATTTCACCTCAACTCATACTGTACTAGTATTTGTGGTATGTTACAACAGAAATCACCATCAGAGGGCGATAGGTAGCCTAATGTTTGAAGCATCAGCTCGTCACACCCAGGTACTGTTTCCTCATACGTGAAGTCGTTTCTGGCATCCCCTGCAGTGACAGTGCTGGAATATTGCTAAGAGCGGCGTAAAATCATACTCACTCCTTCATCCTAGATTACCTTCTTAATGGCCCTCTATGACCTTCGAACCTATTACCAATGATCCCCACGACCAATAATAGCCCAAGGTAGATCCCTGACTTCCCAGCGTGGTCTGGAATCGGTACACGGCATCCTTGTACAGCTATTCACAGACTCGGCATCCACACAAGTATGCAGGTGACAGGACGTAATTGTACAGGCGGGAAACGCTGTTAAGGTCTCACTGGGGAACAGATTGATATTCCGTTTCCATCCCAAAGCCTGCTTGCTCTACAGTGCAGACTCCAGTCTTCAGGATGTAGGTGGAATTATCCCAGCAGTTACTTGGGTCTATTTTCAGATTGTACCCAGAATGTCAATTAAACTGATTACAACTGTTGTGACTTGGCATTTCACATTTAAGGTTTATCAGTTTGCTCAGGGGTGGTGGTCATTTATGTATTTTTATCATGTCTATTTTATCATGTAATAAAGAAATCATGGAAACCTCTTTAATTCTGGAATCAACACATTCAAGTGATTCATGTTGCTCAGGACTGTTTATCATGAACATATAATTTTTCTGTAATTTCTTTTACAAAAGTTTTCTATTATTTTCCATAATGACCAATATCATGTAAGTTGTACTTCTATAAATTTAGTTCAGAATGACAAGTGAATTCCTGGCTCTGAATCAACTGCAACAACAAAAATACGACATCATAATGAACTAACTGCATTGGCGAGCCTATCAGTGATAAACCTAACAATTGATTTTCGTAATTTTGGTATCTACATTATAATTTCTTATCCAAGTTAATTATAGGTTGGAAAAATATGCTCAAGACGTTTTTGATTCCTTACGGTCCTGGGTCCTTATACACAAAGCGTTTGTAGAGTTACTAACTGTCGTAACAATATTGTTTATCATGGGATCACAAGTGACATAGTGCTACAAAAGCTTTGTGGATCGGGCGCCGGAATATGTCTGACTTAAGCACTCTCACAGGAGAACCATGTTATGATGAGGCATCACCAGATGGGACTATTTTCACATATATGAAATAACTGACGTCTCCAGTTCCCAGGAATATGTATGGATGTTCCTACTTGAAACTGACTGGGATATTCATTTCCCAAGGCAATCGTGGAAACCATTTTTTTTTCAGGAGAATGTGATGGCACTGAGGAGGTAATAGTTTGTTCAAACCAGTGCACAAGAAACTACATACCTGAGTGAGTGAGTTTAGTTTTAAGCTGCTTTTAGAAATATTCCAGCAATATCACAGCGGGGTACACCAGAAATGGACCTCACATTGTACCCATGTGGGGAATCTGAGGAAGTCTGAGTTTTGACTTAAGTTAGAGTTGTTACTTAAATTTGAGAAAATGCAGGATAATGCATTTCCCAGAATGAACTGAAATCGATATATAACTCAAACTTAGTAGACAATTTGAATTTGAACTCAGTTTGAAATTTGAGTAAAAACTTAAGTTTGTTTCGAGAGATTAATTGGGGCCAGGACTTCGGCGTGACGAACGCTTTAACCACTAGGCTGCCCCACTGCCCCCTGCATACCTGAGCTAAGCTTGGCTGGTACCTCATGCGTGTGTAATGCAAGGTGCTGTCAGTGACTTCTGGCACGGTGTGTATTGTTCTAGGACAGCCCACATCTGAATGAGGACAAAGGTGCCATAGATTTCTGGAACCCTGCAGTTGACAGAGCAGAGTTAATTCATTCCTTTGTTGTGCTACGATATGCTGATCACTGATGTATATATCATGTGACATATTCTTTGCAGATTTGGAATGAAAAACGCAATTAGCATATGCAGTATAAAGTTTATGCATAAATAGTTTATTATATCTTTATTTACCTAATACCTTATTGTGTCTATTACTGAATGAAAAATGTGAGGAAATGGGTACTGTAAGAAATGTAAACAAGATTTAATTGTTACACCACCAGAAATGTAAAGAAAATTTAACTGTTAAAACCAAAAATGTAAAAAAGATTAAATTGTTACTGTCAGAAATGAAAACAGTCACAAGATATTGATTGAGTATTGCTAAAAGCAATGCAAAACAATACTCACTCACTCACTCACTCACCCCTTCACTCGCTCACTCACTCACTCAGCAACAAGATCAAGATGTGGAAGCAGTTCTATTGGCACCCATTGAATCTGGTCGCATTTCCTTGTTTTATTAAACAAGAGCTGCCAATTTGTATGGAGCCATTGTCCCTGCATTGTCCTTTCTATTGCCTCTGTTTGGTGGAGGCAAGTAACATAAAAACCTGATGAAAAATGAAGTACCCCGAGTTTTGCTGCCATTGTAACAGAACTGAGATAAATTTGACAATTGATACAAAACAGCTGTTAATTTGAGTTGAGACATGTGACTTAAAGTAAAACATTACACTGACTTGTGAACAAAAGGCAACTATTTGCTTCATAGCAAGGTGTAGGGGATTTATTTGCAAGCTCAGAAATCCATTTACAGTCTGTCGGTAGCCTAGTGGTTAAAGCGTTCACTCGTCACGCCGAAGACCTGGGTTCAATTCCCTCATGGATACAATGTGTGAAGCCCATTTCTTGTGTTCCACGTCGTGATGTTGCTGGAAAATTGTTAAAAGCAGCGTAAAACTACACTCACTCTCCCACTTGATAATGTACTATCCTCTCAAATGTACATAATATTTTATCAAGACTGTTTACTTTGTACATCGCAGTAAGATAAACACCCATATGTTTGTACTGAAAAAACATGACATACTTGCATAAGCTTCAGTATGAATCTCTGAGCTGCAAATATATGTCATAAAACCAAAGATGTTTCTCTGCCCAAAGTGAAGAACTTAATAAATTCTCAAGACAGAAGGATAGCAATCATTCCATGAAAGTGATGACTTGCTGTGTTGTCTGGGGTTTGTCCTTCTTCAAAAGGCAGATTTCTTTCTTGATCAATGGCGTAACTTCTACTCGGGCTCGCTTAGCAGGTGGTGTACTCGTGACAGACATCTTGTCGTGATGAATGCTCAGGTCGGTTGTAAACATTTTATACAGCTCGCTCTATTGTTATTTCTTGATTAAATCGTCTCAATTAATTATCTTGTGTTTCTAATTAACAAGTGTGATGTTCACCGACGTCGGTGTCAAGCAGCCAGTAAGGCACGCGCTAATCACCTTTCATGTGTGATGTTTGTTTACGGTCGAATTATCCGACCGGCTGTGTTGATTGTCGGATAAACAGATGTTTTTACAATGTATTTACAATGATCACTTGCTAGATTGGTATGTCGGAGTCGGAATGCGAGAATGTCGGATTAACGAGAGTCATTATCACAGTTTTAAATGGTTCCCTAGTTTTTTGTCGGATTAACGTGATTGTCGGATTAATGAGTGTCGGATTAACGAGAGCTGACTGTATTTCATATCTATAAGGAGTCTTGGGGTAGCTGAGTTGTTTAAAGCATTTTCTCATTATGCTAAAGGTCCGAGTTCGAATCGTAACAGGCGACTAACGGGATCGCCCGATTCATCATCATGAGTTGAAATCAATGGGACCGGGTGTTAATATCAACCACTTCCAGACAATGTAGACAAATATACATCCTTACCAAATCCGTGAAGGTCCGGCTTAGAATTGGTCTTCCATAACCCATGCTTGTTGTTAGATGCGACTAACAGAATCAGGTGGTCAGGCTTGCTGACTTGGTTGACACACGTCATCGGTTCCCAATTGTGCAGATCGATGCTCATGCTGTTGATCACTGGATTGCCTGGTCCAGAGTCGATTATTTACAGACCGCCGCCATATAGCTGGAATATTGCTGAATGCGGCGTAAAACTAAACTCACTCACTCAGTCACTGAGTTCAAATCCACATTAGGTTACAATAAATTAATCCCATTTCTGGTGTTTTCTAGATATTTCATGAATATGACCTGTTTGATGCCCACAATGACATGTTTTCTGAAACATATCTTTTTTGTGCCTGACAAATTGATCTGCGGAAGGACTTCAACTTTCATATGACGCACGTGTCTGTATCCAACTGGCTACTCTACACAGATCAGTTTCAGGTGCCCGAATCACAAAGCACTATGTCATTCGTAATTCCATGATAAACTGTATCACTACGACAGCAAACTCTTCGTGGATCGAGAACCAGGTGCACCAAGCATGCACCACCCATTGAATTGATGCTATTGATTTCCGCAGAAACTGCACTACTGTCTATTCCTGGTGAAAAGTTCTGCATTTATTCAGCAACATGCACTGGTTGTAATTATATATAGAAGTAAAAACGTTTGTCTGCTGGCTGGTAGATGAGGGATGCCTTGGTGTCACGACAGGCCGTGCACGACAGGCCGTGCTTTTTGCCCACATCACTTCGTACTGATGGTTTAATTTCCTCATTTTCGCTTTCATTATCATGCTGGATGAGGATGTTACAGTGACAGTGTTTGGCGTTTGTAAAACATAGATGTCAAACTGGTAACTAAGGTTTACTTAAAATAATAAAACACTGTTTCTTTGTGCATTACCAATACTTAGTAATTTCTTTATTTTTGATTTGACCTAAAGGTGCTTTTGACAAGTACATGTTGGTACATAATTCAAACTGAAGTAATTGTCCAGCCATGGACAGTGCCCAGTTTTATACACTGTTCTGCTACCAATCAACTGTTCTGCCAGGGGCACATCCAGGTTGCAGACACTGTCCAGCCACAGACGCTCCAAGCTGTAGACACTGTGTTCATCTACAGACACTGTCCAGCCACAGACGCTCCAAGCTGTAGACACTGTTCAGCTACAGACACTATCCAGCCACAGACTCTCCAAGCTGTAGACACTGTTCATCTACAGACACTATCCAGCCACAGATGCTCCAAGCTGTAGACACTGTTCATCTACAGACACTGTCAAGCCACAGACTCTCCAAGCTGTAGACACTGTTCATCTACAGACAGTATCCAGCCACAGACGCTCCAAGCTGTAGACACTGTGTTCATCTACAGACACTGTCCAGCCACAGATGCTCCAAGCTGTAGACACTGTTGAGCTACAGACACCATCCAGCCACAGACTCTCCAAACTGTAGACACTGTTCAGCTACAGACACTGTCCAGCCACAGATGCTCCAAGCTGTAGACACTGTTCAGCTACAGACACTATCCAGCTGCAGACTCTCCAAGCTGTAGACACTGTTGAGCTACAGACACACAGCCACAGACTGTCCAGACAGACTGTTGAGCTGTAGACATATTGTTCTACAGACACTATCCAGCCACAGACTCTCCAAACTGTAGACACTGTTCATCTACAGACACTATCCAGCCACAGATGCTCCAAGCTGTAGACACTGTTCAGCGACAGACACTGTCCAGCCACAGATGCTCCAAGCTGTAGACACTGTTCAGCGACAGACACTGTCCAGCCACAGATGCTCCAAGCTGTAGACACTGTTCAGCTACAGACACTGTCCAGCCACAGATGCTCCAAACTGTGAGACACTGTTCATCTACAGACACTGTCCAGCCACAGATGCTCCAAGCTGTAGACACTGTTGAGCTACAGACACTATCCAGCCACAGACTCTCATCAAGACTGTCCAGCCACAGAGCTGTTCAGGCTCCCAAACTGTAGAGACTGTTCATCTACAGACACTATCCAGCCACAGATGCTCCAAGCTGTAGACACTGTTCATCTACAGACACTGTCCAGCCACAGATGCTCCAAGCTGTAGAGACTGTTCATCTACAGACACTGTTCAAGCTGTTCACACTGACACTGTCCAGCCACAGACTGTTCATCAAGCTGTAGAGACTGTTCATCTACAGACACTGTCCAGCCACAGATGCTCCAAGCTGTAGACACTGTTCAGCTACAGACACTATCCAGCCGCAGACTCTCCAAGCTGTAGACACTGTTGAGCTACAGACACTATCCAGCCACAGACTCTCCAAACTGTAGACACTGTTCATCTACAGACACTATCCAGCCACAGACTCTCCAAGCTGTAGACACTGTTCATCTACAGACACTGTCCAGCCACAGATGCTCAAGCTGTAGACACTGCCACAGACTCTCCAAGCTGTAGAGACACTGTCCAGCCACAGTTGAGCTACAGACACTGTCCAGCCACAGACGCTCCAAGCTGTAGACACTGTTCATCTACAGACACTGTCCAACCACAGATATTCAAAGCTATAGACAATGTTCATCTACAGACAGCTGGTCCTGCCACAGACACTTACAAGCTACAGGCACTGTTCAGCTACAAACTCTCCAAGCTGTAGACACTAGCAAGCTACATCCATGACACATACACTGTTCAGCTACATGCACTGTTCTGTCAGACACTGTTCTGTCAGACACTTCAGCTACAGACACTGTTCAGCTACAGACACTGTTCTGTCAGACACTGCCCTAATGAAAACACAATAATATATCATCCTTTCTAAATAATATCACATGTTAATTACTGTATGATGATGTCTGAACAAAAGGATGCCTTCAGTGAAGTTTCTGTGTGTGGTATTTTCTCTCTTGTAACATCGATACACACCAAACTACTTGAAACCTGAGACCAAATGACAAGATAATGTTATATATCTTATTATATGTTGTTGTTGAAACTCAGATTAACAGATTATCTGTCCCCATTAATCAATGCTCTAAGTCAGCAAGGGGCGGTAGGGTAGCCTAGTGGTTAAAGCGTTGGCTCGTCACGCCGAAGACCCGGGTTCGAATCCCCACATGGATACAATGTGTGAAGCCCATTTCTGGTGTCCCACGCCGTGATGTTGCTGGAATATTGCTAAAAGCGGCATAAAACCAAACTCAGTCAGTCAGTCTAAGTCAGCAAAGGCTCAGATCTTACATAATTAATTACTTGGGACAGCTAATCGAAAATACCTCACTTCTCACAAGTCTTCCTCTGCCAGTACATCTCTGAGTTCAAATGAAATGATAGAAAATGACAGTCTTGTTATTTCCATGGGATTAAACTACAGCCTAGACACTGAAAATATATATTTTTGATCATAAAAATCCAAAACTGATGTATAAATTGAAAAGGAACCCCAGTGAAACTGCAGATCCATGAAGACCCAGGTTAGAATTGGTCTTCAGCAACCTATACATGTCGTAAGAAGCGTCTAACGGGGTTGGGTGGTCAAGCTGTCTGTCTGCGTAGATCGATGCTTATGTAATTCATCACTGAATTGTCTGGTCCAGATCCGGAGAGAATAGGTCTTCAGCAACCCATGCTTGGCACAAAAGGCGACTATGCTTGTCGTAAGAGGCGACTAACGGGATCGGGTGGTCAGGCTCGCTGACTTGGTTGACACATGTCATCGATTACCAGTTGCGCAGATCGATGCTCATGCTGTTGATCATTGGATTGTCTGGTCCAGACTCGATTTTTTACAGACCTCCGCCATATAGCTGGAATATTGCTGAGTGTGGACTGTTGAACAACAAACTAAACAAACATAACTTCTTGGTATCAGTACAGTTTAAGAACCTAAAGAAAATCCACACTTTCTTCATTTAGGAGGCCGGTGGGAGCCTAGTGGTTAAAGTGTTCGCTCGTCAGGCCGAAGACCCAGGGTCAAGTCCCCACATGGGTACAATGTGTGAAGCCCATTTCTGGTGTCCCCCGCCGTGATATTGCTGGAATATTGCTAAAAGCAGCATAAAACTAAACTCACTCGCCCATTTAGGGCAATAGATTCACCGAACGAGCTTGCAAAAGGGAAAGGGAAAGTAATATGGTTCTGACAGACTACCATCGGGCCTGCTGCATGTGTTAGATACACATGCAACATATGTATTATATTACTGTGTGGTACTGCCAGCATATATATAGCTCCCAGCATAAGGTATTCATTGGCTGGATCTGCCACAGATGATCGGGAAAGGTTGAGGTTGTTGGGATTCAGATCTGACATAAAAATGTGTTTTGAAAACATTTACCTTGTTTACAGCAAGACGTTTAGGCAAATGTGTGCCAAACATGTTCTAGATAATGGAGGTCTGTGGTAGCCAGTCAAGGGATTTTGTGAATCCCTTGAAATTTCCTTGAACAGTTCATGAAAATGTTATGAAAAATTGTTCTTGGGCTGTTCTTGAAGTGCTCTTGAACAAGGTCATGCTGTGTGGATGTTTAATGAACAAATGATGTTCTATGGCAGTTCATGATTCGGAAGAACTCATTTTCACATGGGTATAAAGTATGTTTCTTATTGTAGTGATGTTTCAAGCCTGTTTCTTCATCATGAGTTGAAATCAATGGGACCTGGTGTTAATCTCAACCACTTCCAGACAACGTAGACAAATATACTTCGTGCCAAACCCGTGAAGGTCCGGGTTAGAATGGGTCTTCAGCAACCCATGCTTTTAGTAAGAGGTGACGGGGTCGGGTGGTCAGGCTTGCCTACTTGGTTGACACATGTCATCGTATCCCAATTGCGTAGATCAATGTAGGTGATCACTTGATTGTCTATCCAGACTCAATTATTTACAGACCGCCGCCATATAGCTGGAATATTGCTAAGTGCAGCATTAAAAAAAAAAAAAAAAAAAAAAAATCATATTTATTTAATCCTTACTCAGATGAGCTTCCATTCCGTTTATAAATTCAAGAATACTTTATGAACAATTGCCCGCAAAATTACATTTGTTCAATCATAATTTAATAAATTATCGCTTACTCTTTGTGGGATTATTTTGCAATTTTGTTTTCCTAATCCGTTTATATCAGAATGGTTTTGCAAACAGAAATATATAACGTTTCTATTATTTATTGTTAAGTCACTTTCTACCTGAATCAGTAAACAGAAGAAAATAATTGTTGGAAACTTTGACAGAAGTCTATCTCCTATTATGTACGTTTGTATTTCTTTCTGTTTAACTCTCTTTCGACTTGAATCAGAGAAAAGAAAAAATAATTGTTTGAAACTTTGACGTAAGTCTGTCTCTATTTCTCTGTATCTCTATTTCAGTAGA
Source organism: Haliotis rubra (assembly GCF_003918875.1). Classification (NCBI taxonomy): domain Eukaryota; kingdom Metazoa; phylum Mollusca; class Gastropoda; order Lepetellida; family Haliotidae; genus Haliotis; species Haliotis rubra. The sequence goes on from NW_025767592.1 coordinate 298,243, forward strand.
TGTTTTTGTGTTTTTTTCTATTTTTTAATCAGACAAAAAACTGGACATATGAGTCTAATTATTGACAAACTTTGTTGATGCAGCTGCAGCTTTGATGTTGAACTGAAGCTGAGCATCATCAAACGATATACCTGATCCGCTAGACAGAAACAGAAGCGTGCTTAATTATTGAAGAAAATCATTCTCCAGGGAGACTGGTTGTGTCACATAACCATTGTCAAACATTGGACAGAGACAGCATTGTTTGTGGCGTTTGTTGTGTATCATGAGGAACAGTGATGTAATGCAGTAGAGGGACAGCATGCTCATCATTATTTATGCATGGAAACACGAGAAAAGAAAACGCTTTGTGTCAGCCTTTGATCCCAAGGGTAATTACCAGAAAGCGTGTGAAAACCTTTTACTGTTTATGTTGTAAGTAGAACCAGGCTTTGGGAAATCGTTTGTCATATCATATGTTTATATCTTTTTATTGAATTGTAACAAATAATTTGGAATCCAGATCGAGGTTCTTGGGTTGTCAATACAGTCAAATCCCGATGAGTCGAATCGCTGGGGACCAAGTCATAAATTCGTCTTATCGATGTATTCGAGACATAGGTATGTCTATGAGGGTAGAAAAAAAGATGATCCAGTCCTAATTCCTCCGCCTAAGCATTTGTTTACCTAATGATTTCCATATCACTAATAGGGGCACCTTATCAGTTCCAGTCTGATGAGCACAGACAGTCATTTCCGTAAAATCACTAATCTGCCATTTGAACTCACCCGTCAATGGCGGAAAGGTATGAGCCGTGCTGGTTTGTTAATTGGATCAGTTTGCTACACCAATCAACTTCTCATTGACTGACTTCGGCTTATGTATACAAGATTGCTGTTGTTTGAATCTCATGGGACCAAATTTTCTTCTCGAGTCATAGTGTGTATTTATGAGACGAATTCGTGTAACCGGTATTCAAATGATGACAACTATAACAGGGAATGGTCGGGACTGACAGTTACTTCGAGTTATGCATAATATTCGAGACACCGGCATTTGACTCCTCGGGATTTGACTGTAGTTGTTTCTTCATTAAGGACTGGTCCGTGCGTGGGTGGGTTGTTGGGTAGGTGGGTGGGTGCATGCGTGCGTGCTCGTTTTGAGTGAGTGTTGAATTGTAGATGACTTTCAGTCTCAACAAGGTTTGTTCATAGACTAATGCTTTGTCTCTGATATGTTCAATTTTGAGAGAAACAAATCATTCCATTTAAGTTGAAAAGGCGCACTAGTGGGATGGGAGATTCCTGAACCTGGGGAAATCTAGACTTGCTTCATGCAGGGAGGGCTAGGCATTTGGGAAAATAATGTGGTTCAGGGACTGTGAGATACATTGGGGGTGATCACAAAGATGTGTGTCGCTTTTAGCAATGTTCCAAAAATATCATGTCGATAAAGGTGCCTTTTGGAGCAGGAGCTTAATATAGTGATTACGTTACTTAAATACACCAAATAAACTGCCACCAGTTTCACAAAACAACCTCATCGGTACATATGATATTTAGAATATTTGTTTAGGGACCGTTCATAATTATTTGTGTGTGTGTGTGTGTGTGTGTGTGTGTGTGTGTGTGTGTGTGTGTGTGTGTGTGTGTGTGTGTGTGTGTGTGTGTGTGAGATGATTTTAAGGGGGGTCACCCATTTTGTTATGGGGAGGTAGGGGGGTAATCAATTTTGTACATAAAGGGGGAGGAGAGGTCATTGATTTTGTACATGACATGCAGAAGGGGGTCACTTACTATGCTTCTCCATAAAAATCATAATCACCCCCCTTAGCCATAAATTATGAACGGTCCCTTAGAAGTACTAAGATGTGAGCACTAAGTACTAAGAGTGAGTGAGTGAGAGAGTGACAATATCATGGCAGAGGAGTGCCTTTTGGAGCAGGAGCTTAATACAGTGATTAAGCTGCCTAAATACACCAAATAGACTGTCACCAGTTCCACAAAGCACCCTGACCTGTGAAGGTCCAGGTTAGAATATTGGCCTTCAGTATTGACCATGCTTGTCGTAAGAGGCGACTAACAGGGTCGGGTGGTCAGGCTCGCTGACTTGGTTGACATGTGTCATCAGTTCCCAATTGCGCAGATCGATGCTCATGCTGTTGATCACTGTATTGTCAGGTCCAGACTCGATTATTTACAGACCGCCTATATATAGCTGGAATATTGTTGAGTGCGCGGTAAAACTCACTCACTCACTCACTCACAAAGCAACCTCATCAGTACATATGATTGATCCATTAGATTCAAGCAGTAAGTACCGAGTGTTATAGAGATCACTTTTGAAACTGGAGACAAGGACAATAGTGATTTTTCTTCTTGACTTGCATTTTGTCATCTCAATCATTAATGCTTGTTGATTTGTAGGTGCTGTGAAAGTTCAGATGTTTATTGAAATGTCAGTCAATAGGTAATCCTCACTTTGTCTATTCATTTGATGTTGGTTCAACATTTGGTTTAACTCCAGGTTAATGATTCTCAGTTTTCTCCAGAAAATATCTGCACGGTTCCTGACACCTCATTTATTCAATTTAGAATTCAGAAACATTCTCTATCACTTTTTAATATTTTCTAGAATTTTTAGCAGACAATTTCAAGACACTAGATTTCAAGAAATGCACTTTCCAAACACTTAATGTGGAAACTCATGATTTCCAAACACACAGTGTCATGATGTTCAAATTCAAGACATGTACCGGTAATTTACATGTTGACATATTACTTCAAGAAGGGCAACATCAAGGAATATTATTTGATGACATTTTATGTCAAGATATATAATTTCAATACTTGTCATGTCAAGATATGCAGTTTGAGAATGCATAATGTCAAGACATAATGTCAAGACATGTTATTTCAAGACAGTTTAAGCCAATAGACACCAAATTTCAAGACATGCGTTAATGTATAACTAGCAAACGTGACTTGCGAACAATCTATTTTTAGACCAAGACTTTTTTATATTTGGCACTATTCATGATGCAACATTTATAAATGGCCCACATACAAATGCCAGCCTAGAAGCTAAACCCTACCAGTTGGATATGGGGCCCATGTATGTGAGTTGAAATCAGACCGGGGTATTTTTTCTCCTCCCTGGAGCTGGTGAGCATCTACATCACCACGTGTTTGTGTGTGTTTACAGCCTCATTCCCCAAGAAGTTCAGAGAAATACCTGATGCCTTACACACCTGATTCTGACAGCCGCCATCTCTCTGTGTCATTTCTACCAGTCTAGACTTGCCCAGGTCTCTAATATGTTGTTTAACCTACGATACCAGTCAAGACTTGCCCTTATATCTAGTTTCATTTGTACATATCTAGACATGATCATGCCTTTATAGTATTGTTAAATCTTAAGTTTCCACAGGTACAGCAGGGGTGGAAATAACCCATTGCCCGACGCCCGAGTCCAGTGTTTTTTTCTGCCGGGCAAGCAGATTTGTATATCACACTGTACCGGTGTCCAGTTGATATTCCAATGTTAATTATGTTGTTTATTTAAAAAATCAACAAGAAAACGGCCGGTATAGTGGAAAAATTATCAGGGCAAGTGATTTTACATCTGCCACTGTACCGGAGTACACTAGCATTTTTAAAGTTATTTCTACCCTTGCACAGCCTTTCTTTGTCACTTCTATCATACTGAACGTTTATACTAGGTGGTGGGGTAGCGTAGTGGTTCAAGCGAAGACCCGGGTTGGAATGCCCATATGGGTAAAAAGTGTGAAGCCCATTTCCAGGTGTACCCCGCCATGACATTACTGGAATATTGCTAAAAGTGGTGTAAAATTAACTCACTCACTCATTCAAATGCCAGGGCGGTGGGGTTGCCTAGTGGTTCAAGTGAAGACCCGGGTTCAAATGCCCATATGGGTAAAAAGTATGAAGCCCACTTCCAGGTGTACCCCACCCCCCTTGACATTACTGGAATTATATATTGCTAAAAGTGGTGTGAAATTAACTCACTCACTCATTCCAATGCCTCTTGTGTACTTTGACCAAAGATATTGACAATAAACTGGCTCGCCTTGTCTTTTCAACCACTTTTGACTTGCCAAAAGATATTTTGGTGTTTAATCTAAATTATTGACAGTTATCAACCTCTCTAGAAATGTGGCCTGACAACACACTCACCTTCCCCTCTTTATTCCAAATTTCAAATTGTTGAATATTAAGAAGATACAGATTGTTTATTATGCAAACATTTTCATTTGAGTTACGATAATGGACCACACAGTCATGAATGAAGAGACCTGCCCAAGTCCACAGCTGTAGATAAATGTGAAAATAAATAACCTCAACTTCAGATAGGTTGGTTGGTTGATTGGTTGGTTGGTTGGTTGGTTGGTTGACTGGTTGGTTAACACTGGACTCAGCAATATTCCAGCTATATGGCAGCAGTCTGTAAGTAAAAGAATCTGGACCTGACAATCCAGTGATCAACAGCATGAACATCGATGTGTCAACCAAGTCGTGGTTGGTTGGTTGGTTGGTTGACTGGCTGTTTAACACTGCACTCAGCAATATTCCAGCTATATGGCAGCAGTCTGTAAATAAAAGAATCTGGACCTGACAATCCAGTGATCAACAGCATGAACATCGATGTGTCAACCAAGTCAGTGAGCGTGACAACTCCATCCTATTAATTGCCTTAAAGACAAGCATTTGTTGCTGAAGATCGATTCTAACCTGGATTTTCACAGGTTAAACTTTGTCAGTTGGGATATAGAAGAATGTGACCCATGAAGATCCGAGTTAGAAATGATCTTCCATGCATGTAATGAGGCAACTAATGGGATCTGATGGTCTGATGACTTGGTTAATGTATGTCATCATATCCCAACTGCTTGGATCGATGCTCATGATGTTGATCACTGGATTGTATGTTCTGGACTCAATTTTTAGAAAATACTTCAAATATCTGTAATATTACTGAATGTAACATTAAACATGAGTTTAGTTTTACGCCACACTCAGCAATATTCCAGCTATATGGCAGCAGTTATATAAATAATCGAGTCTGGACCAGACAATCCAGTGATCAACAGCATGAGCATCTATCTACACAATTGGGATATGAAGACAAGTGTCAACCAAGTCAGCGAGCCTGGCCACCCAATCCTATTAGTCACCTCTTACGACAAGCATGGGTTTAGCTGAAGATCAATTTGAACCTGGATCTTCACGGGTTAGCATTAAACAATGAAACAAACAAAGTATGAATGTGAAAATGATTGAGTTGCAGAAGTCTTGTTCAGTCTGTTCAGAAGCATTCTCCAGATTCCAGCAAGCCAGTAATAGAACCATATGTTTCCTCTTGCAGAGAGTACTTACCTGTACACAAGCACACCGTAATGCACGCTTGGAGGAGTGCAACTCGTTAAGCTAGATGAATAAACCATGTTGGGTTAACAAGTTCTTAATGACTTTATTTGCATGGCTAAGTAACCACTGTCAAACAATGATGAAGATTAGTGAGGGAAGTCTACAGGGATTTATGATCCAGGGCCTAGATTTTGAAGCTATGATTAATGCTAATGTATGGCACTTATTTACGATCTTTAAAAAATCAAAGGTGAAAGCGATCTTAGTGCTAAGGTGAGCATTACTCCCATACCTTAACATAGACATTACTCCCATACCTTAACATAGACATTACTCCCATACCTTAACAAAGACATTACTCCCATACCTTAACATTGACATTACTCCCATACCTTAACATTGACATTACTCCCATACCTTAACATGGATATTACTCCCATACCTTAACATAGCCATTACTCCCATGCCTTATCTTAGTACTCCCATACCTTAACATAGGCATTACTCCCATACTTTAACATCGACATTACTCCCATGCCTTAACATAGACATTACTCCCATGACTTAACATAGACATTACTCCCATACCTTAACATAGACGTTACTCCCATACCTTAACATTGACATTACTCCCATACCTTAACATAGCCATTACTCCCATACCTTAGCATAGACATTACTCCCATGCCTTAACATAGACATTGCTCCCATAGACATTACTCCCATACCTTAACATAGAGACATTACTCCCATGCCTTAACATAGACGTAGCTCAATGCCTTAACATAGGCGTTACTCCCATACCTTAACATAGCCATTACTCCATACCTTAGCATAGACATTACTCCCATGCCTTAACATAGACATTACTCCCATACCTTAACATAGACATTACTCCCATGCCTTATACCTCCCAGCCAACATAACATAGACATTACTCCCATACCTTAACATAGACATTACTCCCATTACTCCCCATGCCTTAACATAGACATTACTCCCATACCTTAGCATAGACATTACTCCCATGCCTTAGCATAGACATTACTCCCATGCCTTAACATAGACATTACTCCCATACCTTAACATAGACATTACTCCCATGCCTTAACATAGACATTACTCCCATGCCTTAACATAGACGTTACTCCCATACCTTAACATAGACATTACTCCTATGCCTTAACATAGACATTACTCCCATGCCTTAACATAGGCGTTGCTCCCATGCCTTAGCATGACATTGCTCCCATGCCTTAACATAGACATTACTCCCATGCCTTACCTTAGTACTCCCATACCTTAACATAGACATTACTCCCATACTTTAACATCGACATTACTCCCATGCCTTAACATAGACATTACTCCCATACCTTAACATAGACATTACTCCCATGCCTTAACATAGACAACATTTGCTCCCATGCCTTAACATAGACATTGCTCCCATAGACGCATAGACGTGCTCCCATGCCTTAACATAGACATTCACTCCCATACCTTAACATAGACATTATGCTCCCATTACTCTTACCTTAACATAGAACTCCCAAACTTTAACATAGACATTACTCCCATGCCTTAACATAGACATTACTCCCATGCCTTAACATAGACATTACTCCCATGCCTTAACATAGACATTACTCCCATGCCTTAACATAGACATTACTCCCATGCCTTAACATAGACATTACTCCCATGCCTTAACATAGACATTATTCCAATACCTTAACATAGACATTACTCCCATACCTTAACATAGCCATTACTCCCATACCTTAGCATAGACATTACTCCCATGCCTTAACATAGACATTACTCCCATGCCTTAACATAGACATTACTCCCATACCTTAACATAGACATTACTCCCATGCCTTAACATTGACATTGCTCCCATGCCTTAACATAGACATTGCTCCCATAGACATTACTCCATGCTTAACATGGGCAGTACTCCCATGCCTTAACATAGACATTACTCCCATACCTTAACATAGACATTTGCCCCATACCTTAACATAGACATTACTCCCATGCCTTAACATAGACATTACTCCCATGCCTTACCTTAGTACTCCCATACCTTAACATAGGCATTACTCCCATACCTTAGCATAGACATTACTCCCATGCCTTAACATAGACATTACTCCCATACCTTAACATAGGGCATTGCTCCCATACCTTAACATAGACATTACTCCCATACCTTAACACAGACATTGCTCCCATGCCTTAACTCCCATGCCTTACCCGTACATTGCTCCATGCTTTAACATAGACATTACTCCCATGCCTTAACATAGACATTACTCCCATGCCTTAACACAGACATTACTCCCAAACTTTAACATAGACATTACTCCCATGCCTTAACATAGACATTACTCCCATGCCTTAACATAGACGTTACTCCCATACCTTAACATAGACATTACTCCCATGCCTTAACATAGACATTACTCCCATGCCTTAACATAGACATTACTCCCATACCTTAACATAGACATTACTCCCATACCTTAACATAGACACATTTACTCCTCCCATGCCTTAACATAGACATTACTCCCCATGCCTTAACATCGACATTACTCCCATGCCTTAACATAGACATTACTCCTATGCCTTAACATAGACATTACTCCCATGCCTTAACATAGACATTACTCCCATGCCTTAACATAGACATTACTCCCATACCTTAACATAGACATTACTCCCATACCTTAACATAGACATTACTCCCATGCCTTAACATAGACATTACTCCCATACCTTAACATAGACATTACTCCCATACCTTAACATAGACATTACTCCTTACCTTAACATAGACATTACTCCCATGCCTTAACATAGACATTATCCGTTGCCTAACATAGACTTAACATAGACATTACTCCCATACCTTAACATGGATATTACTCCTATACTTTAACATAGACATTACTCCCATGCCTTAACATAGACATTACTCCCATGCCTTTACATAGACATTACTCCCATACCTTAACATAGGCATTACTCCCATGCGTTAACATAGACGTTACTCCCATACCTTAACATAGACATTACTCCCATGCCTTAACTTACACCCGTGAAGGTCCGGGTTAGAATATTGATCTTCAGTACTTGGTTTACACGTCATCGGTTCCTAATTGCGCAGTGTGACGCTCATGCTGTTGATCACTGGATTGTCTGGTCCAGCCTCGACTATTTACAGACTGCCACCATATAACAGGAATATTGCTGAGTGCGGCGTAAAACTAAACTCACTCACTCACTAATTAGACTTACAACTGGTGTTGCACAAAGGTTGCTCTTTACAACAGCACCCTGTTGGGATGGGATGTTTATCTTTGGTTGGATGTTTTGTTTGTTTGTTTGTTTAACGCTGTTTAACTCTTTGATGTCATGCTGTGAAGAACATTTTCTGTGTTTTGAATGATTTGTTTATTGTTAAATGCCACATCCAGCAATATTCAAGCTATATAACAGCGATGTGTAAATAATCAAGTCAGGAGACAGTCCATGCTGTTGATCACATGATTGTCTGGTCCAGACTCAATTATTTACAGACTGCCGCCATATAGCTGGAATATTGCTGAGTCCAGCGTAAAGAAGAAAGAAGAAGAAAAATCTTTATTACCCTGAATGGGAATTTGCTATACATCATCACAGAGAGCACATATGAGTATGGGATAAATGAGATAAATAAAGGTGTGTTTGTTACATGTAAAAGTACTGTAAATAAATCATTGAACACAGGTTAAAAATATGCAGGTAAAACAGTTATGATTAATATAACAACAACAATGCACATATACAGGTAAAGATAAGATTTGTATGTAAAATAATATCATTTATTGTTTAAAAAGCCAATGCTGGACGGGATTAACGATTTCAGGGCTCTATTTGATTTAAATTTTGGAATTTGGAAACGTCTGCCAGATGGTAAAAGTTTATATTCTGTGTTTAAAATGTGTGAGGAGTATTGTAAAATTTTATTTGCCAAAGTTAAAACTCACTCACTCACTTCTACAGCAGTCTTCGAGAACCATCTTGATTCTATGGAAATACAATTCCCAAGTTAAAGAAATTACATTTTGTAGACTTTTGTCCCATGACAATACTTTTTCACACAATCTCTCAAGACACAAGCTGCTTGGAGACTTATCTAATTATTCTCTTCTAATTTGGCCTGGGAATCCATAAAAACTTATATGATCCCATCCGTTGTATAATTTATTTATCTATACATTGCTTTGAGCACTGGGCTGAAATAACGCCATCAACCACAGCACATTGGTTGCCTAGAGACTTATAAACAATATAATTTCCTCTAAACTTCTTGGGAAATGGTACAAAAGCTTGCCAAATGTTGTCATATAACTAGTTTATCCACTGAATGAACATGAAACAAGATTCTTAAAAAATGTTTAATAGGAAAGGCTTTAGGATAAATGGGATAGTATTTTAAAAACCCTACTTGTAATTTCATTTTGCTGTAAAATATTCCCTTTACGTTGTACACTTGGGATGGAAGAACTTTCCTTTCTATGAATATTTGATGGCTCCTCAGAGATCTGAATGTGAGATGGTTATCGGGGAATATACCCAGAGCGCCAGGAAGCTGTGTGCCGACAGAGCATGTGAACCTTTTCATACAAGTCATTGGTAAACAACAAGCAGGTGGTCTTGAAGGTTATCTGATGTTATGTCTTACGGAATGGTTTTACTAATCAGACCATGGTTTTATTGTTCATCCCATGATATAACAAATAATCCTATGGCGTTACTAATTATCCCATGATTTTACTAGTCATACCTTGGTTTGACCAATCATTCCCAGGTTGTACATATCATCCCATGGTTTTACATATTCATCCCATGGTTTTACTATTCATCCCTTGGTTTTACTAATCATTCCCAGGTTTTACATATCACCCCATGGTTTTACTATTCATCCCATGATTTTACTTGTCACCCCTTGGTTTTACTAATCATTCATCATCCTTGGTTTTACTATATCATCCCTTGGTTTTACATATCATCCCATGGTTTTACATATCATCCCATGGTTTTACTATTCATCCCTTGGTTTTACTATTCATCTCTAGTTTTACCATTTAAATCTTGGTTTTACTATTCATCTCATGGTTTTACTAAGCTTATCCCATGTGTTAACAAATCATCCATCGCTTTTACTAAGCATCCCATGGTTTTACAAATCATCCTAGGTTTTACTTGTAATCCCATGATTTTACCAGTCACCAGATGATTTAACTACCTCTCCGGTGAATTTACTGTGTGAACAGCTTTAAAATGCTAATGCAGAAGTGAATCAAATGGTTTCAATACTGACATCCCAGATTTGCATTCTAATTATGTGGGTTTACCACCAACCTCTTGGTTTTACTAAGTATTTAAGTATCATTCATTTAATGGTTTTCATAATAGTTGCTTCAACTATGAACAACAGTGCATGGGTTAACAGTGCTTAAACAAAATTAGTGTTAATTAGGTTAAGTAAGATAACAGTATTTTAATAACAATAGTGTTTAGGTTAACAGTACTTAACAACAATAGTGTTTAGGTTAACAATACTTTATTAACAATAGTTTTTATGTCAACAATATTTTCATAACACTAGTATTTAGGTTAACATTACTTTAATAACAATTGCTCTTAGGTTTAAACAATACTTTCACAACAATAGTGTTCAGGTTAACAATACTTTAATAAAATAGTTGTTTAAGTTAACAGTTAACGGTACAACAGTACAAAAATAGTGTTCAGGTAAACAATGCGTTAGCAAAAATAGTGTTCAAGTTACTATCCTATAAATATTTGGAATTCTGTGTGATTTTGAGATGATAACAGCATCAGAATGTGTCTTGATGAATGTGTTGTTGATTTATCTTCAGCATCAATAGCCCACGATTACTAAACACGATATAGAATCTGTGATGTTTGACATTACCATTCCATAAATAAGGAATTCTTGTCTTGTTCTTCAGTCATCTTAGGTTGGCGCCATTATCTCCTGTGTCTGACTTTGAACATGTGTTTGAAGCAATATTTCATTTTGTTTTACATTTCTCTGTCTTAAGGAACTTATTTACTTTCTGGCAAGAGTTTTTGAAGCACTTGCTTTGGTAAGCATCAGGTTTGGTATTTCAGGAATGTAAATTAATATGTTGGGGAAAGGTTGTTCTTCTCCAAGGTGAACACATGCACTGACTTACTAAGGTGTGTGAAATTGAGCTCTATTACTTGTCGAGATCATGTTTCAGAGTAGTAAAGCATTTTCTCATGACATAATTAACAAATTACGTTTTAAGGATGTTCAGCTACCCATTTCGTCTGTTTCCGTGTATCAGTTATGGAAAATGGACTTATTTTGTCTTTTTCGTCTTTTACTTATAAAAATTGACAGAACTGGAAAAAACTCCTTCCCATTAAATGCAGCTTTAAAATTGAATTGTGTCCTGCTGGAATATTGTACTCAAAGATATGAAATGTATGTTCCTCCTTTCGTAGGAGGGGCAGAGGGGTAGCCTAGTTGCTGAAGCGTTGCCACATTATGCTGAAGATCTGGGTTTGATTCCCTACATTGGTACAATGTGTGGAGCCTATTTCTGTTGTCACTCACACACTCACTCACTCACTCACTCACTCACTCACTCACTCACTCACTCACTCACTCACTCACTCACTCACTCACTCACTCACTCACTCACTCACTCACTCCCACCACAAGAGCAGAATAATGTCAGTTGTTCTATCCCTGTTCACATATTACTGAAAGACATACAAGACGATACTTATTATCATGCTAACTATAGTCTGTTTGGCTCAAAAGCGGACCGATGAATTGCAATCTAACTCGAAAACTAATAAACATATAATACTCAATGAAACGCTGATCATAATCAAAACATCAGACCTACTCTGTGATTTGTTTGCAGAATTTATGTTCTAAAATTAAAAAAGTTGTTTAACAAACTATCATTAAAATTTTGACACAGTTAACCATTTGTTACGACTGACTGACTGACTGAGTTTAGTTTTACGCCGCTTTTAGCAATATTCCAGCAATATCACGGCGGGGGACACCAGATATGGGCTTAACACATTGTGCCCATGTGGGGAATCGAAACCGGGTCTTCGGCGTGACGAGCCAACGCTTTAACCACTAGGCTACCCCACCGCCCCATTTGTTACGAGGGAGGAGTGCAGAGAAAGGGACATCCAGGTGTTAGAGAAGCACGTGCACAAGTGCCGACAACGTTATTGATTCATTAACTTGTGCTGTGCCGTCTCCATCCTTTCTCGCACACCTGGCTGTCCCTTTCTCTGCACTCATCCCTCGTAACATATAGTGAATTGTGTCGATATTTTAATGATAGTTTGTTAAACAACTTTTTTATGTTTAGGACATAAATTCTGCAAACAAATCACAGAGTAGGTCTGATGTTTTGATTATGATCAGCGTTTCATTGAGTATTATATGTTTATTAGTTTTCGAGTTAGATTGCAATTCATCGGTCCGCTTTTGAGCCAAACGGACTCTATGTGAGGGTATAAATTTAATAAATGCATTCAACTTCAAATCTTTAACAATTTTGAAATAAAATCTGATATGTTATTATTTATCTAATAATTTGGTTTCTCTCTAAATCAACAGAGATTCTATGGCAAGTCTCTCCCGTTTGGCGATGACAGTTTCAAGTCCCCTGAGATCGGGCTCCTGACGATGGAACAAGCCATGGCTGACTATGCCGTCTTCCTCACAGACCTGAAGAAACAACTGAACGCCACAAACTGTCGGGTCATCTCCTTTGGAGGAAGGTAGGGAACAGTCTTGTAAATTTGAACTTAAAAACCTTCCTATAGAGAGTCCTTCTAAAACTGAACAGACTAAGAATTCAACCTGTAGAACCCCTGGTAAAGGGACTTAATTTGTAACTTATTTGTCATATACTTATTATACCAGAGCATTAAACAGATTGTTACTTTTTATGCTGATTTTAAGGTTCCTTTATAAATCACTTAAAAATGGTGTTGAATTTAGATTTTCCATACATTTTAGACCTTCATTAAACAAAAACGCATTAAGCATTAAAATATCCTGGTTGTCCAAACCAAACAGACCAAGCATTCGATCATAGATCTCTGCTTGATACTGACTATCTGAATGAGGTGATGCAGATTGTGTGGTTCTCACTTGTAGTTATGGGGGGATGCTGACAGCCTATATGAGGTTCAAGTATCCAAACATCATAGATGGCGGCATCGCAGCCAGTGCTCCAATCTACATGCTGGACCCTTCCCATCCCAGAGATTTCTTCTTCCCAATTGTGTCAAATGTACGTACAATTTTTGTGAGACACATTTGTCTGAGTCATGCTCACATAACCACAAATGTCCAGGTAACACAAGGTAACATCAGGTAACATCAGGTAACACCAGGTAGCATCAGGTAACATCAGGTAACACCAGGTAACACCAGGTAACATCAGGTAACACCAGGTAACATCAGGTAACACCAGGTAACATCAGGTAACACAAGGTAGCATCAAGTAACATCAGGTAGCACCAGGCAACATCAGGTAACACCAGGTAGCATCAGGTAACACCAGGTAACATCAGGTAACACAAGGTAACATCAAGTAACATCAGGTAGCGCCAGCTAACATCAGGTAATGCAAGGTAGCATCAAATAAGATCAGGTAACATCTGGTAACATCAGGTAACACCAGGTAACATTGAGCCTTCTTGATCAGGGGACTGTGGGATGTCCATTTGATATTCTAGTTGGGGGGCAAGGATTATTTATATATAATTGTATCAGAAAATACTGAATATTCAGAATTTCTTAAAAACGTGGAAATGCAGAAATGTTTTTCATCTCTTATTAAGAGATAAAAACTGTATTCTTCCTCTCACACCCCACCTTCTCTATGCCTCATAACAGGGCCGTGTGGTTAAAGCGTTCACTCATCACACTGAAGACCCGGGTTCGATTCCCCACATGGTACAATGAGTGAAGCCCATTACTGGTGTCCCCAGCCGTGATATTGCTGGAATATTGCTAAAAGTGGCGTAAAACTTAACTCACTCACTGTTTAAACTTGATGTCTAAACTAGGAACTTGGGTTCTGGGCTGGAATTTGTGTTTAGCTATCTGAGTCACTTAATATATCGAACGCCTCCACGGTGTAGTGGTTAAAACGTCCGCCCAGAGAGCTGAAGGTCGCGGGTTCGATGCCCGACTGCGTCATACCAAAAGACGTAAAAATATGGTACTTGTTGGTCCCTGTCTGGCGCTCGGCATTAATGGCTACAACAAGGACTGGTCGGCTCGGAGTCAGTATAATGTGTCTGAGTGGGGTATTCATGCTTCACTGCGGCATGGTATCTCAGTGAGCTAGCACTATAAAACCAGCTTCAGTCTGGGCTAGTACAAGCAGACGCACATACACATACATACATACACATACACATACACACGCATGCACGCCATCATATGAGCCAAATATTCTCACATTAAACCCACATTAAACCCAATTTTTGACCTCACTATCTCCTCTACGAAGCTCCTAGTAGGGCCACTGTGAATTTTATCTCCTCGTTAGATCTTACTATCTCCTACGTAGTATCTTAATATCTCCTCGTGGAGGACTTAGTATCTCCTACGTAGGACTTAGATCTCCTAATATCTCCCACGTGGGGACTTAGGACTATCTCCTTCGTGGGACTTAGTATCTCCCACGTGGGACTTAGTATCTCCTACGATTAGGGACTTAGTATCTCCTACGTAGGACTTAGTATCTCCTACGTAGGACTTAGTATCTCCTCATTAGGACTTAGTATCTCCTAATGGGACTCTCCTAGTATCTCCTAATGTATCTCCTACGTGGGACTTAATATCTCCCTCCTACGTGGGACTTCTCCCAATATCTCCTACGTGGGACTTGGTAGTAGGACTTAGGATCTCTAGTATCTCCTAAACGTGGGACTTAATATCTCCCACGTGGACTTAGTATCTCCTACGTGGGACTTTTAAGTCCTACATAGGAGATAGTATGTCCTAATTTAGGACATCTCACTATACTCTAAGTCCCTATGTAGGAGATACTAAGTCCTATGTAGGGAGATATTAAGTCCCAAATAGGGAGATAGTGACCCCCAAAAATTTCACCGTGGCCTCTACTACGCCTGCATTTCACTTAATATATCAGTGTGTCAACGTCCCAGAAAAACATGGATAATTGCTTATAATTTCAGTAACTGGATTGTCTGGCCCAGACTTTTTCATGGGCAGGACAAAGTCATCTTCACAGAATATTGTTAAGAAAGCAACAACAAACAAACAACAAACTGCACATATTCAGATGAAAATTTTCAACCACTAACTTTTAGAGCATAGTTTTTTACCAGAATAGAAAAGTCAGTTATGATATATATTGATTCAAACAGTCCCTCTGTGAAAATTAATTGCATCAGTTCTCAGCTTGTTTGTATAGGTGAGGTGAGGTGAAATTGGGTTTAACGTTGTGCTTGAGAATATTTTGCTCAATGACGACGTGCATGTGTGTGTATGTGTATGTGCGGCTGCTTGTACTAGCCCAGACTCAAGCTGGTTTAATAGTGCTAGCCCACTGAGATACCATGCCGCAGTGAAGCATGAATACCCCACTCAGACACATTATACTGACTCCGAGCCGACCAGTCCTTGTTGTACCCATTAATGCCGAACGCCAGACAGGGACCAACAAGTACCATATTTTAACGTGTTTTGGTATGACGCGGCCGGGGATCGAACCCGCGACCTTCCGCTCTCCGGGCGGACGCTCTAACCACTACACCACGGAGGTGGTCTGTTTCTATAGAGGACACAATATTGTAAGTCTGTTAAACTGTTCTGAGCCAGGATGATGATTGGTTGTTTGTGTGCCAGGACTTCGACCAGGCAATGCCAGGTTGTCAGGATAATGTGAAGAAGGCGTTCAGTCAACTCAACAACATGGCCGCTCAAGGACAGTCAGGTGGGTGGCATTTACAAGCACGGCGCTATAAACGCCAATTACCTTCTTTATAGATCCACCCACATCATATTTCACATTTGTTGAAAAATTAATATGTCAAGAGCAATCTGATAAATACTTCTGTGAAAAACAGATGAATATTGCAAGGGTAGTAACTCTTTGAGTTATCATTCAAAGGCGACCATAAGGCTATTGAAAAAAATTGAAAACAAATTATAATATTGTAGGAAATGTCATTTTAGAAATGGCCCCAATCAACCAATGCTGATCATGCATGAATGATTGGGTGGTGGTCAGATTAGGTTAAGGTTTTGATAAGGTGGTGATGACATGTGTAAGTGTTCATAATATCAATCACTGTATTGTCCGGTCCAGACTTCATTGTTTACAGGCCACTGATACACATCTGGAATTCCAATGAAAGTGACACAAGGAAACTAAAAAACTGGAAAATGATTTAAATCCTTCATAATAACAATTTGTTCCTGCAGGCTTGAGTGATATCTCTAGAATGTTCAACCTGTGCAAGCCCCTAGCGGACAATATGGCGTTCAAACATCTCCTGGGGTGGGTGAGGAACGCCTTCACCTTCATGGCAATGCTGGACTACCCTTACAAGGCATCATTCGAGGCTCAGCTTCCAGCAAACCCCGTCAAGGTAAGAGCCTCAAAGATTTCATTTCTGGGATTAGCGGATGTTTATTTCAAAAGAGAAATATTCTTTTGAGAATAATGCCCAAAATATTTGATTTCCAGGTGTGGAGAAGGGGATCAATTATATTTTTGAAAGAAAATAATTTTCAAGTAAATTTCTAAGAAAGTCAAGTTTTACCCTAAAAAATAAATAGAGGATATTTCATGTGTCTTGTGTAAATATAATGTATCTGTAATTGAGTGACATGAAAAATGTGATATTTTCACAAGTTAGGTAATATAACTTTTATCAAACTTAGAAATATCAGTCTTTCACAATTGAGTATATAATAAATTGCTAAATGGCGTGCTAGGTATTCTTTAAAAGAATGTGTTGTTGCTTAAAATATATTTCGACTCATATTTCTGAGATTCTAATTGCATGTTTTGACACACTGAAATGGGCTTGAGGCTCCCTCCAACTGTCAGTCACATTTGTTAATGAAGTAGGACGTAAAACCCTTCAATAAATCTTCCTGAAACTGTATCAACATCCGGCATGTGAAAACAGCCAAGCAATTTCATTTTTTCGCACAATACTTTTTTATTCAGGACATCCAGACTTTGGAGCAAGCACCTTTTTTTCTGAAACTTGAGACCAAATTATTGGTTCCTGTCTCTGGGAACAAATTGGTCTCATATAGTTGGTCTCTTACAGCTTTACATTGAATGCTGGCACCCATTGCTCAGCTTTGTCTCCAGCTGCCTCTCAGTGGAATTATGTGTATTTACGTGCTGAAATCATCTTGTGATGGGGTAGCCTAGTGGTTAAAGGATTAGCTCACCACGCCGTAGACCCGAGTTCGAATCCCCACATGGGTACATTGTGTGAAACCCATTTCTGGTGTCCCCCGCCATGATATTGCTGGAATATTGACAAAAGTGGTGTGAAACAATTCTCTCTCTCTCTCTCTGTCTCTCTCTCTGTTCTCTGTCTCTGTCTTGTCTCTCTGTCTGTCTCTCTGTCTCTTGCTGTCTCTCTCTCTCTCTGTGTCTCTCTCTCTCTCTCTCTCTGTCTCTCTCTGTCTCTCTGTCTCTCTCTCTCTGTGTCTCTCTGTCTCTGTCTCTCTCTCTGTCTCTCTCTCTGTTTCTGTCTGTCTCTGTCTCTCTCTCTCTCTGTCTCTCATTGTCTCTCTGTCTCTGTCTCTCTCTCTCTCTCTCTCTCTCTCTCTCTCTCTCTCTGTTTCAGTCTGTCTCTCTCTGTCCCCCTCTGTCTCTCTCTCTGTGTCTGTTTCTGTCTGTCTCTCTCTGTGTCTCTCTCTGTCTGTCTCTCTCTCTGTCTCTCTGTCTCTCTCTCTCTGTCTCTGTGTCTCTCTGTCTGTCTCTCTCTCATCAATATACAAAGGTACTTCTAGCATGTTATCTTTGATGATACATAGGGGCAGGCAGTTTACAATACACAGTAATCCTATGACAGCAGAAGTAGATGGTATGCTATTGACCACAGACTACATAAAGATACTGAATGGTAAGAAGCGTGTAATTGGAAACACAAATAAATAAGTCATAAAGAACCCCTAGAGATGTGCGTGATGTTGTTTTTACATCCTTTTTAGCACTGTTCTGGTCATGTAATGACGGGCACCAGAATGCTGACATACTGAAGCCTTTGCACCAGTATTTGGCATCACAATAATTTGTTCGTTGTTGGGGTTCGCCAATTTACAACAAACGCATTTCGACTTTCGGTGTGAAAAACGGAAATGTCCGAAAGATTTCCGAATGTTACGAAAAGTTTTCCGAATGCATGTCAAAATACCAGTTTTCGATCAGCGTATCGCAATACGTATCTTTTTCATGTCTGAACTGGTAGATATCGGTAAACCGGTTATATTGCGCAGCCCTAGGCTTAACACATTGTGCCTATGTCAGGAATTAAACTCTGGTCTTCACCATGACATGTGAACACTTTAACCACTTGGCTACCCCACTGCCCCAATGAAGGCTTAAAATGGCAAGGGTGGAAACTAGACTCTGTTTAAGCTAACTAGCTTGCCTCTTGAAGACAGGTCATGTCTGGCAAAAATAATTAACCAGAATTACCCTGACAATTATATTTCCTGCATAAACTCCATAAATCTATGAGTACAATTACACAAGTGTCTCTGTCTACATCCAGGCTGGCTGTTTAACCATCAGCTCTGCCAGCGACGTGGTGACAGGCTTAGCTGCAGCAGCAGGCATCTTCTACAACGGCACAGCAGGCACGCTGAAGTGTTACGACATCGACGCTGAGTTCATTGAGTGTGCTGACCCCACGGGCTGTGGCACTGGCAACGACGCCAAGGCTTGGGATTACCAGGTAATTAGAGGCTTGTTGAGTATTCTTTCCAACCCTGCTTACCTTGGTGTTCTTTAAGATTACTCTTGGAATAGATGTGCTACTCTGTTAAAGATTTTGTGTCATCTTAGCCACTACGAATATATTTCTATGATTCTTTTTTGTATTTTTGGAGTACGAGACTAAATTTTGCATACACATTCCTAATAACATGACAGCGTTATTGTTTAGGGGCCTGCATTCACCATACCCATGCTAGTGGGTTTCACTAAAGTTGTAAATGCCTGACACCTGTGTCACTTTCACCCAGCAGAAAATGGGTACCCGGCAGGATATGACACGTGACTATTAACCTTCTATTGCCTCACAGGCAGCTTTGGTTACCCGTGTAATAATAATCTGCTTTTAGCAGGATATGAAGCCTGGAAAGGTGCGTTATAAATATTCAGCAGTGTTATTATTATCCCCCACCAGGAAGTGGGAAGGGAATATAGGTTTGCGCTCCGTCCGTCCATCCATCCATCCGTCCGAGATGATGGGAACAGATTTTCTCAAAAACTGTTCTAGATAGGGAAACCAAATTTGGTATGTGTTTTTAAGACATGGATACCTTGACTGAGTTTGAAAACGAAAATCATGTTACAATTTGGTACAGAGTTATGGCCCTTGTCATGCCTTTCTTGCCTTAGTGCACGGTATCCCCAATGGGGATAGAATTTCTCAAAAACCGTTATAGATATCGAAACCTAATTTGGTATGTGTTTTCAGGTCATAAATGCCTTGATGGAGTTCGAAAACGGAAACCGTGATACAATTTGTTACAGAGTTCTGGCCCTTGTCATGCATTTCTTGATACGATATCCCCAATGGGGATAGATTTTCTCAGAAACCAAATGTATGTGTCTTCAGGACATGAATGCGTAGTGGAGTGAGTGAGTTGAGTTTTACGCCGTACTCAGCAATATTCCATCTATATGGCGGCGGTCTGTAAATAATCAAGTCTGGACCAGACAATCCAGTGATCAACAGCATGAGCATCGATCTGCGCAATTGGTAATCGATGACATGTGTCAACCATGTCAGCGAGCCTGACCACCCGATCCCCTTAGTCGCCTCTTACGACAAGCGGGGCGGTGGGGTAGTCGAGTGGTTAAAGCGTTGGCTCGTCACGCCGAAGACCCGGGTTCGAATCCCCACATGGGTACAATGTGTGAAGCCCATTTCTGGTGTGATGTTGCTGGAATATTGCTAAAAGCGGCGTAAAACCAAACTCAGTCAGTCTTACGACAAGCATAGTCGCCTTTTGTGGCAAGCATGGGTTGCTGAAGACCTATTCTACCCCGAATCTTCATGGGTCGTCATAGTGGAGTTAAAACACAGGAACCAAATAGGAACAGAACACTGTGGCAGGGGATATTGATGACCATGTCTTCTTGTTATTGTTAGATTTCCTACCACATTAAGCTGACACACCATGATATAACTGCTGTTGAAAGAGGCATCAAACCCAACTCACTCAACCATTAGGTGTACATGTAATATTGGATTTGCTAATTCTTGTCATTAGATGATGGTCCATTTGTCATTTTTTCTAATACCCCAAAAAATAAACTGAAAGAGAATCTTAATCAACTAAGAAAACCATAGGCCAGACCAATGGTATTTCTTGTTTTACGGATTTATGTCCTCAGAAAACCTAAAGGCAGGAAGGGAAAAATTAAAAAATAAAAATCACCAGTCAAAGTAATATTCCTTTTACATACTAAAAGCATTTTGTTTTGGCAATTTATGAAGTGTATATGGGGCAAAACAATTTTGGGGGTAATTTTACATTTTTGGCCAATAAAAACATGAGGATTTAATTGTTTGAGCAGGGAAATGAACTTTTTTTTTTCTTATTCTTGAAAAAATACAACCAGCGGATGCGTAAAACAAGAAATAAAATTGGTCTGGCCTAAGCTTCAAAATAGGAAACTTGCATGTGAATGATGACTACAGGTTGTAATTGAAGTATGTATATCCAGTCACTGGTCATACAAGACCGGTGAAGATCCGGGTTAGAATTGATCTTCACTAATAACCCATGCTTGTTGTAAGAGGCGACTAATGGGATCGGGTGATCAGGTTCGTTGATTTGGTTCTTACATGTCATTGTATCCCTATTGCGTAGATCGATGCTCATGTTGTTGATCACTGGATTGTCGGTCCAGACACGATTATTTACAGCCCGCTGCCATATAGCTGGATTATTGAGAGTGCGGTGTAAAACTAAACTCACTCATACATTAAAGGAGGAGGAGGTGATGAGGGTTGTGGAGAGAGAGATTTATCATAGGACTGAAAATTATTTTGCTGAGCCCTATTCTATATTTATTATGCCTCAAAATAAATGTAACTTTATGCCATGTGCCTCTACCAACAATAACAGACCAGGGTCTCGATCCATAAAGCGTTCGTAATTTTAGAAGCTGTTGAAACTATATCATTTATCATTAGCCTACGAATGACGTATTGTTACAAACGCTTTGTTAATCGAACCCCAGTGCCTTACCAATATTTCCTCATGTAGGCGTGTACGGAGATCAAGCTCCCTGCCGGCAGCAACAACGTAACGGACATGTTTCCAGTGCTGCCCTTCACCACCGACATGAGGAACCAGTACTGCCTGAAAACCTGGGGCGTCATGCCACGAGATGAGTGGTCCTCTGTACAGTTCTTCGGTCAAAGTATGTCTCAAGTAATATTCATTTATGTCATAGTACTGATTAAGTACTCAGGGAGCAGGTGTCTGCAAGGGTATGAAGAGTTACTTCCCTTAGAGATGCTCTGATCTCATGATCAGGGTTTGGATCCCAGATTGCCCAGTCTATGATTCTTGGTTAGGAGTCAACACATGGTATACGTCTTGTACCTGTGTCACTTAAAGTTTTCAAGAAACATTTTGTTGTAACTAAAAGGCTAATAAAGGAAATGTTTACGTCAATCCACTCATTCAACCTATTGTAACAGGTGAACCCTGTGTGAATATGACCTCCAAATTTAAATTCTTAATTTTAAAGCTGACTACAAATATTTTCCAGATAATCAGTCATTCTGGAAACGGGGCGGTGGGGTAGCCTAGTGGTTAAGTCGTTCACTCGTCACGCCAAAGACTCGGGTTCGATTCCCCACATGGGTACAATGTGTGAAGCCCATTTCTGGTGTCCCCCGCCGTGATATTGCTGGAACATTGCTAAAAGCGGCGTAAAACCAAACTCACTCACTCATTCTGGAAACTTTTGGCAATATTTTCTAAATGGGCTTCACCCATAGTTCCTATGTCGGGAATCAAACCCACTACTTTGGCATTACAAGCTACCAGGTCCCCCACTGTCCCACCCATTTGTTCTAGATGCTGTGGCACTCAGAAACAACAAGTGGTTTAAAACATGTACTGAATAAAAGTCACATTTCATTCATACAGAACTGCCCATTAGATTTGTTCATAAGATAACAAATCTGACATTTTGCTTGAATGCTTTGCTTGATAGTATCAAGCATTAAAGCCATGGTATTGACAGACTGATGAGAAAGTTAACCTGACACAACATCTTATTGACTTTCTTGTCAGATCTTGTCAAAGAATGGATCGTTTATCGGTAAAAGATCTGATTTTTATTCAGTTTTTGCTGTGAAAAATCTTCTCAACGAACAAATGTCTCTGCATGGAGGATTCTATCATCATCAATAATGCCATATTGAAAATATTATTCATGGATCATTACGACCTCAGTTTACTTGGATTCTTGCAGATATTAAGAGCGCCAGCAACCTTGTCTTCTCCAACGGAAACCTTGACCCATGGAACGGAGCTGGGGTAGATACATTTCACGTGTCCAAAAACCGATTTCCTAAAGTGACAGAAGAATTTGTCATGCGTATTATATCTGCAAGACTGGCAAAATTACGATTGTGGTAATCCTTGTTACAGTCATGTTTCAAGTTTTAAAATAGGTCACCATGGTAACCAGTTCTCAATAATAGGAGAAAATATGAAAATGCATAATAATGATGGACATAGGAAATGCTGGACATGCTGAACACCTTTCATTTTATTTTTAATCTCTTTTAAATATTTCTTAGATGTCAATGACAGCCATCTCCGACTATCTAGTGTGACATATCACCATCATATAAGGATATGTACCCTGAACTTAAATGCCATCAAAGCTTTGTGTTGAAGTGCCTTTACCAGTTCAGTCCCTCTTATCACTGATTCTCTTGCAAAAAGTATGCTCAAAATCAACAACCAATCAAAATGCCGCCTCTAAAGATTAAAATAACGCAATGTTTTCAAAATTGAGACCTTCTTTAATGTCCAAGGTGGCCCTCTAAACAATTTAAACAATGATGCAATGTTTTCAAAATTGAGACCTTGTTAATGTCCAAAGTGGCCCTTTAAAACATTAAACAATGACACAATGTTTTCAGAATTTATACCTTGTTGATGTCCAAAGGGGCCCTCTAAACAATTTAAACAATAAAACAATTTTTTTCAAATTTGAGACCTTCTTTAATGTCCAAAGTGGCCCTCTAAACTATTTAAACAATGATGCAATGTTTTCAAACTTGAGACCTTCTTTAATGTCCAAAGTGGGCCTCTAAACAATTTAAACAATGATGCAATGTTTTCAAACTTGAGACCTTCTTTAATGTCCAAAGGGGCCCTCTAAACTATTTAAACAATGATGCAATGTTTTCATGTTTTCAATGATGCAATTGAGACCTTCTTTAATGTCCAAAGTGGCCCTCTAAACAATTTAAACAATGATGCAATGTTTTCTCTAAAAATTTTTAAACAATGATGCAATGTTTTCAAAATTGAGACCTTCTTTAATGTCCAAAGGGCCCTCTAAACATTTGAACAATGACCTTGTTTTCAAAATTGAGACCTTGTCCAAAGGGGAACTCTAAACATTAAACAATGATGCAATGTTTTCAAATTTAGACCTTCTTTGATGTCCAAAGTGGCCCTCTAAACAAACAATGATGCAATGTTTTCAAAATTGAGACCTTCTTTAATGTCCAAAGTGGCCCTCTAAACATTTTGAGAAATTGAGACCTTCTTTAATGTCCAAAGGGGCCCTCTAAACATTAAACAATGATGCAATGTTTTCAAAATTGAGACCTTCTTTAATGTCCAAAGGGGCCCTCTAAACAATTGAGACCTTGTTGTTGTCCAAAGTGGCCCTCTAAACATTAAACAATGATGCAATGTTTTCAAAATTGAGACCTTCTTTAATGTCCAAAGTGGCCCTCTAAACAATTTAAACAATGATGCAATGTTTTCAAAATTGAGACCTTCTTTAATGTCCAAAGTGGCCCTCTAAACAATTTAAACAATGATGCAATGTTTTCAAAATTGAGACCTTCTTTAATGTCCAAAGTGGCCCTCTAAACAATTGAGACCTTGTTGTTGTCCAAAGGGGAACTCTAAACATTAAACAATGATGCAATGTTTTCAAACTTGAGACCTTCTTTAATGTCCAAAGTGGCCCTCTAAACATTAAACAATGATGCAATGTTTTCAAAATTGAGACCTTCTTTAATGTCCAAAGTGGCCCTCTAAACATTAAAACAATGATGCAATGTTTTCAAAATTGAGACCTTCTTTAATGTCCAAAGGGGCCCTCTAAACATTTAAACGAATGAGACCTTGAGACCTTCTTTTGTCCAAAGTTCTAAACATTAAACAATGATGTAATGTTTTCAAAATTGAGACCTTCTTTAATGGGGCCCTCTAAACAATTTAAACAATGATGCAATGTTTTCAAAATTGAGACCTTCTTAAATGTCCAAAGTGGCCCTCTAAACAATTTAAACAATGATGCAATGTTTTCAAAATTTGAGACCTTCTTTTAATGTCCAAAGGTGCCTAAACATTAAACAATAAACAAAACTTGAGACCTTGTTGTTGTCCAAAGTGGGAACCTCTAAACATTAAACAATGATGCAATGTTTTCAAAATTGAGACCTTCTTTTGAATGTTGATGTCCAAGGGGCCCTCTAAACATTAAACAATGATGCAATGTTTTCAAACTTGAGACCTTCTTTAATGTCCAAAGTGGCCCTCTAAACATTAAACAATGATGCAATGTTTTCAAAATTGAGACCTTCTTTAATGTCCAAAGTGGCCCTCTAAACAATTTAAACAATGATACAATGTTTTCAAAATTGAGACCTTGTTGATGTCCAAAGGTGTCCTCAGTGCATTCAAACGAATCACAAGCTGTTACAAATGTTTTATCGGCAGGAAAATATGTTTTCCTTAGTGCTAGGATACAAGTGGAAGTCATTAAGATACAATATATTTGCAATGCAAAAACTGAAAAAAAGTGATATGGCTGATTGTTTGAATTACGAAAGAAAAGTTTTTATTTAATGGGGCTGTGTTATTCAATCTGATCACAATACAAAGCTAAGGTGGTGAACAGGATATTTGTCATGACAGAGAGAGACATATTACTCTGGATAATCGAGACAACACTCTGTTGCTAGGTAACAAAGGATGTATCGGACACAGTGAGAGCCGTATGGGTGCAGGGTGGAGCCCACCATCTTGACCTCAGGTCAGTGTGAAGAAATTACCTTCATGTTCCATATCCTGTCTATTCTAAATAACGCCTCCGTGGTGTAGTGGTTAGAGCGTCCGCCCGGAGAGCGGAAGGTCGCGGGTTCGATCCCCAATCGCGTCATACCAAAAGACGTTAAAATATGGTACTTGTTGGTCCCTGTCTGGCGCTCGGCATTAATGGGTACAACAAGGACTGGTCGGCTCGGAGTCAGTATAATGTGTCTGAGTGGGGTATTCATGCTTCACTGCGGCATGGTATCTCAGTGGGCTAGCACTATAAAACCAGCTTCAATCTGGGCTAGTACAAGCAGCCACACATACACATACACATGCATGTACGTCATCATATGAGCGAAATATTCTCAAGCACGACGTTAAACCCAGTTTCGACTCACCTCACGTTCGCTACATATTTATCTTCAGACAAGAAGGATCATACTGAAGAAGCAAATTTATAATATAAGCTATATTGTTTTCTTCAGAACCTGTTGATAATTAGTAGTTAATACATCACCCTTAATAGGTCCATAATCAGTGATAATTAACGGAAGGATAAAATCCTTTTCCATTTGAAAAAATTGTCAAGTTAGGCAGTTTGTTTTATTGCAACCCATCTTTGTGATCTTAGTATGTACATCCTAATCAGACATGACCCGTTGAGTTGGGTTAGAATTGGTCTTCAGTAACCCATGCTTGTCATAAGAGGCGACTAACGGCATCGGGTGGTCAGGCTCGCTGACTTGGTTGACACATGTCATCGTGTCCCAATTACGTAGATTGACCCGATTATTTACTGCCATATATACTTGGAATATGCTGAGTGCAGCGCTAAACAACAAATCAACCAAGCTAATTGGGCAAGACAACTTGGGCAAACTATGAAGAGACTGGTTCACCTTACCAGTCAAGTGAGTAATATCATGGCCTGTTTATCAGCAGACACAAGATCCTATCTGACTTGATTGTGAATGCAAGATGAGTGTGTCTGTATGTCAACTGTAGCCTAACACTCTTTTGTGTCTGCAGACACAAGAAAACATCTGAGCCGATTGGAAAATTCAAGATCGGTGTGTCTGTATGTCCAATGTAGTGAAACTCTGTTGTATTTTCTGCAGACACAAGAACCTAGTGTTCCTCCTGACCCTATCAGTGGATGCAGGATCAGTGTCTTTTGTCCTGTGTAGCCTTATACTGTTGTGTGTCTGCAGACAACATCTGATCTGACTGGTGAATGCACGATCAGTGTCTTTATTACCCACGTGGTCAACATATGGGTAGTTGCATACTAATCTTGTACGTCGCTCAAGTGTCGTATCGCATTGACCTGTCGTAACAACTTGACCTGAGATTCTAACAATTTGATTGGATAACCGATGACCTCTCAATTACGTCACGTTCTGACGGAACTGCTTGTTCATTCATAACAAACACGTGAATTCATTCATTCTACAACTTAAATGCATTGTGGGAATGTAAACATTGTGAACGTTGCCGTGTCGCTGTTCAATTGTGAAGCGAACTGAGACATTGTATTCGTCGAAAAACATAAACGCAATGTTTCGACCAGTGATGTTAGCCGAGTGAAGCAACTGCAAACCAAGAAAAGGGGTGCTACGGAGTAGTTTACTGTAGGAGGCTGTACGAGGTGGTGACAACTGACATGCATCGTGGCATCGGTTACCACAAAGGAGCAGACGAGAATGACATAGTAACGTCAATACAGTGTGACGTCATGCAAAAGTGAACTACAGAACAAAATTCTTCCACAACCTCTTTATGAAACCGGTTTTGGTTTGAAACCATAACAATAACAAAAATATGATGTTTTGTCAATTTAATGCATGTAAGGCGTGGGTAATAAATAATATCCCGTGACCACACTTTCGGTCTCATTGACATATGATTATATGAAACTTCGTGACCTTCCTATGGTTTCTCTGATACCATAGGAAGGACACTCGTTTCGTATAATTCGTATGTAATGAGACCTCGTGTAGTATTTTCTATGTATGTCCAATGTATTCAAACATTGTTTGTCTGTAAGTCCTTAATACAGTGATTGGTATATGCAAGATCAGTATGTCTGTTCATCCTGTGTAGCTTAATACTATTATGTGTCTGCAGGCACTGGAACCAAGCAGACCCTATTGGTGTATACAAGATCAGTATGTCTGTTCATCCTGTGTAACTTAATACTATTGTGTGTCTGCAGGCACTGGAACCAAGCAGACCCTATTGGTGTATACAAGATCAGTATGTCTGTTCATCCTGTGTAGCTTAATACAAGATCATTGTCTGTTCATGTGTCTGCTGCAGGCACTGGAACCAAGCAGACCCTATTGGTGTATACAAGATCAGTATGTCTGTTCATCCTGTGTAGCTTAATACTATTGTGTGTCTGCAGGCACTGGAACCAAGCAGACCCTATTGGTGTATACAAGATCAGTATGTCTGTTCATCCAAGCAGACCCTATTGCTGTAGCTTAATACTATTAATACTATTGTGTCTGCAGGCACTGGAACCAAGCAGACCCTATTGGTGTGTACAAGATCAGTATGTCTGTTCATCCTGTGTAGCTATAATACTATTGTGTGTCTGCAGGCACTGGAACCAAAGCAGACCCTATTGGTGTATACAAGATCAGTATGTCTGTTCATCCTGTGTAGCTTAATCTACTATTGTGCATGTCTGCAGGCACTGGAACCAAGCAGACCCTATTGGTGTATCAATTAATGCAAGATCAGTATGTCTGTTCATCCTGTGTAGCTTAATACTATTGTGTGTCTGCAGGCACTGGAACCAAGCAGACCCTATTGGTGTGTGTACAAGATCAGTATGTCTGTTCATCCTGTGTAGCTTAATACTATTGTGTGTCTGCATGGAACCAAGCAGACCCTATTGGTGTGTACAAGATCAGTATGTCTGTTCATCCTGTGTAGCTTAATACTATTGCATGTGTGTCTGCAGGCACTGGAACCAAGCAGACCCTATTGTACTTATTGTGTGTCTGCGGGCACTGGAACCAAGCAGACCCTATTGTGTATACAAGATCAGTATGTCTGTTCATCCTGTGTAGCTTAATCTCAGGCACTATTGTGTCTGCAGGCACTGGAACCAAGCAGACAAGATCCTATCCCTGTCTGCTGTTCATCCCGGGTAGCTTACTGGAACCACAAGCAGACCCTATTGGTTCACCCGTGTAGCTACTACAAGATCAGTATGTCTGTATGTCTGTCATCCTGTGTAGCTTAATACTATTGTGTGTCTGCAGGCACTGGAATCAAGCAGACCCTATTGGTGTATACAAGATCAGTATGTCTGTTCATCCTGTGTAGCTTAATACTATTGTGTGTCTGCAGGCACTGGAACCAAGCAGACCCTATTGTGTGTATACAAGACCCTATTGGTGTATGGACAAGATCAGTATGTCTGTTCATCCTGTGTAGCTTAATACTATTGTGTGTCTGCAGGCACTGGAACCAAGCAGACCCTATTGGTGTGTACAAGATCAGTATGTCTGTTCATTGTGTAGTTATTATTGTGTGTCTGCAGGCACTGGAACCAAGCAGACCCTATTGGTGTGTACAAGATCAGTATGTCTGTTCATCCTGTGTAGCTTAATACCATTGTGTGTCTGCAGGCACTGGAACCAAGCAGACCCTATTGGTGTGTACAAGATCAGTATGTCTGTTCATCCTGTGTAGCTTAATACTATTGTGTGTCTGCAGGCACTGGAACCAAGCAGACCCTATTGGTGTATACAAGATCAGTATGTCTGTTCATCCTGTGTAGCTTAATACTATTGTGTGTCTGCAGGCACTGGAACCAAGCAGACCCTATTGGTCTGTTCATCCTCATGTATTGGTGTACAAAGATCAGTATGTCTGTTCATCCTGTGGCTTAATACTATTGGTGTGTACAAGATCAGTATGTCTGTTCATCCTGTGTAGCTTAATACCACTGTGTGTCTGCAGGCACTGGAACCAAGCAGACCCTATTGGTGTGTACAAGATCAGTATGTCTGTTCATCCTGTGTAGCTTAATTCCATTATGTGTCTGCAGGCACTGGAACCAAGCAGACCCTATTGGTGTGAAGGCCAGGGAGTTTGAGAAGTCCAACATCAGACAGTGGATCAATGCTCCCTAGACTCACCAACAACTACAGCGCTGACATGAACATCCATCAAAACCATGCGCAGCTGTACATCAAGAAGACTTATTTTTTTTACCATTCTTTGTCTATTTTAAACAATGAAGGACATAATCACTTGGATGTGAACGTCTATGTTTTTTAATTGACACAAGCAGCTTCTTACAGTAATATTGTGTATGTTATGAAACATAACAAGGAAAACGTATCAAAGACATGTGTGTCCATATCTTCTTCAGCTTTGGAAATATTATATACTACCCATCAAAAGTTTAGACTCACTTAAAGCACTCTCTATATATTATGCATATATGTGTGGTTACATCAAAGATGAATTTCACCACTAATTTTGGGGAACCAACTACAAAAATTATGCAGATGAAATGCACGAGGATCATGCATTAAATTGCTAAAAAGCATGTGCAAATATCGTACATGTGAAAAGCTGTGTTGTGGTGTAAAATTTTGTTAAAAAACTCACTAATTTTCACTCAGTTTCATCAATTTTTTAACCCATGACAATAATCTTTTCAGCGTTTCGAATTTGTTTTACAATAAATCAGTTCATGTGTAAACAGTACCTTTAAACAGTATGGAAAATTTTTGCCAAATCTAGTTTAGAAGAGTTGACTTAAGTAAGTGGCTACATTTACACTAGTGAGTCTAAACTTTTGATGGGGAGTATAGAAAATCTGTTTCCTGGATTTATACATGAAAGGAATATCAACTTTTTTTTTAACCCTTGCATATTATCATGAAACATTCCAGTCAAGAACTCAAGAATTCATCTTCAAAAAAAGTTTCTAAAGGTATTCCGATTATTTGGACAAGATTTCTTTAGCTGCTTCTGATTTATGTCAAATGTATTTGAAGATGTCTGATTAGGAAATGATGTTGTCCTAAAATAACTTACAAAACTTCTTTGATCATTTGTTTTGGAAGATGTTCAATTTTACATGAAATAATGTATTTTGATACACATCACGTTGATACTGTAATATATCTCTCTGTGTTATTTGTTTTTGTAAGACATGTTCTGTGAGTTACTCCACTTAATGTATAGTTATCATTTCGAAACCATTAGATACAGTTTAACAACATTGTAGTTAAATGAGGACACTTTCTAAGACTTAAGACAATGAGCAGTTTGCAGCAATATTTCAATTGGGTAGGTTTACAGAGAGGAACATTCCTTGTTGATATTATCTGCTGGAAGTGACACATGTTTTTTTATTCACTGGCATTATGTAAATATAATAAAGTTATATATATATGTAATGACGTCATACTGTAACCGCTGCAATCTCCCTGAAGAGTAAAGAACGAAACATGTTGGAGAAAAAGGCATTCTGTTTTTATTTATCTATGCAATATTTATGACTGAACACCTGTACTACTTTGGACATTTTGTGTGTGTGTGTGTGTGTGTGTGTGTGTGTGTGCCCCCCCACACTCTCTCTCTCTCTCACATGAGGCTGTTAAGTAGTGTTCAGGTTGACGGACTGCCCCCTCACACAAGTCTGACAGGGTCCTTTTTGTTTCCCTGCCTGGTGTTTAATGTGTAATAATATGCCAGGCACTGAGCTGATAGCGTGATGCATTACTATAATCAGCATGTATAAGAGCAACAAACTTAGGGCTGTTAGGGTTGATGGACAGCCAGGTGTGATGCCCTGATACAGATAATCAGATTATGTCCCGGTTGTCTGACAAACACACCCAGCTGAAGTGACCACTATGAGTGTATCATTGACAGTGGATCTTGAAGATGTCAACGGGTCCAGAACACAACAGCAAGAGTAGTCACCCTCTCCCCCAAGTCATCTCACATCACCCCTGTGTTGAAGGACTTCCACTGGTTACCCATCCCACAACTCATCACTTTTAAACTCTGCATTCTCGCCTTCAGATGTCTCTCTAGAAGTGGACCTCGATAACTCACCGGACACCTTTCTCCATACAGGCCAACAAGATCCCTCCGCTCCGAGAAACATAATGTTCTGTGCATTCCTAAAGTCAGAACAGTTAAATTTGGTCAAAGAACTTTCTCTGATGCAGCAGCCTCAGAATGGAATCATCTCCCACAACATTTGAGATAAGGGAAATAAAAGAACTTTCAACCTTTCGAACAGCACTAAAGACCCACCTTTTCAAAAAAGACTTCTCGTCCTGACATTAGCGCTTTGAGCATGCGGGGCGGGGCGGTGGGGTAGCCTAGTGGTTAAAGCGTTCGCTCGTCACGCGGAAGGCCCCGGTTCGATTCCCCACATGGGTACAACTTGTGAAGTCCATTTCTGGTGTCCTCCGCCGTGATATTGCTGGAATATTGCTAAAGCAGCATAAAACTTAACTCACTCACTCCCTGTTTAAAAATGATGTCTAAACTAGGAACTTGGATTCTGGGCTGGAATTTGTGGAACGGCGCAAAACCATACACAGCCAGTCAGCTTTGAGCATGCATTGTGCTTTATAAATGAACTATTATTGTTATTACTACTCCTGGTCGTCCTGAACGCTGTTGTCCTTGATGTAATTAGTTTTCAGATGTTTTCTAGCTGATAGTAAATGGATGACAACCTGCATCTCTTGCAATAGCTCTCAATGACATGTCAGCATTACTAACTTGCCACGTTGGAGTGAGTGAGTATGGTTTTACACCACTTTTAGCAATACTCCAGCAATATCACGGCGGGGGACACCAGAAATGGGCTTCATACATTGTACCCATGTCGGGAATCGAACCCGGGTCTTCAGCGTGACGAGCCAACGCTTTAACCGTTAGGCCACCCCACCGCCCCATGCCTCGTTGGAGCAGTTGGCAACAGAAAGAAACCCCACATTTGCTCATCAACAACGAAATCAATAGATATTTCCATGTTATCAATCTGTAAGAACAGTTGACAGAAACTTTAAACATTTGCTTAATGGCGGTACATATATGTAAAAATCAATGTATTGTGTCATATGGTGTCACTTATCACACAAATATATTTATCAAAAATATTTTCGAATGTAAGAACTTGAAACGTAAGAACACGTTCAATAAAGAAGTAGATCAGAAAAAGAGAAGCCATTAAGATAGTTTAAAAGTCAATACGGATCTTAACGTCGCATGTGTTTGCTGTGTACAGTTGCGTCCTTTTGGTACACCAGGAACCTGTCATCGATGATGCGGTTTACGGTTCACCCAATTATGTTTCTAGATTTTTATAATGTTATTCAAAAACTATGGCGATTTTTTCCATTTGTGACATGTCATAACATGCCCGTGCCTTTTTTCTTTTATATTTTCATTTTTACGTCATCAGAAAATTATTATAAAAAGATTTCTTAAATAATATGTATGGTCGCCTATTTCCCGTTATCTGTGGCTTTCCGCTCGGTAACATGACATAACAACGGAAAATACCTCCGTTTTCGAAGCGTCGTATGAATAATATGCGAGGCGAATCGTTTGATGTCGGGTATCGTTCGAAAGCTCAGAACATCAACAACATCACTGAACCCTTGCCGAGAGTATTTTCACAGTTGTAAGAAGCGATTTTATTGGATAAAAATTGGTTTCTAATGACGCTTTTTCGCTACAGTCTGCTATAAGGGTCGTGATTGGTCAAAATCAGACACGTGACCTAAGGCAGCCAATCATATTACGGCAATGGATACTGGCCTCGTAAACGAAAACTTTTAGATTTAGACGAAAGTTTTGGGTAAAATAATGCTATTTTGAACATCTTAAGCAAGAAATCGCTACCTATACGTAAATTATGGATTTTATTCATTAGTTTATTCAATTTACATCGTTACTTTGCTCTTTGACAATGTTATTGTGGACCCGCTGCCGAAGCATGTGTCCGAGAATCGTTGTTTTCAATAACATTGCGAAAAATAGTTTATAATTTTATTTCGTGTTGAAACGGTACCGAGCATATATTTTCTGGATTGATAGTCTTTCCCAAAACAGCGCTGTCACTGGATTGTCTGGTCCAGACTCGATTTCCCGCCGCCATCACTTATTGCTGAGTGCGGCGTAAAACTAAACTCACTCACTATGATAAAGGGATCAAAGGGATGAGTCGCTAAGTCGCTAAACTAACAACGTGTCACTTTGGGTGGACCAGTCAGCAGCGCGGTCAACTTCAATCGTTCGGATTAACGCAGCTGTTTACAACTTAATTAGTCCAATCCGTTCCGACTGACCAGCGTTCGGAGGCGGAAACTGAATCATCGGACTAACGAGGTGTCAATTATATACAATATATAGGGAGATGATTTGGTGCCCGGTGAGTAGCGTTCGGAAGTCGGTGGATTCGGATTAACGAGGACCGGATTACCGCGGCCTGACTGTACCATGTCGGTGCTTGTGGTTTTCACGAGAGTTGTTAAAGTCTAGGTGAGTTTAGTTTTACGCCGCACTCAGCAATATTCCACCTATATGGCGGCGGTCTGTAAATAATCGAGTCTGGACCAGACAATCCAGTGATCAACAGCATGAGCATCGATCTGCGCAATTAGGAACCATTGACGTGTCGACCAAGTCAGCGAGCCTGACCACCCGATCCCGTTAGTCGCCTCTTACGAAAAGCATTGGTTACTGAAGATCAATATCCTAACCCGGATCTATAAGGGTAGTCTGAGGCTTTCCTCCACCAAGATATAACGAATCTTGGTCAAAAGACCCTCTCTTTATGTATTAATGGGAAAATAAAATGAAAGACAAGAAATGATTAATGCCATGAACAATTTTATTGCTTCATAATATAACCCTAAATGATATATAAATGAATATGTAATAGCAAATTATTTTTCTGAATAATAAACATGATAACAAATCAACAAGAAATGATTCATTTTGTATTGCACGATGATTAATAATTAAACAAATCAACACAACCTAATGTAGCCTATAGCGGAAAGAAAGTCCTCGGACAGCTTTTTGTTTTTGGCTGTAAAATGTTTTTCGCATTTCCTTTACATTGAGACGATAAAAGACTTAAACTACCTTTTATAATATATAAAAGCAATGAGAAATGTCTATTATGTTTTATGAAATACTTTTTCCTACTTAAAATACTGTATAAAATATATTAGAGCAGTGAGAAATGTTCATTCATGTTCACTCAATGAAATACAAGAATCGAGGGTTTTTTGACAGGGGAGCTATTGTCCAGAGAGAGGATTTTGATCGAGGGGCTTTTGTACCAAGGGGCTTTTGGTCGGTAACTGATATAACTGGAATACTGTTCAAAACGCCGTTAAAACCTCACTCACTCACTCAACAATTACTTAACCATCTCAACTCCACAGGCATCTGTCCATTTTCAAAAGAGTTTAAAAAATAAGATATTTTGTAAATACATTTCGCGTAATATATCGTCTAGAATGTGAGGGGCGGTGGGGTAGCCGAGTGGTTAAAGCGTTCGCTCGTGACGCCGAAGACCCCAGTTCGATTCCCCTAATGGGTACAATGTGTGAAGCCCATTTCTGGTGTCCCCCCGTAGCGATATTGCTGGAATATTGCTAAAAGGGCATAAATTAGAAACATTCACTAGTATGTGAGAACCGACAAAGGGAAACTATGAAACATATTAGTCGTAATTAAGAAGGAGTGTTTCCAGGTGTGTCTTTCCCATTCGTCACCACCCACCCCTATCCACAGGTATTCGGCTTGTTCCGGAATGACACGGGTGAATCATGGATGTGCGTCTCCCAAGTGTTCGAACTTTCCAAATCAATACTCCCATAGCCGTGTCATCTAGTTAAAAGATACTTGAATACCGTTTTGCAACTGCAACTGCAACTTTAATAATGGCAACAAAATCGATTCTGTGTCATTTGAGTTCATCTCGGGGTTAATTTCACTGATATTCATCTTTCGAATCACCTACGAAATAATTCCCACTTCCCATAGGCGGATCCAGATGAGGGTGCTGGAGTGCGCACCCCCACCCTCTTTAGTCCTGAAAGTTTATCAAATGACCATTGAAACTCTCATGAAAACGGGTGAAAATAGACTGTGCCCCCAACCCCCTCCCTTAAAACGACCCTGCTTCCGTTCACCTAATTTGCATACTTATGTCATTTGGCTTTGACATACATGTTTTTATATCATGAGCCTATGTTAAGTATACATGCTTTAGTTAAATTATAAGAATGGTTATCAAGCATCTGAGTAATATACAGGCGGACTAACTGCGGCGTTTACAATGGAAACACACTCATCCATTATCCACATGACAATTGTAACGCGACTGGTTTATAAGTACCCGGATCAGGTAAGGGTACAAGAGTTATGTCCCTTAGACTTAACACGGCAGCCGACATCTCTGACAACTTTACAGTGTGAAAACATGATAAGCAGAACATGTGTACTAACGCTTCAAAGAATTGATCTTAATTTACAGTAAAAATTATGACGTTATCTTATTGACCGTCAACATCCGAGTGCATAGGATTTCTGATCGGAAAGAGAGTCGTTCTTGACCGAATCTCGTACCAGGAAGTTGACATAGTGACACACCTAATCGCTTGGTCGTTGTGATTGGCTCTCTCTCCGGAGAATTGTTTTCCTCATAGGGCTAAATTACACGTTTCAGCGAATCCAGTTGTGTTAATCTCTCACCCGAATTCCTATCGCCAATACCTGACGCTGACCGGGAACCATCAGCTGAACTACGGGTACACGCGGCCTCGGCGGGGTGGCCCCAACCGTACAGTATTCATGACCAATAGAATGGTATACCCCAAGGATGAAATCATGTATGCAAGAAGTGACTGTGAAGCTATGGACGAGGCTGGCATTCTGAACGGGATCAAAATTGAGGTAAGGACGTACAGGGTCAAGATTTTATTACGTTACTCAAATATTTCATTTCCTCTCCGTCCTGGCCACAGCTTGTATGGCGTCCGACAGAACCGGTCTGCACGTGTATTGTATCCACAGATGGTTGTACTGACTGACTGACTGAGTTTGGTTTTACGCCGCTTTTAGCAATATTTCAGCAACATCACGGCGGGGGACACCAGAAATGAGCTTCACACATTGTACCCATGTGTGGATTCGAACCCGGGTCTTCGCCGTGACGAGCGAACGTTTTAACCATAAGGCTACCCCACCGCCCCAAATGTTGTAGCTATCATGAATATTATTGTTTTCAAAGGACTACACGTTGTTCTCGAATGTGACTGTGAACATTGACGTTGCATGGTTTCTAGGAGTGAGTGAGTGAGTGAGTTGAGTTTTACGCCGCACTCAACAAATATTCCAGCTATATGGCGGCGGTCTGGTTTCTAGGAACGCAGTATGGTATCTACAGTGTATTACAGAAATAGAACACTGACTGAGTTTGGTTTTACGCCGCTTTTAGCAATATTCCAGCAACATCACGGCGGGGGACACCAGAAATGGGCTTCACACATTGTGCCCATGTGGACAAATAGAACAATATATACCAGGGCCTAGATTTTCGAAGCTCTCTTAGAGCTAAGATAGTCGTAGGTGAATGTTAATGCATGGCACTTACGACTATCTTGGCGCTAAGAGAGCTTCGAAAATCTAGGCCCTGTATACGATATAGTTTACTATGGTCTGACCGCCGCCATATATAGCTGGAATATTGCTGAGCGCGGCGTAAAACTAAACTCACTCACTACTATGGCCTGAACGAGCATGACATTGTAACTCTGAAGCACACCTATAGAACTGATTTACAATACAGTCAAGTAGACTGCACGCAGTATGACAGTGAAGTTCACCTATAGAACATTATACCTATTTACAATACAGTCTAGTGGACAGCACGCAGTTTCATAGTGAAGTACACCTGTAGAACAATATAACCGATTTATACTAGTCTAGTAGAATGAACGCAGTATGATAATGAAGAACAGCTATAGAACATCATGACCGATTTACAATACAGTCTAGTAGACTGCACGTAGTATGATAGTGAAGTACACCTATAGAACACTATAACGGATTACAATACAGTCTAGTAGACTGCACGCAGTATGATAGTGAAGTACACCTATAGAACACAATAACGGATTACAATACAGTCTAGTAGACTGCACGTAGTATGATAGTGAAGTACACCTATAGAACACAATAACGGATTACAATACAGTCTAGTAGACTGCACGCAGTGTGATAGTGAAGTACACCTATAGAACACAATAACGGATTACAATACAGTCTAGTAGACTGCACGCAGTATGATAGTGAAGTACACCTATAGAACACTATAACGGATTACAATACAGTCTAGTAGACTGCACGTAGTATGATAGTGAAGTACACCTATAGAACACAATAACGGATTACAATACAGTCTAGTAGACTGCACGTAGTATGATAGTGAAGAACACCTATAGAACATTATAACCGATTTACAATACAGTCTAGTAGACTCTGTCTAAAGGTCTAGTACACGTATAGAACTCTCAAAACCAATCTACTAGATTGCTCGAAGTTTGATGGTCTAACAGTGTAGTGCAGCCATGTCCTCATCTAATGTCCGGGGGTCAGATGTGTTAGATACTGTGGTTAAAGTTCCGGCTAGAACATCCTCTTGGCCTAAATAAGCATACAGATATCATTGTTTTATCACTAACTGTTACTCAGAACTGCCGTCCATCAGCCAATGTCAACCAAACACGATACGACCTTGCACAAAATGCCCTGAATGGAATTTTGAAAAGGTGTCCAACTATTTCTGCGCATTTGTAGAAAAATAGACTGACTGAGTTTGGTTTTACGCTGCTTTTAGCAATATTCCAGCAACATCACGGCGGGGGACACCAGAAATGGGCTTCACACATTGTACCCATGTGGGGATTCGAACCCGGGTCTTCGGCGTGACGAGCCAACGCTTTGACCACTAGGCTACCCCACCGCCCCTTGTAGAATAAAGTAATAATCATTCTCGACCCGTGAAGATCCGGGTTAAAACTGATCTTCAGTAACCCATGTTTGTCGTAAGAGGCGACTAACGGGATCGGGTGGTCAGGCTCGCTGACTTGGTTGACACATGTCATCGTATCCCAATTGTGTAGATCGATGCTCATGCTGTTGATTACTGGATTGTCTGGTCCAGACTAGATTATTTACAGACCACCGCCATATAGCTGGAATATTGCTGAGTGCGGCGTTAAACAACAACCAAACCCAATCAATCTTCTCGCGCATTTCAAATTTTACACATTTTAGATAAGGCGTCAACACCCGTGTTTTGACCTTGAAAAATGTCGCGCTGTCTTTCAAAATAACACCGTACGACACTTGATTAATATGTCGTGTTGATGCGTCGTCATGCCTAGGTATGCATGTCTGAGATCGACGATGTCCCTTCTCGCTTTCCAAAACAATTTCACGTATAGCTGTTTCCATAATGCATACGCAAATGCGGGGTGTACGAAGACAAGGCCATCTCCATTGATACGTTCATTTATTACCTACGAGGGCGAACATATCGGGGTTCATATTTTTCATACGATGCCCTAGGGCAAAATATCACTTTTGTCATGGTCACGTGACGTCATGAACAATGCTATGACGTCACGTTTCTTCTGTGACGTTGCGTTCCACATATGGCGACGGCGGGTAGACAGCCTATGTTGGAAAGTAGATTTGGGTTGATTTTCCTCAATTTTACGACTTCGGTAATGGACAGAATATTATATTCGTGCACATATCATACTATGTTAACGACACTCGTGGCTAAATATCGGTATATCCCTCGCTCTCGCTCGGGAAATACCAATATTTAGGCACTCGTGTCGTAAACATAGTATGACACGGGCACTTATGTAATCAATCCAGCCACATTCAAGCATGTGACGTCACTAAGACACTTCCGGTTGACCGTGAAGCTCGATTCAAATATATTTGTCTTTTTCGAAGTCTGATATCCAAACGGGATGTAAATGTTTGTTCAACGATTTCTTTCCTGGGCACAGGCCTTGTATTGTAATTGGTCAACTGATTTTATGACGTAAGTTTTTGCTGTTCATCACCGTCTGTCTGCAGGACCAGGATGTAATATAGTTTAGAACATTGACTGGCACACAGTATTGTGGTATTTAACAGGAAATGAAATAAATGTGATATTGTTTCATTAAATTTGGAAATACAGGATGGGAGTTGACGGGTGTCAATTCTATTTATTGTTTTGGGGCGGTGGGGTAGCCTAGTGGTTAAAACGTGGGCTCGTAACGCCGAAGTACCGGGTTCGATTCCCCAAAAAGGTACAATGTGTTAAGCCCATTTATGGTGTCGCCCGCCGCGATATTACTGGGAGATTGCTAAAACGGGGCGTAAAACTAAACTCACTCACTCATAAAATTTGGTTGTCACTTCTGTTTCGTGTTTTGGGGCGGTGGGTAGCCTATAGTGGTTACAATGTGGGCTCGTAACGCCGAAGACCCGGGTTCGATTCCCCACATGGTACAATGTGTGAAGCCCATTTCTGGTGTCGCCAGCCGTGATGTTGCTGGAATATTGCTAAATGCAGCGTTAAACTATACTCAAACACTCACTCGAATTTCCCGAGTGAGTGAGTGAATGTTGTCAGTATTATGCAACAGGAACGCGGTGTCCTATTCAAAATCGAGTTTGAACTTGGCAAGCTGGAGGTTGATAGCATGAACGACACAAGGAGTCCGGATTCGATGACAATGTCAAGTTAAGTCAGTAGCCACCCATAGTTTAGTCATCTCTAAACAAGTAGAGGGTAAGAGCCGACTAACGGGATCGGGTGGTCAGGGTCGCTGAGTTAGTTGACACATATTTTACTGTAAACGGAATTATGCATAACTAGCTCTGTATGTATACGATTTGTTTTGTTTGTGAGTCGGCTTAAATGTATTCATGAACAGAATTGATATAGTTCACTTCAAAATGGCAACAAATCTAGGTCGTATTCTTACTTTCAAAATACCATTGTCCAGGGAATTGTATTTAAATGTAATTCACATTAAAAAGTTTAGAGTAGTACCCGCTCAGTTTAGATGTTTTTCACATCAGTTACGTATTTCATCTGGAAGGTATTATAATATAGACAAAAAATGATAGATTGTTTACAGTGCGATGAAGGTACATGTACATGTATATTGATGATGTATACCATCCTTTCCTCGCGTCTTCCAAATTCAAACAGCTCCACTTGAGGGAGGGAGTTTAGTTTTACGCCGCACCCAGCAATATTCCAGCTATATGGCGGTGGTCTGTAAATAATCTAGTCTGGACCTGACAATCCAGTGATCAACAGCATGAGCATCGACCTGCGCAATTGGGAACCGATGACATGT
The DNA here is from genome assembly GCF_003918875.1 of Haliotis rubra. Lineage (NCBI taxonomy): Eukaryota > Metazoa > Mollusca > Gastropoda > Lepetellida > Haliotidae > Haliotis > Haliotis rubra. The sequence continues at coordinate 339,718 of NW_025767592.1, forward strand.
GTCAACCAAGCCAGCGAGCCTGACCACCCGATCCCGTTAGTCGCCTCTTACGACAAGCATGGATTACTGAAGGTTCATTCTAACCCGGACCTTCACGGATTAGCTCCACTTGAACAATTTACCTTAAACCTATTGTATCAAACCAAGGAAAGCTAAATTCAGACTCCTCGTGTTGTAAACTTATTAATAATCTAGCCAGCTTTATCTATCATGCAATGCATCTGTGATGTTAAAATGATCAATTTATACTGTACACGCCATGTTTTGCCATGTACAATGCAACCTATGTAGTTATGGGCCTATGGCCGACACTTGTGTAATAAAAGAATTGCATTGAATGTATAGGATCACTCCTGTCGTATCCTTCCTGCAGATCCTGAGAGAAAAGCGTGTGCAGTTGGTAGACTCCCTCAACCCAGAACGCCATTTTGATTTCCTGCGTTCACGATGCGTCCTGTCGGGGGAAGATTGTGAGGAAATTAACCACAATGTGACGCGACGGCAGAAGGCCAGCGCCATGCTGGATAAGCTGCTTGACCACGGGGGCAACGCGTACGACCGTCTGTGCGAGAGTCTTTTAAGGGAGAGAACTCAGATGTTCCTGCTCAAATCCCTTAACATGGAGTACGAGAACAAGATGAACAACTGTAAAGGTATGTGTACCCACGTATGACCGTATGTGTGATAGTTTCTTTAAGGACAGAACTCAGATGGTCCTGTTCAAATACCTAAAAATAGAGTCCGAGAACAAGATGAACAACTGCAAAGGTATGTGTACTCGCGTATAATCCGTTTGTGTGCGAGTCTCTTAGGGAGAACTCAGATGTTCCTGCTCAAATCCCTTAACATGGAGTACGGCAACAAGATTAAAAACTGTAAATGTTTGTGTCCTCGCGTCAGGCTTGCTGACTGGGTTGACACCTGTCATCGTATCTCAATTGCGTAGAGCGACGCTCATGCTGTTGACCACTGGATTGCCTGGTCCGATCCAGACTCGATTATAGTATATACCGACCGCCATATAGCTGGAATATTGCTGAGTGCGGGGTTAAACAAACAACCAACGTCCAGATTGAACTTCCATTGTTTTTATTGTTTCAGCACTGTTCCAAGCCAGTGTGAACAGATCCACCAGCCTGAAGCTGGCCGTGGACACGGATACCCTGCCACGCCCTCCCCCACCCATCCTCGCCAGCACGAAGCAGTGGAGTATATCAGATGATTCAACTGCATGAACTCCAGGCATTGGACTGGGACGACACCTTTACACAGACTGTTAAACGGTAGTCTGTCAAGACTATTTGCTGGCATCTGCGGTTCCTTTGCATTTGGTTATTGAGGATATTTATCTCAGAAAGCCAATGACTGCCTCGCGAAGTGATTTTGGCAACCCTGGACTCCATAAATAATCGAGTCTTGACAATCCAGTGATCAACAACATGAGCATCGATCTACGCAATTGGGATACGATGTGTCAACCAAGTAAGCGCGCCTGACCACCCGATCTCGTTAGTCGCCTCTTAGAACAAGCATGGGTTGCTGAAGACCGATTCTAGCCCGGATGTTCCCGGAGTAGTTGTATGGTTACAGGGGGAGTGATGTCAAACATGCATGAGAAACAAAAAGTTTTACTTTCACATCCAGCCGATTTTCTCATGTTGCACTTAGAAAGTCATGACTTATACTGTCTCAGACATATCGGTAGTCAAATCTGGCGCCAATAATGGCTCTTGACCAATGAGCGATCTTCATTTGATCGTGTGGCGTGAAGTCGGACAATTTGCGTTGATCTGAATTTGAAACGCTGGGGGCATCTTACCCATGTCGTGATCAAGGTGAGGTGGGGCGAAATTGGGTTAACGTCGTGTTTGAGAATATTTCGCTCATATGACGATGTCGTGATCAAGGATTATGGTCTTAGGATTTATCGTTTTAGCTGATGAATAATCATGGTGCATGGTTGGACTATCATTTTTCTAATCTACACCTGCTTAACAAATAAGAGTGTGTGATAAAATTTTGTGCTGCAATATTTGCGTATTAAGTATTTGCATCATACATGAAAAAAATATACTTAGTCTTAATTCCAAACGGAGTTTTAAATTTTTTGTTTGTTGTTGTTGTCGCTACTCTCCGCGTTAATATAGTTCGTTCTAAATAATAACGTTTAGTTTCTGAATGGATTGTTTTAATGATTCATGTAACTGTCAACATAAGGTGAGTGAGTGGGTATTGTTTTACGCAATTTTCAAGGAATATCACGGCGGGCACCAGAAACGGGCTTCACACATTGTGCCTATGTGGGGAATCGAACCCGGGTCTTCAGCGTGACGAGCGAACGTTTTAACCATTAGGCTACCCCATCGGCCCCCTCAATATAAAGACTGAAGTTTATTTGCTTCAAGCATCGTGGAATTTGCTAACGTGAAGCAGCGTTCGAAATTAACGTGGGTGCTTTGGCCTGAAGTCGACTGAAAACCACTCGGACCCACAGCTTTTGTTTTCTGCAGTTCCTTATGGTCGACAGCTTTTTCATCCTCAATAACTAAGAGTATTATTTCCATATTAAAATATAGGGCCTACACTTCTGATCAGGACCCACAACCTTTTATGATTCTGGGTCCATAGGGACTGCAGCTATTCAGGGTTTAGGGTAAACACTGACGTATAGGAGGATCCAAACGGGGAGGTGTTTTGTGCAGGGATATGCGCCCCCCTTTGGTCCTTCAAGTTTATTAAATGACCATTGAAACTCGGGTGAAAATAAAGTGCGCACACCCCCTTTCTAAAGGATGTGCACCCCTCCCTTTCTCAAAAAGCTGTATCCACCCAAGGGACGTGGAAAGCTGTCTTCATCCGCTGAAGAACGTCAAAAAGTACAACTTACATTCTTGTTTGATCAGAGAATTGGGCCTACTGTGAAATGCATACAGGGCAAGGATTTTACCTGCAGATTTTACAGCGCTAAATTGAATTTGGTATCATTATAAATGGTAACTCTTTGTTGTTAGGTGAGACCTTGGGTGATTTGTGTTTGTTGTTTTAACGCCGGACTCAGCAAATTTCCAGATATGCAACGACGGTCTGTAAATAATCGGGTCTAAACCAGACAATCAGTGATCAGCATCATGAGCATTGATCTAAGCAAATGGGATACGATGACATGTCATCCACGTCACCGAGTCTGACCGCCCGATCCCGTTAGTCGCCTCTTATGACAAGGATGGATTGCTGAAGACCAATTCTAACCCAGATGTGCACAGGTGGTGGGGGTACGGGAGATATGGCGTGTAACAGGAACTGGTTAATACGTAGGGCTGCGCAATATATAGAGAATACTACACGAGGTCTCATTACATACGAAGTATACGAAACGAGATACTTACCTAATACATATCTTTTAATTTTACACAACTGAATTTAATATATTAGCGGCCTATGATTTGTCGGAATTTGTCGGACGTGGACCGCTGTGAAGCATATTTTATTATTTTAAGCATATTTTCACCGCCGATCATACTTACCTGATATATTTTATTTATATCACAAAATGCAAACACTTTTCGTCGATTTTCATCATCATTGAGGTTGAACTTTTCCCATTTTAATAACGTCTACGAATCCACCGCTCAATGCGTCTACGAATCCACCTGATTTCTACGTCTACGAACCAGTCTGGTCTACGAATTCACCTACAGCCTACGAGATTAGTATGCAAATACCCATACGTTGACCACGTCGGTAATAAAACCGGTTTACCGGTTCAGACATGAAAACGATACGTATTGCGATACGCTGATCGAAAACCGGTATTTTGACATGCATTCGGAAAACGTCGTAACACTCGGAAATCTTCGGATATTTCCTTGTTTCATTTGTGCCAAATATTATTCACATTTTTATTTTATCATGATTAAAATTTGTTATTAAAGCTTAATCAAGCATAGTGATTTTGTTGTGTTTTTGCTCTATAAATGAAGCAGTAACTCGATTATAAGCAGTTTTTTTGTTTAAAAATACTTCATGCAATATATTGCAATGCATATCGCAATATATCGCAATATGAATATTCTCTGCAATACCCACCCCTACTAATAGGGTTCGAAGTTCTGTCGTTCACGAAACCTGATATATATACTTTCATAGACGATTGTTTTATCGTGTTTTCTGACCGAAATATTTTCTCACATTCACTATGAATGTTGTAGCACAGGCTAACTGTAGCGTAAATAGGGTTTCGCGAGCGAAGCGAGCAAAGGTTGGCAACGTACTTCCCTTGCTTCGGTTCGAAAAATACTTTTTATGTCACACTAAAATATCGCCACCATCAAAGGTAGAATTCCTCACAGTGCCCTCAGATTTCTAACCTCATATTTAATGATTACTCACGTAGAATATATTTCATTCAACATATGAATCGCCACTCGTCGCGTATCAAATCGTTCTTCGCATCCATTACCCCTGAAGGAACAAGGGAATTAACTCTAAATATACTACATGTAGTTGAATCACATAACATGTCCGCCATATGGAATACTTGTGGAGTTTGGGGGGTTCTTCAGAATAAATAACGACGGCAGAAAAGATAAATACTCTTCAACAGTTTAATAGTAAAAATAGGCAATAGGATATTTCTTTTTAATTTCTGCTTATTCTTGTTCCTTCACTCCGTTGAACTGGAAGCTGGCAGGAGTAATATGCCACGAGTGGCGCTTAAAATGTTGAATGAAATATATTTTAATGAGGAGGCATTAAATATGAGGTTGGAAATCTGAGAGCACAACCATGTGAGGAAATGATGGTGGCGATATTTTTTATTTTAACATTAAAAATATTTTTCGAACTGAAGCGAGGGAAGTCCGTTACCATCCTTTGCTCGCTTCGCTCGCATATAGGACGACTAGTCATTTTTCTCACTGTTACACAACCCTATTTGGGCTATAGTTTGCCTGTGGTTGCAGTAAACATAGCTCTACATTTTGCAACCCATAAACATTTGAAAAAATCCAGCTACCATTACAGCTTGCAACAATTATCTGTAATTCGCTATATGGTGGTGAAGCCTCATTCAAATAAACTATTTTAGAGGTGATCAATGTGATTTGAAACCCCTAATGTAACAATCAAAGTCAAGTGTGCTTGAATTGTCACAGTTATTTGTAGGCCCCTGTCTTGAAATTGTCCTCGACAGATTCATAAAAATATATGCGATGTCTCTAAAAACCAAAGGCTGTGTAACCTGGAACAATTTAAATTCAAATATGAAATATGAGAAAATGTTGGGAAGTGAATGAATTTAGTTTTATGCCACTTTTAGCAATATTCCATCAATATCACTGCGGGGAACATCAGAAATGGGCTTCACACATTGTATACATGTGAGGAATCCAACAGGGGGCTTCAGTGTAGATTATCCCTGGTAAAATGAGCAAACGCTTTAACCACTAGGCTGTCTAACCCGGATCTTCACAAGTCCTATAAACATGGAAGTCAGTTGATTACATTAGAAAATTTATGTACAAGGATACAGACATGTAGATGCCTGGCCTCAAGCCACATCATGGGCTGCACATGTTTACAAGAACAATCAAAGTACATTTAGTCAAGAGTGAGCAAACCAAGATCAAAGGCCACTTTAGGGCAGTTCCATTAAGGCAAGAATAAAATGTATTACAGTAAAACAATTCAATACTACATGATTCCTGACAAGCCTATTTCGTACACTGCAGATACTATGTCATACATAAGCCACTTATTATACATACTGACACCTTGTCACTGCTTAACTTGACTGGTGACAAAAGATATATTTCTGCCAAATGGCTAAGGCAGATAATGATGCTCAAAAATATGTTAAAAGGCTTTGGTTTGATTATAATGAAAAGTAAAATGCTGGTAGGCTTCTCTCTAAGAGGGTCTCAAGAAAAACTAACTTAAAAATGAATTTTGGACATACAGCTTTTGGTACTCTTCATTAGCAAAGAAAATTTAATCACTAACAGACTTGCTAAAGACAATAGAACAGACAGGTGGCAAAAGTCTTAAGTAAATATTTTACATATTTTTAATCTCCCCAGAACTAAATATAGACTAACTGGTGGCAAACACTTCTGGCAAAACAGTTTACATTATTTTCAGTTTACAAAAAAAAATATGTCTTTACCATGATCTACATTGTCAGTATCTGTTTTCACGTGTCAAAGATAATAAAACATTACATCTATTAAATAATGACAGAGACATACAGTCCTTCTGACTGTCACAAATACACCAGCAATCACAGACACAGCTGGGGTAGGAAACACTGGGTCTATATACACATGGATCTGTACAAGTTGATGCTATTGAAGATGAGGTTAGGTTTGTGTCAGCGTTCTCTGTGTAGAACCGCCTTGGCTCATAGACTTCTCCCTCAAACTGTGAGACTCTCTCTTCAGAACATTCAATAGTGTCTGTGAACTCTCCAATATCTGGAAAAAACAAACAATCATCTTAAATATCTGGGAAAACAAACAGATAATCAACAAAAATTATGCCAGCTTTATTATTTGCTGTGATTAGTGTTGGGAACTGGTTGAAATTTCACAATTGATGATTGCTTCATTACCAACGAACAATCATCGAAAAAAATTGGTTAGCGTCAGTTTTCAGATTTTCATATCCAGGTTGTTATTTTAGATATGTATAACATGATGCAACTTGCTACTTTAAAGTGATGAGTAATATATCATGAACATAAACTTTCTGGAGTCTACAAGAAATATTCAGTCATGACTTTTCAGTTAGTGAAGTGAGTTTTCTAAGAATTAAACTGACTGACTGACTGACTGAGTTTAGTTTTACGCCGCTTTTAGCAATATTCCAGCAATATCACGGCGGGGGACACCAGAAATGGGCTTAATACATTGTGCCCATGTGGGGAATCGAACCCGGGTCTTCGGCGTGACGAGCCAACGCTTTAACCACTAGGCTACCCCACCGCCCCTAAGAATTAAACAAGTTTCCAAGCCCTGACAACTTCTAGGATATGTTCCATCGTCAAGTGTTTCAAACACTAAAACAGTAGTTGCAAAATCGTTTGTGTTCGATTACGAGAAAATGTGATCGATTGCTTGGTTGTTTGGTCACTGCGACCAAGCTTCGATTATTTCAACTAATCGGAACACCACTAGCTGAGATGTGTGAGCATATTTTTTTCAGTAATTTTATTTTCATCAGTTGTTCCATCTTTTACATTGTTTGCGAAGATTTTCATACTAATGTGACTTCGTACGATACTGAGTGCATTAGACTTGGTGGTGGCTTGACAGATCGAATAGTCAGTCAATCATTCGGTCTTGCTTGCCTCAGCGATTATCAATTATCTAGAAAGACTAATCTTCTTTCATAAAAAATTAACCATCAAATTAAACTTTAGAATGCATGTTTCTTACTGTAATGTTTGTTAAATCAAGACATAAACAACTGATGTAGTTTCCTAATTTGTAAAACTGCAAGGTAAACAACAAACTCAAGCGCGTCTCAACAGGAAGTATTCACGGATGTCTTGAACGTGGTATAAATCGGTGCCTGTTTCGATTGCACAAAGATATGACTGTGTCCTGTTATTGCCCACTTGAGTTTTGTGGTGGGGTTGACGATTACAATCGAGTATTGATCGATTACTGAGCTTCGATTATCAGAGCTACAGATAACTTTTCGTGTCATTGAGTTATGCACTCACTTGCATTCATCTCAATTGGGTATCCTTTAGTGGTGGTCCGATTAATTGAAATAATCGAAGATTGGTCGTAGTGACTAAACGACCAAGCAATCGATCATAATTTCTCATAATCGAACACAACCAATTTTGGAACACTTGTTTTCATTAACAATATTTTTCACATGGTTGGTTTTGTCTGTTACATTTTGTAAGCACTACAAGCTCGTTTCAAGTCATGATTGAATTTATCTTAAAGGCTCCAAGAAATTTATGTTCCTAACATACTACTAGTCATCCTTTAAAGATGTGAAATTTTGCCAAAAAGCCCAAAAAGAACTACATGTTTTTTCCTTATTTTTATGTGCATTAACAAATTTTATAAATGACGCCAACCAATTATTTTTGATGATTGATCGGTTGTAATGAAGCAATCATCAATTATGAGATTTTTTGAGTAACCAAATAAATTGTACTCACCTCACTCAAACTCAATTGGGTATTTTAACACTTTCCATTAATTTAAAAAATATAATAAAGTTTGAATGTTAGTTTTTGTTATTTATATTTGATCCATAATATGAGAAACTATAAGGACTTTCATGTCCTGATTAGAACCTCTCAATAAACCTCAGTTGTATTTATCTATCCACCCGTACACAAGATAAGATTTGACATTTTTGTGTGTACGCATGCAAGATCATATTTATTGAGTATTTACAAACATTCAAGCGCACTTGTATGCAACAGACTTATTAGGAATTGAGTTTTCACATAAAAATTTGCGTAACTTACGCAGATACGCAGCTTATCTGTACCTCTGGATTATTGATCTGCATACTGTGAGCGATAACCAGCAGTAGAATGCATTATCACTAACAGGCAACATCTTATATTGATAACTTATATATCACAATGTACGGTTATTGTACTTACCAACCATGATGAGATCATGCTGATGTCTGAACTACAGATCAGGAGATCAACATTTTTTCACCATTTTCTCAATTTGTTATCAGAATAAAGAAAACAATTTCTAGAATTTTGCAGCGCTGTAAAGTGACAACTGGGTCAAAACTTGTTATTTTGTAGAAGGAAACACTTCTGACCTGCAGTGTCCACAATAATCGTTATCTTCCCTCACACATAAATTTTGTTTTCTGATTAGCAATCAATGCACCCCACTTACAAGCAAGTAACATTTGCTATGTAACCCGCTGGAAAAGCCGAACTGTGGGAATTCGTTTGATACTTCATGTAAGTAGTGTTTGTGCTGTTGCCTAACTCTGGTTGCCTAACACCTTTTTATGATCCAATATCTGTGCTTCAAACAGTTCAAAATTAACATTTAGGTGTTCGGTAAGATAAATATGATGTTCACTGGTCCCTCGGGCCCATGGGTGGATGTACCCCATATGTTTGTTTATGTTCCCCTTTGGGCTCAGGGTCTGGACCAGACAATATAGTGATCAACGGCATGAGCATCGATCTGGGCAATTGGGATGTGTCAACCAAGTCAGTGAACCTGAACAGCCAATATCTTTAGTCATCTACTCAAGCATGGGCTTCTAAGGACCAATTCTAACCCAGATCTTCACTGGTTGAACCAGCCATTGAAGACATATTTGCATCCTGGTAAAGTATGTTGACCTACCTTCATATATGCTGCCTCTGTCTCAGCTATTGTTTTGTCAAATTCATTCCTAGATGCCATCTTCTTGGCCAGACTCTCGTTCACCTTTGCCAGCCTCTCACTCAAGATGCGCATATCGTTCTGTAGCTTCTGTTTCTCCTCCTCTTCCTGGAGGATGTGTTTGTGGAGCTCATCCCTCTTGCTGCATAGATCCTCGATGCCTGCAACACAGATTGTGTTACTCAGATAAACCTCCATTCAAAGTGAGTTGGGTTTTTACACCACTATTAGCAATATTTCAGCAATATCAAGGCGAGGGACACCAGAAATGGGCTTCACACAATGTACTCATGTGGGGAATTGAACCCGGGTCTTCGGCGTGACGAGCCAACACTTTAACCACTAGGCTACCACACCTCCCCTTCCATTCGAAGTCACTGTAACAATATTGATAATGTTCATACTGGAGCTGGCTATCGATATGGATCATAGAGATCGATAATCATAAACTAAATAATTCTTGATAAATATCGGAGAAGGAAGTTTGATCAAAAATGAAAAAAATAGTCTGAAAGAAATGAAAAGATTTCACAATATTCGGTGACATGTTTATGCATGGGTTACTAACAAATAGCGTCCTGAACATAATTTAGAAGCAACCCATGAATAAAAACCTAATTTTGTGCTTTGTGTTAGTAAATTAAAACTTTATTCTTTCACAAAAGTGTATGAACGATACTATTGATGAAACTATTTTCATATCGATAATCATTTCTAATTTTTCCTGTCGATGATATTTCTGATTATCGATCATTTTAGCCAGCCCTAGTTCATACCAGCGCAGTCAGATTCCATGTGTGCATTCACATATATTATTTCTCTGTTGTTTAATGCTGTACCTAGAAATATTCCACTAATGTGAGGCTGTCTATAAATAATCAGATCTAAACCAGAGCATGGCATGGACATATCAGCATGCAGGATTTTGCCTGACTCACAAATGTGCGTCCAGTACACACAAGTACAGCAACAGAATACAATTCACTGCATCAAGGGATGCACAATATTTTTCATTGTACCCAAAACAAACATATGACATTTTAGGTGTTTGGGTGTTTCTTATAAAGCAGTTACGTGCATCATTTCATCCATATGATCAATGATTCATTCCAGGCCCAGAAAGAAGTTGTTTGTTTTCTGAGTCGAGGTAAAACTCAGAGTTTGTGAGGGCAGTCCCATTCCAAATATATCAGTGAGATCATATTTCAGTTTACAGAGAAAAGTGAGTGAGCATTTTTTCCAAACAATCCAGCAATTTCATGCCAGAGGACACCAAAAACGCTTCACACATTGTATACTTGTAAGGACATAACCCTGGTCTTTGCTCTTATCTATTGTCCTATCTTACTATCATTTGTACTACTGACTACCATCTACCGCAGTGGGGTAGCCTAGTGGTAGGGGTATCATACACCAAGCTCACAATACGATACGTATCACAATTTTAAGGTCAAAATACGATACGTAACGCGATACATAATTTTCGCGCCTTTTCATAGCATTACCTTACCGGCAAAGTACACACTCGCTGATTGGTCCATCAAAATAGTCTAGCCAATCACAAAAGCTGTTAGTTTCCAACCTATTTTTTAAGTAAAGCTAGCTACATCTATTTATCGGAGCGATCTTGTATAATTTTACTATCAAGACTTTGAAGGAGATGGATATAGCATAAAAATTTGAATCGATAAAGTTTTAAAATAGGAATCGATACACGCAAGCATGTATAGCATATCGTATGGCAGTAAAAAATGTATCGATGCATCGATACATTCCCGTATCGCGACACCCCTACCTAGTGGATAAAGCGTTGCTCATCACACCAAAGGCTTGGGTTCGATTCTCCACAATGCGTGAAGCCCATTTCTGGTGTCTCCACTGTGATATAGCTGGAATATTGCTAAGAGTGGCGTAAAACTATATTCACTCAGTGACTCACTTACTGAATGAGAATGTAACCTGCAATCCACAGATCTAGTCAAAATGATGTTTGTTTTTTGTCCATTTGAATTTGACTCGGTACTCTGCAATCTCCCAGCTTGATGACAGTGGTCTGTATGGAGTATGGACCAGACTATTCAGTGATAAACATCCACAGCAGTGATCCAAGTATTTAGGTTGCATCAAAAAGCAGTCACCAAGTCTGACCACCCGGATCCATTTAGTCATCTAGTCGGCACACCTACAGAATACAGGATACCTACCTGCCATATTGTTCAGTGTCACGTCGCCCTAACCCTAAACCTTACCCTAACCCTAAGTAAACTCGCGTGCTTTCAAAGATGGCGGAAGGTATCCGGTATTCTGTAGTCTTAGCATCTAGTCATCTATTACCATTATGATTACAATATGCACAGGTTCCTGGCACACATCTATCTTACCCATGTAGACCTTGCGTAGGAAAAATATTTTCCACAAAACCTACAGGTACAGGTCTGTGTTAAAGATGTTTAGTATAGACTGCAAGTATATTGTGATTGCATTTGTGTTTTGCTAAAACTATTCTTAATAACAAGTTATCTAAGAAAAAGAAAATTATGAGATCCAGTTCTTTTAGTTCAGGCGAGAGTAAAATAATCATGTAAATATGCAAAGTGGCGATTATGCTTTTGTCATGTTTGGAAGTGATCATCAGGTGATAACCTATACTGTCCTTTCCTTGATTCAGTCTGTCAGATTAGCAAGGCAACACCGATTTTGTAAACAAATCAAAATTCCACTCGATGATCGGTAAAGTTTAAAACAATAAGACCATTGAGCGTCACATATATGATTAAAAACTTACATTTGACCAATTCGTTGTTATAACTTTGCAAAGCAGCTCCTTGTTGTGACATTTTGAGAATATTTTCAGTGGAAACGCGCGTTGGCAACCACTCTTTTGAACGTGCCCAAACAACTGTGTGTGTAAAACGTCACAAAACATGTGTACGGAAATCGCTTATGACATGAACAAACACCACTATGCCGTACAGAGTTACCTCCCTTATCGCATATTTTGAATGATGGTCTGGTGATGCTTTTAACGCCACTTCTTGAGGAACGCAGTAAGGGGCCGTTCATAATTTATGGCGAAAAGGGGAGGGGAGGGGAGGGGGTGGGGTGGTAATGAGGTTGGTAATGATGATTTTTTTATGAAGAAGCATGTACAATGTGACTGACCCCCCTGTCTGTCATGTACAAAATTAATGACCCCCTCGCCATATTTTTAAAGCATAAATTGGAAATATTTTTGTGCACAAACTTGATGCCCACCCCCACCCCCCCTTCTTAAAATCATCATCATCATCATCATCATCATCATCATCATCTCTCTCACACACGCACGCACACGCACACACACACACACACACACACACAGCCATAAATGATGAAATGAACAATTTTAGTGTTTACAATAGTTGTTTTGAAAATGGCAAAGGTATACATATAATCATGGAAATATTATCATACACGACAAGAAAACAGTGCTGCCGAGCATCAAAGTTCGCAACCCTTTGTGGTGTCCTAGAAACCTATAAATGTGATATTAAAGAGTTAACGAATATTTAATGCATGGCAAATTATTCAGAGAAAACGAAGGAATATATGGAAATATTTCCGCCCGTTACCTTCCCTTACCGAAAAGAGTCAGCTAGTGAGTGAGTATGGTTTTACGCCGCTTTTAGCATTTTTCCAGCAATATCACGGCGGAGGACACCAGAAATGGGCTGCACACATTGTACCCATGTAGGGAATCGAACCCGGGTCTTCGGCGTGACGAGCGAACACTTTAACCACTAGGCTACCCCACCGCCCCTCTTACCGAAAAGACTACATGGAGCTTCATGGTTGAAGTGAAAGGCGTGCAGCTGCATACTTAAATTTCCAACAAATAACACGAGGCTGGTGTTACTATGAACTCGATTTGCATAAATATGGTAGTTGTGTGTAGCTGTTTTTCAAACAGCTAATTATAATTTGTATGAAATGGCAACTCATTCTGATCCAATCTTTTTTGAGCATTTCCATGGCAAAAAATGGACTTCGAATTCGAACGAAGATGGGACTCACATAATGTTTTCCAGTTCTTTTCATTGGACAAGACTGGTAACCACCGATGTCCCAAAATGCCATTTTTGTTGGTCTGCAATCGAACCAGGGCGGCCAATGGGCGCAATTAAGCTGGGTAGAGCCCATGTCATTGCCCTTTCAACAACATGAGCGTGTGGAGGCACGTGGAGACTGTGTCTTCAGATGACTGAGGTCAGTAACGGTATACCGACGGAAATACATTTGAGTCCCTGTGCTGAAAAAATTATAACAGTATACACAGCCTCGACTGTGCTGTGAATTCCATTAGAAGGTTGAATAATCCCAAAGTCTTGATGTTAATTCGCCAACACTACACAGCTTATCATTTTGCTGAGAGTAAGGGCCTGTTCGCTTATTGGGTTTTGAGACTGGTTTCTCCTGTTATAAACGAGTGTCTAGTTTCGGATACATGGTTTCAAAGTGAAACTAGTTTCTAGTTTTATAAACGAGTAGATGGTTTTACCTTCCGGTTTCAAAATGGATACCAAAACAATGTCTCAGCTACTGTATATCTGGAATGAATTGGATGATAGCATATGTTTTTATTTTATCAGTGAATTAACAAATAATAAATAGATGAGATGCTTTTGGAGGTAAATATGTGCGTATCTGTAATTATATTGTTACAAGTTTATATATATATACAAGTTACATAAAATAGTCATGTTCAATAGACTGGGGTTTTATATAATATGTTCCAAGTTCTCAGTTGATTTTTATCATTATTTTGGTTCCAAAAACTGCTGCTCTATTTTGCCACCAAGATCAGCTGAACTTGGCGCTTTCGTTTCCGCCATGTTTGTTGTGAGAGAACGCGAACTGAAACTGCGAAACCTGCCTCGGAGATGGCTTCGAAGTTTCAGAACCCAGTTTTAGGTTTCGATATAATCGAGTGCATGGTTTTCCGAAACCAAAACCGGTTTAGCATAATCGAATAGGCCCTTATTTAGGCATGGCATGTAGCAATTGTGGGATGCATACACACCAAGGAGTTATTGAGTTCATTAAAATATGGAACAAAGAAATGCTATAGTGAGCACAGTGTGTGAAATATATAGTTTCCAAACTTTGCTAACCAGTCGGGTTAGCTATGCCTGAAGGTTACCATCCTCGATAATCTCCAGGGTATACGTTACGATCACTCTCCACTATACCCTGGATGCATCCACGGCTTGGCCCGATAATCATATAACCCCCCCCTTTGCTGACTTTGTATCCAATCAGATGTCTACGCTGGGAAGTTGAACGAACCAATCACAACTAACTTTCGCTTTTTAAACTATCTAACCGTTAAGCTTGGCAAAAACGATTGATGCAGAGGTACTCTGAAAGAGCTGGAAGGAGTTGTTTCATATATTTTTTCAAAGTTTCAGATCTGTCAATTTGTCTGTATGATTTCCCCAAAAATCTGAGTGGCGCTGTGAACAAACCTTCGCGACTGCGACCGCTTTCTTTGTTGATACTGGCAAGCTCGGATGTAACGGCGGCTTAGCTGATTGGCTAATGTGACTGAGTTTAGTTTTACGCCGCTTTTAGCAATATTCCAGCAATATCACGGCGGGGGACACCAGAAATGGGCTTAACACATTGTGCCCATGTGGGGAATCGAACCTGGGCCTTCGGCGTGACGAGCCAACGCTTTAACCACTAGGCTACCCCACCGCCCGGCTAATGTGAGAATGCGGAGCCAGCAAAGGGAGGTAATATAATTATCGGGCCAAGCCGTGGATGCATCCATGGTATAGTGGAGAGTGATCGTAACGTATGCCCTGGAGATTATCGACGATGGAAGGTTACTAGCCCACAACATAAGTCACAAGCCCGAAATCTGAATGTAGAAACTAAGCAAAAGACTACAAAAATAGATGAGAATAAGACACAGTTGGAATGACACAGGTTTCATCATTAAGCTGCTAATATGATGAACTTTTTATCAGGCCATAATCTTGCATGATTTAAAAATGTATTATAACTTAACAAGTCGGAGAGAGTGATATATATTTACAAAATGACACCATGAAAATTCACTAGCCCGTCGGGCCAGTGACTGTGAAGATTTACTGGTCCGATTGGTTTTTTACTAGCCACGGCCTAGCGGGCCAGTCGCTATTTCGCACACTGAGTGAACATGAGCATCCAAACAACAGTCAAAAGTGCAGCATGTGGATTTGAGCCATGTTGCATGTAATCTGGGATGTCATGTTTTATCATTCATAGAAAATAAGTAAATTGAAATACATTTAACTTCATTGCTAGATCCGGGTTATAGTGCAGGGGCTTATGTAGCAAATATGCTTTCCGTGGAAAGTGCATGTCAATTTTTGGAACCACTGATAATTGTAATAAGTATTGCATATGGATTCAGAAAAAACTTGGTTCCATCCAATTATAAGCTCTTTCTGGGATAACTGAACATATGTACCCATAATCGAGCTGCAACACCCTTGTGAGAAAAACATGTGTTTTAAACCTATCACATGTAGTATAGCAAAATGTACCTTGTGATGGGTGTTTTATAACTACCATTATGTATAATGTTAATAATATATGTATGCATAATAATCACTATGATCATAACTGCCTCTGCCAAAACCGAAGGTTTGTTGCAGAGGGTATTCATTCAACCTCTGTCTGTCTGTCTGTCTGTGTGTGTGTGTCTGTGTGTGTACAATATCAATGAAAATTTTGGTCTTATTCAATTATATGTAAATCAACGAAAATAAACGGTACATCATTGAAATTATGTAAAGCAATACGAGGGTCGATCAAAAAGTACGTAGCATAACTATATTCTCGATGTCAAATGTTTGAAAAGCTTCCATTTTATTTTGAAGGAATCGTTTGCAAAGCAATATCCAAAATTTCCCATGTGTGGGTAATGTGGTTAACCAGATATTTGTCATCACAACACATTGGGGTATAATGTTTCTAACAAAATTGCAGAAAATGAAAAACGATTTGTCTTAGGTACCTCTAGGATAATGGTATGCCCTCAGATAATGTCATATAAAATATGTTCAGTATAGTATTGGATGACTTCCCGTCATGATCAACAGTCAAAGATTTGGATTGCCTGATTTATATATATTTAGTAGGAGGCTCTTTTTTAAGGACACCCCCATTTTAATCTTTCAAAAACATTGTCCAGATATTCAAGCTGGCACTGTTTACAATATATTGTGAGCTGACACTTGTGTGACCATTCAGTATTTAGTTTGAACCCTTGGCATCATGTATGCATAAGTGAACACATTAGAATAAGCTATGCCCTTATGATTACGTCATCTGAAAAGGGGATGGGTAGTGTCTCCAAAACAAGCTCTTTCAGTCAACATGAAGGGGGAGTCACTTTAACAAGCGATTGTAATTTCAAATTGCATTTTTATGAACTTTAATATCTAAGTGTGATTCTGGGGACTTCTATCAATCTCAAACACACAAAATATTTCTTGCAATATTTTGTTCCCTGAAGTTTTTGATGCATTTATTGTAGATTTTGCCTAGTATTTTTAGGGTACTAAGATAAAAGGTCAAACAAAATGGGGATCGTGAGACTGGACCATAGCAAAACCAAATTGCTTGAGCTTGACAGATAATATGTAGACAAATAGAACATAAAAATAACTGCAGTTGTATCGTTTTCTTGGTGATTCTACATACTTTTTATCTCCCCTCGTACATTGGTATCTCGTGCACATTTCACAAGAATGACAGTCACCATAGTCATTACTGCTGTCCAAGAGGTGGCGTTGACGTTAATACCTTGTATGACCACCTCTTACTGCTAGAACTGCACGATACCTCTTTGACACAGATCGAATCAGTTGTTGGATGTTTCGTTGTGGAATCCTTCCCCATTCCTCCTCGACATGCCGAACAACTGTTAAAGGGCCAATGGCGGACTACGACGTTGACGTACACGTTTACCCACAGATAATTAATCCGTTTCAGATCCGGGGATCTGTAGGCCAGGGGAGGACAATGAAGTCGTTACTAGGCCAGGTAGTCCACTGTAGCACATGCTGTGTGTGGTCTGTCATTGTCCTGTTGATACAGCTCCCTCTGGCGGTCGACAAGACGACGCACGTGAGGACAGAAAATCTGGTCGATATATCGAGCGGCCGTTAGATTCCCTTGACGAGGATCAGTTCCTATCTGCAGGTGTATGAGATGGCTCCCCACACCATGACACCATCTTCACCAAATCTGCCCACTTGCCTGATGCAGTTGGGTGCAAAACGTTCATTGCTTGGTCTGTAAACACGTTGTCTTCCATCACGTCACTTGAGGGGGATACCGCGATTCATCACTGAACCATGTGCCTCCAGTTTCCAAGGTTCCATGACCACACCGTGTCACTCGCGGACGTTGATGTAATCGTATCAGAGAGGGGGCAACTTTGGGACGTCTGGCATGCATATCTGTCTCTTAGTGCTCCAAACCGTTCTTGTGCTGTGTCCCGGGCGGAACGATGGCAGTCATGTAGGTGGATTACCCGGATGTAGCGATCTTGGGCTGTGTAGTGACTCGCGGTCTTCCTGGTCTTTGATGGTCATTTGTCGAATTGTAATGCACACAACGATCCTACAAACGAGTTATTGTGCTGGGATGAACGCTGAGGGTCCTCGCCATGACACTCTTTGATTCGCCAGCTTGTAATAGTCCAATTGCAATATTTCGGTCGGCACCGTGGAGACGTCCCATTTTCTCATTCAGTATTCGCAAGGGTCTTGGATGAATTTGCGAGATGCATTTGGGTCTTTTATAGTCACATGTTGTACTTATGCTTTGCACGTGAAAAGAAATAATTGCGGCTTTTGGTTATGTTCCATAAGAGCCAAGCTCATCATGACTATCATGGTCGATAAAACCATTCAAAATCGCTCACGCATGTTCTTCTAAACCAACAACAATTTTCAACACTCAAAACACGAATAATTTGACATGCGTAAAATCTTTCGATCATTATTTTCAAATTTTATTTTGCGTTTCTTTTTGGAAAAGTGTACGTAAAAGTACATGTACACAGAGGTACTTTAAAAAATAATCGCAATGTGAAGTAAATATGGAATATAAATAATATCTCAAAAAGTTATGGATGGATTTGAATGAATCTTGGTGGTTAGGTTTGGTAGGCCACAAGGGCTATCTGCGTACGGTTTGGTGAAAGTACATAAGCATACAAGTACACAGGAGTACTTTAATAATGTAATAGTGAATGGAGACTGTGCAAGGTGGAGGCATGTTCTCTAACGAGGGCCCTTCTAGTTCCAGATTAAGAAACAAACATGCGTAGAATTGATGCTTGTGTTTGTATGTCAAATAATTTCGAAGCTTGTATTTCAACAGCATATTTTGTTCTTGCAGGTTAATGATGGATTGATTGACAATGCAAGTTACTTAACAATGCTAAATCCTTGTGAAAGTTAAAATAAATATACTAGTACACAGTATACATAGCACTTGCATACCGAACTTGTAATATGTAGTTATCTGTTCACTCCTGTATTAATACATTCAGTTTATACTGACTGCAGATTTGGCTTTATGTCATTTGTCATTTAATTACCCACACACGAGTGTCAGTGTGTCAATTCTGACTGTACTTGTAGGCCTGATTTGACACTTGTACATGACTCTATGATATACATATACCCTACCTGGGTACTATTATTACTAGATAAGTGTGTCATGGTAGTATATATCATGAAATGGGAGAATACATTAATTGAATAAATGATATCCATTAATATAGGCCAATACTTACAATGTTGGTGTCCGATGAAGGAAAGCAATATTTATTGATTTATATGATTATGTCATATTTTATGTCACCAGATTGAAAGTAGAAGCATTTTTATTTCTATATCATTGCTATGCTACCTGACTATGTTGTGATAAGCGTATGTAAATATTTCGAAATGGTGCTGCAAGCAATTTTGGGAACTCATATTCAATCACCCCACAATGATACTTATAGCAAACAGACAAAATTGAACCATGTTTTCTTTCTGAATTCATACACAATACTGATTACAGTAAGTATTGGTTCCAACAATTAACATGTAATTCCCACGGAATTACACAAGCCCCTGCTCTTCGAATTGATCTTCAGTAACCCAGCGGCCGAAGAACAATTGGTTGCATAGCAACTATACACGCGCATACGCACGGCAGTGTCGCGAGACTAAAACTTTTATGCAACTGTTGCAACGTGTGAACGGCTACACCATTCCTGTAATTTGTGGCATGAAACGTGTTGTATGCCACAAACTGCAACGTGGGAACGCGCCTTAAGAAGATCTGCATGGGTCGATCGGCAACCATTCTTCCAGCTCTACTGAACGTCAGCACACAACTGTGTTTTAACGTCAACTTTCACAACAATAGCTTTGTCTTTGTGTACAAGTTTTTCCGCGAGTTCCGGTTCTGTGACATCTTCACCAGCTTCCCGCTGTCTACACATGGGAACAAACAGAAGAAGCACTGCAGCCAGCATGACCAAAACACCTGGAATGGATAAACGAGAATAAGAATCATGTGTGTGTGTGTGTGTGTGTGTGTGTGTTCGGCGAGAAGTTCTTTTCTTCCTATTCTTCAAGTTCTAAAGAACCTTAGAATACAACTGTGTTTTTATCATCTACTGTACTCTCTCTATACTCTGTCTTCCATTAATGTAATATAACTCTCAATAACCTGTACTCTTCACACGTCATCGTATCCCATTTGCGTAGATTGATGCTCATGCTATTGAGTGTCTGGTCCAGACATGATCATTAACAGACCGCCGGGGTCGGTGAGGTAGCCTAGTGGATAAAGCGTTCGCTCGTCCCGCCTTAGGCCCGGGTTCGATTCCCCACGTGGGTACAATGAGTGAAGCCCATGTCTAGTGTCCCTTGTTATGATATTGCTGGAATATTGCTAAAAGCGGCGTAAGACTACTCACTCACTACAGACCGCCGCCATATAGCCGGAATATTGCCGAGTGCGGCATAAAACTAAACTCATTAACTCACTTCCCAACCCATGCCTACTCTCAGTTCCTTCATAAATGCCAGTCATGTCTCCCGAGGTCGCAAATACGGCCTGACATATGCTATCAGACTCAATGTTAAAGCCCTTACCTCCGACATGAAACCCAATGGAGTACGACCTGGTGACGTCATGAAGCCAGCCTACAAAGAACAAAGCTGGCTAGATCGAATTTACAACAGCTTCCTATGTGAAGTGCGTGCTACTACTTCTATTTGATACTCT
The DNA here is from genome assembly GCF_003918875.1 of Haliotis rubra. NCBI lineage: Eukaryota > Metazoa > Mollusca > Gastropoda > Lepetellida > Haliotidae > Haliotis > Haliotis rubra. Next base: position 360,441 of record NW_025767592.1, read on the forward strand.
CACCAGAATTCGAAAATCCAAGCGAAAATCGTATACAGTTATTGAACACCGAGAAGGTTACACCGATGATCTCACAACTGGCAATCTAAGATGACATCTACCTCTATGACGTAAAGAATTAAGCTGGTTCCAGGCTCCCCTTGCGCTTCGTATATTGCGATATTAGAAACGGGACCCAGCCTCTTTAAAAAATGAACACGTTCGGAGATAGCATGTCGACATTCGGCCATTCATGATGTCCTTATTGCACCAAACATTCGTGACCAACTCGTGTTATTCCGGGACAAGCCGAATAGCGATTTTGAGGTTACGGAAAGGGGCGAGTGGTGACGAATGTGCACCAAAGTTCATGTTTCCAAGTGAAATTGCAAGTAGACGTGGTACCTGTCACTCTCCTACCCAGAGTTTCATGCGGCCAGCCAGCATTGTACCTCTGTCACAGGCCAGACATCCTCGATAATCTCTAGGGTATACGTTACGATCACTCTCCACTATACCCTGGATGCATCCACGGGGGCGGTGGGGTAGCCTAGTGGTTAAAGCGTTGGCCTGTCACGCCGAGGACCCGGGTTCGATTTCCCACATGGGCACAATGTGTTAAGCCCATTTCTGGTGTCCCCCGCCGTGATGTTGCTGGAATATTGCTAAAAGCGGCGTAAAACTAAACTCAGTCAGTCAGTGGATGCATCCACGGCTTGGCCCGATGATTTTATTACCTCCCTTGGCTGGCTTTTAATCCGATCAGGTGTCTACGCTGGGAAGTTGAGCGAACCAATCACAACTCACTTTCGCTTCTTAAATGATCTAACCGTTTAAACTTGGCAACACAATTGATGCAGAGGTTCTCTGAAAGATGTAGAAGGAGTTGTTTCATATATTTTTTAAAAGTTTCAGATCCTCCATTTGTCTGTATTATTTCCTGAAAAATACCAGTGGTACTGCAAACAAACCTTCGCGACTGCGACCGCTATCTTTGTTAACACTGGCAAGCTCGGATGTAACGGCTTAGCTGATTGGCTACTGTGATAATGCGGAGCCAGCAAAGGGAGGTAATATAATTATGGGGCCAAGCCGTGGATGCATCCAGGGTATAGTGGAGAGTGATATACCCTGGAGATTATCGAGGATGCAGGCCAGAAAGATGTGACGATTCGTCACATCTTACACAGTCCATTCAATATAATGTATACTGAGTCAAAAAAGAAACTTCACAAAATGTAATTTGAAAAATAATGAATAATTTTTCTCTGATGATACATCTATGTATCCGAAATGGGATCCCTATCTTTTGACTCTAGAAAAACGTTAGCAAAACCCACTCAAACCCATCCAGTCGTCGTGCAAATGACGTTAGTGCCAAATCAGGTTTTCACGTGCAGTCGATCACGTGATCTTCGCATCGTAGTTTTCTTCATATGCACGTGTTTGCATTGGTCTCAAGAATTGAAAAAACACTTTTAAACCACAGTTCTATCGGTACTTGAAATGCCACGATTGTCCTCACAGACCATTCGAAATCGGTTGCAGGGTGCCAATCTCCATTCTCGACGTCCATATCGTGGGCCAATATTGACGCCGTTTCATCAACGTCAACGTCTGCTGTGGGCCAAACGTCACCTCCGATGGACCCAGAGAGTCGGAATCGAGTCGTTTTTAACGATGAATCCAGGTTTACCCTCAGATTCGCGGACGGCAGGCATAGAGTCTGGAGACGACGTCGTGAACGGTATGCCCAATGTTGTGTACAGGAAGTCGACAGATTCGGGGGCGGAAGTTGCATGGTGTGGGGTGCTTTCTGTGGGAACAACCGTTCCCGACTTCTGGTCATCCGTGGAAACCTCACAGCTGCTGCTTACCGCGACCAGGTGCTCACCCCTGAACTTGTTCCTTTCATGGCGGCTCATGGCCCAGTCAACAGTTCCAGCATGATAATGCTCGGCCGCATACCGCGATGTTGACACGAAATTTCCTTCACAACGCTGGAATCAACGTCATGGACTGGCCATCGAGGTCCCCTGACCTTAATCCAATAAAGCACGTTTGGGATGCACTTGGGAGAAGGCTTCGTGGTCTTAGGAACCAACCTCAGAATTTGCAGGAACTTGGCGCTGCCTTGCAAGAGTAATGGCGCAGAATCCCCAACCACGTGTTCACAAGCATCAGGCAGTCGATGAGGAGACGGTGTTTGGCAGTGATGAATGCACGGGCGGCCATACACGATATTGAACTGAGAAATTTTGCATTTTTATTCTTGTGACTTGACATTCTGTATACCCATGTTTTGGACTGACTGACTGACTGAGTTTGGTTTTACGCCGCTTTTAGCAATATTCCAGCAACATCACGGCGGGGGACACCACAAATGGGCTTCACACATTGTGCCCATGTGGGGATTCGAACCCGGGTCTTCGGCGTGACGAGTCAACGCTTTAACCATTAGGCTACCCCACCGCCCCCATGTTTTGGAACGGCGGTGTAGCCTAATGGAACTGATTATGGCACTGTCAGTGTATCGAGTACATCACACAGATCTCAGCAATGAAATAATAACAATTTAACCATCTTACCATCTCTTGTTCTTTTATAGTGCCCTGAATAAAGAATGTGAAGTTTCTTTTTTGACTCAGTATACATATTTCTTAACTCTATTATTTTTTATGAGTCTACACATCTGATTAAACATCATTGTTAGAATGGTTTAGTTTCACTGAGAAAATATCCTTAAACGTGTAACACTACATGTATTTCGGTTTGCGTAGCGATCCTTTGTTTACATGGGCTGTACAGCTCCACGTGCTGTCATCGAAGCCTGATGGAGAACAAACAATCCAGCCCCTTTGATACATAAATATGTATTGTCATAAACCTTACTCTCGCAGTTGTAGAAGACTATTTATGTAACAATGTAAAACATCATGAAGACCGCGAGGAATCACTTGCGTTGGGTCATTCCCTTCTTATTTACGTGTTTGTTTAAACGCAAGAGAAAAAGTCCGGTCACGTGATATGCAAATTAGCCTGTGGCAGTGTTGTTATGCTAAGTCATAGCTGCGCCGGGGTGTGGGTACCTGTGGTATGGATTCGATAAACTCGCTCATTGGATGCAAACACCGCACTCAGCAATGTTCCAGCTATATGACGGTAGCCGGAAGAGTTAGCCTGGTTTAGAAAATCCAGTGTTTGACATTATTGGGAACGAACCATGCTGTAGTCGTACGACAAACGTATTGTATATTTTAAAGTATTGCCCTAAATATTCTTACCCGAGTCTTGAATATTGGATGTGAAATGACCTAAATTGCAATTCTTTGTATATGATATTAGCCATGGTTATTGTTAAACCTACTAAATATTTCAGTTTGAAAACCGTTACGAAATTAGGATATGCATTTATATACGGAGATGCCTGCGGTGTAAATCATCGTAAATTGTGCTTCAGGATGTATCGATGCACAGGTGAATCGTGACAAACCTATCTGGAAGCAGCAGTGGCAATGGGGTAGCCTAGCGGGTAAAGCATTCGCCCATCACATCAAGACCCGGGTTCGATTCCTCACTGGGGTATAATGTGTGAAGCCTATTTCTAGTGTCCCCCGCCGTGATATTGCTAGAATATTGCTAAAAGCGGCATAAAACTAAACTCATTCACTGAAAACAGAAAACATTTTACCTGCAATCACCGGCCCAACCAGAGCTCCTACACCTCCCCAGAGCATCATCCAACCAAATACTGTTGACAATTTGTGAACACCAAACAGCTGGACAACAAGCGGCGAGAGAGGGACCTGGCTGGACCCATAGAAGATTGAGACCAGAACCTGGTACGTCATTATGCCCACGTAGTCTTTAGCATACAGGGGCATAAACACTGTGATAAGTCCCTGTATGGCTTGAGTGCTGAAATATACCATCAGGAGATCCACCGTTTTGTCGTTACATAAAACTCCACACAGCACCCGTGATATAGATACAACAATTCCGAAGGTTGTGTACAGCCATGCAAGGAGTTCCGGACGTATGTTCAGCGATTCTGCATATGCCGGAAAGTGGACAATCTGGATTCCATAGCCAACCATAACAAGGCCGTAGTTTATGCACATTATCCAAAAGGTCACGTCTTTAAGGTACCACAGACATGTTTCCGATTTAGAACATCCGCCACATTTGATTTTCCGCCGTCCTTTGCCATGTTCCGTTGATTTTTCACGTTTTGTAGGGAAATACAAACAACCGACCACACAGAACTGCAAACTACAGCAAGCTAGAGCTACTAGCGTGAATCGCCATCCATTCGATTCTATAAGCCACATTACAACGAAGGGCCCCACGGAGAGGCCTAAACCACAAGCCGCGAGGGAAATCCCGTTTGCTAATGGTTGATGACGATTGAAGTAATAACCTAGTATTATGTTGTGGGGAGTGTACGATAAGCCGAACCCTAGGCCTGAAAGATAGAAACAAATCTCTTTTTATCAAATGTATTTTCAAGGTCACAACATCACTGGCATCAGCAAAGCTTTTAATGGTTTCCAAATGTTACATGTGGAGGATAATTATTTCCAAATGTTAGGCTTCAGTGACAATGTGTATCTTTGTTGTTTAACGCCGCACACAGCTGTATGGCCGTCTGTAAATAATCGAGTCTGGACCAGACAATCTAGTGATCAATACCATGAGCATCGATCTCGGACTTGGGAAACGATGAGGTGTGTCCACCAAGTCAGCGAGCCTGACCACCTGGGTGCCGTTCCACTAACCGATCTTATCTAAGATCAATCTTAGTAAGTTATGCCAATTTTACAATCGTCTTAGCTAAAAGTTACACCCGTTCCACTAACCGATCTTAGGCCGATCGTAGCCGGTCCCGATCTTACGATCCGATCCAAGCTTAGATCGAGACTCTTTCGTGCGAGAGATAGAGGAATGCGAGGCACTAGTTATCTCCCTTTGCATAGTCTAGCAAATGATGGAAGTAGTTTACGAACCAACTGAGTGAGTGAGTGAGTGAGTTTAGAGTTTAGATTTACGCCGCACTCAGCAATAGTCCAGCTATATGGCGGCGGTCTGTAAACATGTGTCAACCAAGTCAGCGAGCCTGACCACCTGATCCTGTTAGTCTCCTCTTACTACAAGCATGGGTTACTGAGGATCACGTATAACCTAATCTTCACGGGTATTTCAGAGACAAACATTGCAATTTCCTAATAATATGTCCCCGTTGTTCTTTTAAAGACCAACAACCGACTTGCCTTTGTGTGTGTGTGTGTGTGTGTGTGTGTGTGTGTGTGTGTGTGTGTGTGTGTGTGTGTGTGTGTGAGTGAGACGGGTGCCTTCTGTGGGGTAGGCCACGCTTACCTGTTCGCGAACACCTGTTGGCATCAACGTTTGGTAGGCACATGTTTATGGTACAATAGGAATCATACAATGTCTTATGATTGTGCAAATGTTTTTGTTGCTTGTTATTAAAGTCCGTGATTGAGGTTTATCGCTGCTTTTAGAAAGATTCCACATGGGGGCCCTTCAGTCATGAACTCATGCAGAGAATTGTATATACAGTTGAGCTAGCAAAGTAGCGGGTAGTACTTTCAAGAAAAAATCATCAATGACACAACCCACTTTATACATTTAGAGTATAAGCTTTTACCTCCCGACAACTGCTACACATTGCCAATCGCCAGTACTGAACGAGATCCAACATATTTTATACCTAAAAGTAATAAAAAAAAATCACAATTTGGGGTCGAAATAGAAGATTTGAATATGGCATTACCATGTCGAGACATGCAAGTTTCACTAAAGATGTTCATGTCTCACACCCACCTTACTTTGGGCGAGAAACTGACATTCTTTGATCAGGGATAGGCTACGTCTTCCATTCTCCCTGCTTTGATATAACAAGTCCTGTTCCAAACTTCATAAATCCAAACATACTGGTAATTTGTGATTTTATCATATTCAGTGTTATTGTGCAATGAATTATAACCAGTTCTATGTGTCTGCCCAAAAGAATCCTCACCTCCTAGAACACCGTACGCTAGAAGAAGCTGCACGATGTCCGCGGTAAAGCTAGCAATGACAAGGCCAAGCGACATCAGCAGGCCACCAGTCATCATGGCCGTCCTGACACTGAACAAGGTACAGAACACGCTGGATATTGGGCCTTAGAAACCGACAAAGACAGCACATGTATATTCTCGTGATCAAAGTAGACAATGGTAGGGGATTACAGAAGCAATGCCATATAGTGGGTATCATGAAACAAAGGTAGAACATGTACGGATGCAATGTCACATGGTAAGTACTAGTGAATATCTACAGACAAAGGGTTTAACAGATGGAATACGATCTTGTGAATATCTACAGAGAAAGGGTTGAACAGATGCAATATAATCTAGTGAATATCTATAGACAATGGGTTGAACAGATGAAATACAATCTTGTGAATATCTACAAACAAAGGGTAGAAGAGATGCAATACAATCAAGTGAATATGAACAAACTATAGGTACAACAGATGCAATACAATCTAGTCAATATCAGCAAACAGACTTTGGGTAAGGCTGATGCAATACAATCTTCTGAACATGGAAACAAAGGGTACAAAAGATGCATATTCAGTGAATATTTACAGACAAATGGTAGAAAAGATGCAATACAGTCTATAGACCGTTTGCCTCAAATGCGGACCGATGAAATGCAATCTAACTCGAAAACTAATAAGCATATAACATTCAATGAAACAATAATAAAAAAGTTGTTTAACAAACGGGTCATTAAAATTTTGACACAGTTCACTATTTGTTACAGATGCAATACAATCTAGGGAATATCTACAGACAAAGGGTAGAACAGATGCAATACAATCTAGTGAATATCTAGAAACAAAGGGTAGAACAGATCCCATACAATCTAGTGAATATCAAGAAACAAAGGGTAGAACAGATGCAATACAATCTGGTGAATATCAAGAAAACAAAGGGTAGAACAGATGCAATACAATCTGGTGAATATCAAGAAACAAAGGGTAGAACAGATGCAATACAATCTAATGAATATCTGCAGACAAAGGGTAGAACAGATGCAATACAATCTGGTGAATATCAAGAAACAAAGGGTAGAACAGATGCAATACAATCTGGTGAATATCAAGAAACAAAGGGTAGAACAGATGCAATACAATCTAGTGAATATCTGCAAACAAAGGGTAGAACAGATGCAATACAATCTAGTGAATATCTGCAAACAAAGGGTAGAACAGATGCAATACAATCTAGTGAATATCAAGAAACAAAGGGTAGAACAGATGCAATACAATCTAGTGAATATCTGCAAACAAAGGGTAGAACAGATGCAATACAATCTGGTGAATATCTACAAACAAAGGGTAGAAGAGATGCAATACAATCAAGTGAATATGAACAAACTATAGGTACAACAGATGCAATACAATCTAGTCAATATCAGCAAACAGACTTTGGGTAAGGCTGATGCAATACAATCTTCTGAACATGGAAACAAAGGGTAAAAAAGATGCATATTCAGTGAATATTTACAGACAAATGGTAGAAAAGATGCAATACAGTCTATAGACCGTTTGCCTCAAATGCGGACCGATGAAATGCAATCTAACTCGAAAACTAATAAGCATATAACATTCAATGAAACAATAATAAAAAAGTTGTTTAACAAACGGGTCATTAAAATTTTGACACAGTTCACTATTTGTTACAGATGCAATACAATCTAGGGAATATCTAAAGACAAAGGGTAGAACAGATGCAATACAATCTAGTGAATATCTACAGACAAAGGGTAGAACAGATGCAATACAATCTAGTGAATATCTACAAAGGGTAGAACAGATGCAATACAATCTAGTGAATATCTACAGACAAAGGGTAGAACAGATGCAATACAATCTAGTGAATATCTACAGACAAAGGGTAGAACAGATGCAATACAATCTAGTGAATATCTACAGACAAAGGGTAGAACAGATGCAATACAATCTAGTGAATATCTACAGACAAAGGATAGACTGACTGACTGAGTTTGGTTTAACGCCGCTTTTTACAAAGGATAGAACAGATGCAATACAATCTAGTGAATATCTACAGACAAAGGGTAAACAGATGCAATACAATCTAATGAATATCTACAGACAAAGGGTAGAACAGATGCAATACAATCTGGTGAATATCAAGAAACAAAGGGTAGAACAGATGCAATACAATCTAGTGAATATCAAGAAACAAAGGGTAACAGAAATATCTGCAAACAAAGGGTAGAACAGATGCAATACAATCTGGTGAATATCAAGAAACAAAGGGTAGAACAGATGCAATACAATCTGGTGAATATCAAGAAACAAAGGGTAGAACAGATGCAATACAATCTAGTGAATATCTGCAGACAAAGGGTAGAACAGATGCAATACAATCTGGTGAATATCAAGAAACAAAGGGTAGAACAGATGCAATACAATCTGGTGAATATCAAGAAACAAAGGGTAGAACAGATGCAATACAATCTAGTGAATATCTGCAAACAAAGGGTAGAACAGATGCAATACAATCTAGTGAATATCTGCAAACAAAGGGTAGAACAGATGCAATACAATCTAGTGAATATCAAGAAACAAAGGGTAGAACAGATGCAATACAATCTAGTGAATATCTGCAAACAAAGGGTAGAACAGATGCAATACAATCTGGTGAATATCAAGAAACAAAGGGTAGAACAGATGCAATACAATCTGGTGAATATCAAGAAACAAAGGGTAGAACAGATGCAATACAATCTAGTGAATATCAAGAAACAAAGGGTAGAACAGATGCAATACAATCTAGTGAATATCAAGAAACAAAGGGTAGAACAGATGCAATACAATCTAGTGAATATCAAGAAACAAAGGGTGGAACAGATCCTATACAATCTCGTGAGACGTAAGTTCATATTGCGTATAATTATGATTATGATTAAGTCTGCAGAGCCCAGATGGATATAAATAGAAACAACAAATCTAGGAAAGCTTGAGGTTAGTTCTGTGTACCTTACCCATAACAAACTCCAGACACATAAACATGGACGTCACAAGGCTGGTGTAGCCGGTACTCTGAGAAAAATACTTCAAGAACTCCACTTGAAGAAAGCCAGGAGATATTGCTGTGCTGCCTCTGAAAACCATGCCAAGTGATGTGGCTACCAGAACTACCCACGCCCATCCTCCATCAATGTCCTTGTCTGAAAGCATGACGGTTCCTGTTGTCTGGTCACTCCTGAAAGTGTCCGGGAAAACATATGTCTATGAACGAACGAAATTTAAAGTTTAACGTCGGCTTTTAGCATAGCCAATGTCGCCGACGGGGTAGGTGGGGTTGATATATAATTAATTAATAATGTAATAATAGGGATAAACCACCATACCCTAAAAAATGTAAATTATGGGGGATTAAGCTTAACTAGTTTTAGGATAAAATAGTTAAAAATATAATATAAATAAAATAAAAAGCCGAAATTATAAAGAGAGAGAGAAAAATAAAGCAGTTGTTAATAATAAGAGGAGTTGGAATAAGTATGTGATAGATAAAGTTGGGGGTGGGGGTGAGGGGGTGACAGTTGGGGTTGGGGGGTGGGGTTGGGTATAAAGTAAATGTATAGCATGTTGGGGGTTAAATTGTAGTGGTACAGTTAAGCTGTACTATTTAATAATAGGGGACCTAATAAAGAAAGAAAGACGGGTTTGTAACGGGGTTGGGGGGTGGGGGGTGAGGGAGACGATAAGGCAAAGGCCGTGGCAGTGGTTGTAAGGCTGTGGGTGAGCTGGCTTGGTAGGGAGGCCGTGACCTTTGTACACGAGGGCTGGTGCTGGGTTTATTTACATTTTAGAGGTTACTGATTGGCTGAGAGAGGGCGCGGACGTTTTAGCGAAAATAAGACAACTATGGGTAAGTGAAATTTGTTTCCCAGGTCTAAATGAGTAGGCTTATGTTGGTGATAAAGAAATAGTATGGATAAATGAGGTTTTGAAGCCTGGTCTAAATATATAAGCTATTGAGAGGTAGTGTGGTGGGGATTGTTTGGGAAGTTCTAAATTTTATTGATTAGGTTGGAGTTTTGTAGGAAGGTGGCTATGGCGTGGAATATAGTTGACGGGTTGAGGGGATTAAAAAGTAGATGTATATTATTGTGATATTTAGCTGGTATACTGCTGTGTAGTTGTGTGATGTTTGTTTGTTGCAGGTGGCAGTGTGTAAATATGTGTTCAATTGTTTCTGGTTGTTTGCATTGTGTACATAGTCCATCTGGGTGTCTGTTTTGTTTGAATAATGTGTGGTTTAAGTTTGTTATGCCGGTGATTAGTCTAGTGATGAGTGTGTGCATGTGTTTGTTGTTTGAGTAGGTGAGGGTTTTGGTGATAGGTTTGGTTATGATGGCTTTGACCCAGGTGGATTTGTTTGTGTTGAGGTTGTGTTGGTAGTTTTGGTTTATTATGTGAGATTTGATGAGTTGTTTTATTTCAGTTTTGGATGTGTGGAATTGTATGGCTGGAGAGTTTTGTGTGGTGGCTAGTTTGGCTGCTATGTCTGCTGTATTATTTCCTTTGTTGTGAGTGTGAGCTGGTATCTACATTAATGTTATGTTTTTATTTAATTGTTGCAGTGAGTGAATCTGTATAATTATGTTGTGTATTAGGTCGTTACGTGATTTTGAGTGCTTATGTTGGAGTTGTTTGACGGCGCTGAGGGAATCTGTGAGTATTAAGATGTTGGTGGGGGGCATAGTGGGGATGAGGTGTAATGCAGTTAGGATTGCTGTTAATTCTGCTGTGTTAATGTTTGTGTGGTTTGTATAGTGGAGGTTTGTTGTTAAGGGGGGTGTTTGTTGTACATGGATGCCTATGCCTATGCATTTATTTGTACCGACTGAAGCGTCTGTATATATTTGGGTGTGGTTGGGGTAATTTAGGTTGATGTGGGATTGGATGAGGTTTGTTTTGGTTTGAGTGTCAGTGGTGTTAGGGAGATTTTGGAGTGTTTCTACTAGGGTGGTATCTGTAGAGGGTGGGGGTTTGTCATGAATGTAGCTTGTTATGGGAGGTGTGTGCTGGATGGTGTTTAGGTGTTGTGAGTGAAGCAGACTGTTGAGGTGAGTGAGTAGGGGGGCTTTGTTTGGGTTGTTTTTAAATTTTTTAATAGTGGATTTTTTAGTGTTGGTGTATTTAGTTGAGATAAGTTTGTATATTGGGTTGTGTTGGGCCCCAGCCCAGTAATTGAGTGCAGTTTGATTTATTTGTGTTTTGATTGAGGGGATGCCTGTGAGTAGGAGAAGAGTGTTGTGGGAGGTGCCAGTCCTAGTGCCTAGGGCTTGTTTAAGGGCTTTGTACTGTATAGAATTGAGTTTTTGAAGGTTGGATGGGGAGATGGAGTGGAGGACCGGAGCAGCATAGTCCAGTCTAGACTGTATAAGAGTTTTGTATATATTAATAAGTGTTTGTTTGTCGGCTCCCCAGTTTGTACCACTGATAGCTCGCATGAGATTTAGATCTTTTTGACATGAGTTGACCAGATTATTAATGTGGGGTGTCCATGTCATGTGTTGGTCAAAAGTTACACCTAGGAATTTTGCCTCTTTTTCGAACTTGATTTCTTGGTTATTAAGATGGAGTTTGGGTGTATAATTTTGCATTCTTTGCTTTTTGAATAAGATGCCCACGGTTTTTAAACGTTTATGTGGAACACCCATTTAGGGGCCCAGTTTTGGATGTGATTTAGCATTCTTTGAGTTTTGATTGTGGCTTGGTTTCCTGAGGTGGATGATGTCCAAAAGGAAATGTCATCAGCGAATTTTGCAGTAGAAATTTCTGGCCACTTGTCCGGAAATATGTCGTTAATCATGAAGTTGAAAAGTGTTGGGGAAATTATGCTCCCCTGGGGGGTTCCATTTTCTAGTGGAAAAGGATCCGAGACAGTGTTGTGAGATTTGACTATTATTTGTCTATTTTTGAGGAATGCCTGTATGAAGTTTAAAATATGCATGTATGGCATTTTCTTGTAGATTTTGGATGATGCCGTTGTGCCAGATCATGTCGAAAGCTTTGCTAAAGTCAATAAAAATGGCCAGCGTGTATTTTTTTTGTGCTTGGGCTACCTTTATATAGTGTTCCAAATGTAAAATGTGATCTAAAGTTTGCCTATTTGGAGTGAAGCCACTCTGGTCCTGCTTAATTAAGTTGTGGGTTTGGATTTGATGTTTTAGCCTATTATTAACTATAGACTCTAGTGTTTTACATAAGTGTGAAGTGAGGGAAATAGGTCGAAATGAATCTGGGGAGTTAATGGGTTTCCCTGGCTTTAGGATTGGCACCACCTTAGCTGTTTTCCATGAAGATGGTATGTTTCCTGTGGTCCAGATATAGTTAAATAGTGTAAGTGTTAAGTTGAGCATGTTTGGTGGAAGTTTGTTCAGTATGGTGTATGTGATGTTATCTGGACCAGGGGCTGAGGCTGTTTTTTTATGTTTAAGAGCTGCCTTAAGTTCGTGTATGTTTATGTTTTTGTTTATGGGTAGGTGTGAGTGGGGTGGTTCAGGTGAGTAGGGTGGTTGGTTTTAAGTTGGTGGAGCTACTAGTGTTCGAAAAGTGGGCAGCAACTGTATTAGCTTTTTCTTTATTTGTGGGGAGGTTCGGAAGGTTTGGTTGAATTATAGATTTGGAATTTCCCTGAATAGCTTTAAAATTTTTCCACATTTTTCTAGAGTTGTGTTGGTTTAGCCTCAGGGTCGAGCAAAATTTTCTCCAGTGTTCCTATTTTGCCATTTTTTTAGCCAAATGAACATTTTGAACGGTCCCTCTTTGATTTATTGAGGGCCTTTTTTCGTGCCTTTCTGGCATTGATAATGTCTTGGCTCCACCATGGGACTGTTTTCTGTGCTTGAGTGGTCCGAAAAGTGGGTATGCATGTATTTGTTATATCAATGATGGTGTTGGTTAGCTGTGTGTTAAAGGTTTCTGTATCAGTGTTTATAATGTTGGATGGGTCAACTTGTTTGCATAGTTTAGTGAATTTATTCCTGTCTGCTTTGTGTACATTGTATTTGATTTCTGTGCTGGAGGCCAGGTGTCTGAGTGTACCTCCCATAGGCAAGATTTTGTAAATGTAGGGGTGGTGATTGTTAGGTCTATTGCTGTGGGTGATTGGAAATGGGAGAGAGGGTATCTGGTAGGTTGGTTATCATTTAGTGTGATGTCTAGGAAGAGATTGATGTAACTATTTATGCAGGGTAAAATCATTAGGAGTAAACGCACGCCAGCTGGCCCCAGCTAATTAAGTACATACACTAATTAAGTATATGGGTCTACTCCCATTTGTGAGAACTCCCAGTTGTGAGACTCCCAGTTGTGACACAGTGGAGTAGGTAATTAGCAAAGAAAACACACCTTACTCCCCATTCTGATAGAATGGATTAACCCCAGCTAATTATGGATTAGCTATTTAACTGAGTCTTGTGGAGGTAACTTAATAAAACGCTAAAAGATAAAGTAACTAACCTATTCAGATTAATGGCTTTGTGTAGGTAACTTCGTGATCATTTGAAAGAGAAATTAATTTACCTACTCAGATTTACGTGTTTGAAAAATCTAGCAATAACTGTTGTAACTATAATTAATCCAAATGTATTTATTAACCTTTGACTGCTCTTTCCGATCACCATTATGGCAGGCCTTCAACAAATAGAATACATCACCAGTTCACGATAATCTTTTTCAGTATTTCAGTATCTATTGAAAACAATAAATGCTCTTCAACGAACAATGTCTACTGTGTTAATTAACTCATTAATGAGCTATGCCTCCTGCGGGTACTCTTCAGCAACAGGGCTGTTCCCACTTTCATCGTAGGGATGGGGAAGCACCACCTGTGTGCACTGAACCATTAATTAATGTGTCTCACAACTGGGAGTTCTCACAAATGGCAGGACACCAGTACATGTTAATATATGTTACAGGAAATATGCATAATCAGGAAATATGTATAATCAGTAAATATGTATAATCAGTAAATATGTAAAATATGTATAATCAGATATATGTATAATTACTGAAAATTTCAGTAATTATGTATAATGTCTGATTCACTCAGGAATTATGTATATTTACTGAAATTTTCAGCAATAATACATAATTCCTGAAATTTAAGAAACAAAATTATACATATTTACTGATATCATTTGAATGACTGAAATATTGATATTACTCTTAAAGTCAGTCTGGTTGTCATAGATATGTCTTCATTTTTAGGAACAAGGTACAGCACATTGATTTTCATGAATTTTATTTCATTGTGTTCCTGAATTTTTATTTGAACATGGGAGTGTTGAGTGACACCTAGAACTACATTGAATCTTTGCCTTGTAACACTTGCAGCGATTGGTCTGACAACGCTTTGAGCCAGCACAGTTGCATTTAGTGAAACCTTGTCCACTACAGTAAGAGTGTTGGTGAACAGCTTGCCGAAGGGAAATGGTTTTCTCTATGTTGAAGTCATCTACAGAGTACAGTCTCGTAGCATACATGTCGAATTGGTTACGAGCATACTTCCTATCTAGCACACCACTTTACACTGCTATAGTACACATTTCGCTGTCACTGGACTCAATCACAACACCTGAACGGCTTCTTGGTTGGTTGAAATTTTCAGTAATTATACATATTTACTGATTATGCATACTTATTGTAACATATACACTGGTCAGTGAGATACCGTTGTCTTCACAATACCCTCAGGGTTAGTTAGTTAGTTGGTTGGTTAGTTGTTTAACCCTGCACTCAGCAATATTCCAGCTACAGTGGAAACCCCTTAAGTAAAAGCACATGGGTTGCTGAGACTACAGATAAAAAACAGACCACTATTCTTTGGTCCCGGCAAATTTCTTCATTAATTATTACTATTAGAGTCCGGTTAACTAAACTCGGATAAGTAAACAATACCGCTTAACTAAATGTCTTCTCACCGTCCCTGGAAGTAAATTACTTAACAAAAAGACCGGATAACTAAATTAGTGATCACCACATAATCCGATATGAGGGGCATGTGTCAGTCCCCAGCTAAACAAACATCCTACTTATAGCTCGCTGGCTTAACAATGAAAATTTATGGAATAAAACATGCCATATTACTTACAAATGTTGTCTGTTATTCTGCTGTATACATGCATATGGTTGTCATTTGCAGGTTTCGATAAGTTTGGATAAATAAAATACCTGATAAGTAAACTATTTTGGCAAGTCCCTTGAAATTTTTCTTATCAGGTTTACACTGTATATGGCTTCTGTCTGTAAATATCGCGTCTGGGCAAAACAATCCGGTGATCAACATCACAATCATCGATCTACACAATTAGAATACAATGACCTCTGTCAACCAAGTCAGCGATTCTGACTATAGCTGGAATATGGCTGAGTCCGGCATAAAACTAAAACCACTCACTCACTCACTAACTGTCCGATCCCATTAGTCGCCTCTTACTATACCCACAGGGATGACAGAGGGTAGTACGGCTGCTGGCAATGGCCAGTCCACCCTATGCTTATATCGGGCACATGCTAAAAATAGCACTGATCAGTAGTGGTGTTCCACGATGATTGGTCGCGAGTGACCAAACGACCAAGCAATCGATCTATATCGAACATAAACGGGGAACACATCTTTGAAAAACTTGACAATGGAACATATCTTAGAAGTTCACATATCTTTTTTTCGATGATTGTTCGTTGGTAATGAAGCAATCATCAATTGGGAGATTTCAACCAATTCCCAACACTGCTGATCGGGAGACTGAACAATAACCCTGGTCAGCTGGACCAGCAAATGATATTCTGGCCAGTAATAACCTCAATCCACCGTGATAATTAGGCCCCTAATTAAGTTTAAGACCTAAAGGGCCAAGTGGGAAGGTCGTATCCCATCAGTCATACGCACAGGCTCTCATGTGTTTGTGAGGATTAGGGGCGGTAGGGTAGCCTAGTGGTTAAAGCGTTGGCCTGTCACGCCAAAGACCCTGGTTCGATTCCCCACATGGGTACAATGTGTGAAGCCCATTTCTGGGGTACCCCGCCGTGATATTGCTTGAATATTGCTAAAAGCGTCGTAAAACCATACTCACTCACTCACTTGTGAGGATTAAAGATATGGGAAAAAAACCCATAAAAAGTTGAGATGAACCCTATTCGAAATGCTTCACAGTACAATACGTCACGATTTATTGTGGTGTGAAACAGTCAATACATATCTCAAATTTTTATGTGTTTTTTTCTAAATCTTTAAATCCTCACAAAGACACGAGGGCCTGTGGTCATATACCCATATGGCATACGGCCACTAGTCGATGTAGTCATAAACGGACCTGATTAAATAAAACAACAAGGGTCATTCTGCCTAGTTTTGACGTTCGCTTTTCTTTGTGTGAGATCCAACTCATAGTCAAACATAGGTCAATACGTCTACTCTGCATACCGATTATTTTGAATATAACTCCATTTCCGATTCAAAGTAAACTATTATGCAGTTTTTCGCTGCACTCAGCAATATTCCCGCTAGATGGCGGCGGTCTGTAAATAATCGAGTCTGGACCAGACAATCCAGGGATCAACAGCATGAACATCGATCGACTGAACTGGGACGACGATGACATGTGTCAGCTATGTCAGCAAGCCTGACCACACGATCCTGTTAGTCGCCTCTTACGACAAGCATGGGTTACTGAAGATCAATTTTAACCCAGACCTTCACGGGTTGTAGATTGTTTAAGAGTAACTACACATGTATTGACCTAAGATGGAAGAAACGTCACTTATTCGTCATTATGGCAGGTTTAATAGAGGTAGAGTATGTCACATCATGGCGCTGGATATTTGTATCAGCCAGAGATCTGACCTTATTGTGCAAATGGGTGATGACGGTCATGCCGTTATTGTGCAAATGGGTGATGACGGTCATGACGTTATTGTGCAAATGGGTGATGACGCCCATGGCGTTATTGTGCAAATGGGTGATGACGGTCAAATGGGTGATGACGCGGTCATGGCCTTATTGTGCAAATGGGTGATGATGGTGTTGTTATTGGGTGGCAAGTCATGGGTAATGACATGACGTGTTATTGTGCAAATGGATGATGACGGTCATGACCTTATTGTGCAAATGGGTGATGACGCCCATGGTGTTATTGTGCAAATGGGTGATGACGTGCAAATGGGTGATGGCATTATTGTGCAAATGGGTGATGATGCCCATGGCGCTTATTATTAAAATGGGTGATGACGCCCATGGTGTTATTGGCAATGGGTGATGACGGTCATGACCTTATTGTGCAAATGGGTGATGACGCCATGGTGTTATTATGCAAATGGGTGATGATGGTCAAATGGGTTATGCAAATGGGTCATGGCGGTCATGGTGCAAATGGGTGATGATTGTGTGCAAATGGGTGATGACTCCATGGCCTTATTGTGCAAATGGGTGATGCCGGTCATGGTGTTATTGTGCAAATGGGTGATGACGGGCCTTATTATTGTGCAAACTGGTGATGACGGTCATGGTGTTATTGTGCAAATGGATGATGACAGTCATGACCTTATTGTGCAAATGGGTGATGACGCCCATGGTGTTATTGTGCAAATGGGTGATGACGGTCATGGTGTTATTGTGCAAATGGGTGATGACGGTCATGGTGTTATTGTGCAAATGGGTGATGACGGTCATGACCTTATTGTGCAAATGGGTGATGACGGTCATGGTGTTATTGTGCAAATGGGTGATGACGCCCATGGCGTTATTGTGCAAATGGGTGATGACAGTCATGATGTTGTGCAAATGGGTGATGACAGTCATGATGTTTTGCAAATGGGTGATGACAGTCATGATGTTGTGCATATGGGTGATGACAAACCAACTATGAATCGTCCATGAATACCAGACGACTAACAAGGGGATGGTTATCAAAATGTGGCTACTTCCTATTGACGACGTGGAGTGTCCTTGGTACTGCAATGAGATCCACAACTTCATGGATGGATTTGGAATGGATGGATGGATTTAAATGGATGCATGAGTGGATTTGAAATGGATGGATGGATGGATGGATTTGGAATGGATGGATGGATTTAAATGTATGATGGATGGATTTGGAATGATGCATCAGTGGATTTGAAATGGATGGATTTGGAATGAATTGATGGATGGATTTGGAATGAATTGATGGATGGATTTGGAATGAATTGATGGATGGATTTGGAATGAATTGATGGATGGATTTGGAATGAATGGAAGGATGGATTTGGAATGAATGGATGGATGAATTTAAATGGATTGATTTGGAATAAATGGATGGATTTGAAATGGATGGATTTGGAATGAGTTGATGGATTTGAAATGGATAGATTTGGAATGAATTGATGGATGGATTTGAAATGGATGGATGGATGAATGGATGAATGGATTTGGAAAGCATGGATGAGTGGATTTGAAATGGATGGATTTGGAATGAATTGATGGATGAATTTGAAATGGATTGATTTGGAATGAATGGATGGATTTGCAATGGATAGATTTGGAATGAATTGATGGATGGATTTGAAATGGATGGATGAGTGGATTTGAAATGGATGGATTTGGAATGAATTGATGCATTGATTTGGAATGGTTGGATGGATGGGTTTGGAATGGATGGATGGATGGGTTTGGGATGGATGGATGGATGGGTTTGGAATGGATGGATGGATGAACGGATGGATTTGGAATGGATGGATGGATGGGTTTGGAATGGATGGATGGACACCAAGCAATCGATCACAATTTCTCATAATCGAACATAAACGATTTTGGAACGACTGTTTTAGTCTTTGAAAAACTTGACAATGGAACATATCTTAGAAGTTCACATATCTTTTTTTCGATGATTGTTCGTTGGTAATGAAGCAATCATCAATTGGGAGATTTCAACCAATTCCCAACACTGCTGATCGGGAGACTGAACAATAACCCTGGTCAGCTGGACCAGCAAATGATATTCTGGCCAGTAATAACCTCAATCCACCGTGATAATTAGGCCCCTAATTAAGTTTAAGACCTAAAGGGCCAAGTGGGGAGGTCGTATCCAATCAGTCATACGCACAGGCTCTCATGTGTTTGTGAGGATTAGGGGCGGTAGGGTAGCCTAGTGGTTAAAGCGTTGGCCTGTCACGCCAAAGACCCTGGTTCGATTCCCCACATGGGTACAATGTGTGAAGCCCATTTCTGGGGTACCCCGCCGTGATATTGCTTGAATATTGCTAAAAGCGTCGTAAAACCATACTCACTCACTCACTTGTGAGGATTAAAGATATAGGGAAAAAAAACATAAAAAGTTGAGATGAACCCTATTCGAAATGCTTCACAGTACAATACGTCACGATTTATTGTGGTGTGAAACAGTCAAACATAGGTCAATACGTCTACTCTGCATACCGATTATTTTGAATATAACTCCATTTCCGATTCAAAGTAAACTATTATGCAGTTTTTCGCTGCACTCGGCAATATTCCCGCTAGATGGCGGCGGTCTGTAAATAATCGAGTCCGGACCAGACAATCCAGGGATCAACAGCATGAACATCGATCGACTGAACTGGGACGCGATGACATGTGTCAGCTATGTCAGCAAGCCTGACCACACAATCCTGTTAGTCGCCTCTTACGACAAGCATGGGTTACTGAAGATCAATTTTAACCCAGACCTTCATGGGTTGTAGATTGTTTAAGAGTAACTACACATGTATTGACTTAAGATGGAAGAAACGTCACGTATTCGTCATTATGGCAGGTTTAATAGAGGTAGAGTATGTCACATCATGGCGCTGGATATTTGTATCAGCCAGAGATCTGACCTTATTGTGCAAATGGGTGATGACGGTCATGCTGTTATTGTGCAAATGGGTGATGATGCCCATGGCGTTATTGTGCAAATGGGTGATGACGGTCATGGCGTTATTGTGCAAATGGGTGATGACGCCCATGGCGTTATTGTGCAAATGGGTGATGACGGTCATGACCTTATTGTGCAAATGGGTGATGACGCCCATGGTGTTATTGTGCAAATGGGTGATGACGGTCATGGCATTATTGTACAAATGGGTGATGACGCCATGGTGTTATTGTGCAAATGGGTGATGACGGTCATGGTGTTATTGTGCAAATGGGTGATGACGCCCATGGTGTTATTGTGCAAATGGGTGATGACGGTCATGGTGTTATTGTGCAAATGGGGTGACAGTCATGGTGTTATGGATGCGCTATTGTGCAAATGGGTGATGACTCCCATGGCCTTATTGTGCAAATGGGTGATGACGCCCATGGTGTTATTGTGCAAATGGGTGATGACTCCCATGGCCTTATTGTGCAAACTGGGTGATGACGGTCATGGTGTTATTGTGCAAATGGATGATGACAGTCATGACCTTATTGTGCAAATGGGTGATGACGCCCATGGTGTTATTGTGCAAATGGGTGATGACGCCCATGGTGTTATTGTGCAAATGGGTGATGACGGTCATGGTGTTATTGTGCAAATAGGTGATGACGGTCATGACCTTATTGTGCAAATGGGTGATGACGGTCATGGTGTTATTGTGCAAATGGGTGATGACGCCCATGGCGTGATTGTGCAAATGGGTGATGACAGTCATGATGTTGTGCAAATGGGTGATGACAGTCATGATGTTTTGCAAATGGGTGATGACAGTCATGATGTTGTGCACATGGGTGATGACAAACCAACTATGAATCATCCATGAATACCAGACGACTAACAAGGGGATGGTTATCAAAATGTGGCTACTTCCTATTGATGATCGCGGAGTGTCCTTGGTACTGCAATGAGATCCACAACTTCATGGATGGATTTGGAATGGATGGATGGATTGGATGCATGAGTGGATTTGAAATGGATGGATGGATGGATGGATTTGGAATGGATGGATGGATTTAAATGGATGGATGGATGGATTTGGAATGATGCATCAGTGGATTTGAAATGGATGGATTTGGAATGAATTGATGGATGGATTTGAAATGGATTGATTTGGAATAGATGGATGGATTTGGAAATGGATGAATTGATGGATGGATTTGGAATGAATGGATGGATGGATTTGGAATGAATGGATGGATGAATTTAAATGGATTGATTTGGAATAAATGGATGGATTTGAAATGGATGGATTTGGAATGAATTGATGGATTTGAAATGGATAGATTTGGAATGAATTGATGGATGGATTTGAAATGGATGGATGGATGAATTTGAAATGGATTGATTTGGAAAGCAGGATGGATGGATTTGAAATGGATGGATTTGGAATGAATTGATGGATGAATTTGAAATGGATTGATTTGGAATGAATGGATGGATTTGAATGGATGGATTTGGAATGAATTGATGGATGGATTTGAAATGGATGGATGAGTGGATTTGAAATGGATGGATTTGGAATGAATTGATGCATTGATTTGGAATGGTTGGATGGATGGGTTTGGAATGGATGGATGGATGGGTTTGGGATGGATGGATGGATGGGTTTGGAATGGATGGATGGATGAACGGATGGATTTGGAATGGATGGATGGATGGGTTTGGAATGGATGGATGGATTAACGGATGGATTTGGAATGGATGGATGGATGAACGGATGGATTTGGAATGGATGGATGGATGGGTTTGGAATGGATTTGGGATTGATGGATGGATGGATGTATGGATGATACTTGTTCCTCAGGAATATGCTATCGTGGACCAACCTCAACAGGTAATCAGTGGTTGAGTGTCTGAACTGTATTAAAGTCAAACTAAATTTATTGGACAGATTTTGTAAATAACCTTCATTTTCAATAGTATCCTTGGCTATCTTACAGAATTTGCCCTTATATGATGACTCTATGTTAGATATCCACATGAGTCTTTAAAACAATTTTTGATTGCATTTGTTTTTTCTATTGCATGAAAAGTCCAAATTAAACTATTACCTGTTTTGAAGAAAACATTTTGAATACAACTTGGCCACTTATTTCTTTTTGGTTTAGCATTTACACTTTTCACAAAATACCCAAGTAGAACTTTGTACATGAGAGAAGAAAGTTTTGCTGGTTTTCCATATATAAGTGTTGCCCAAGAGGTGATCCTCCATGAGGACACATCAGTGGATTTAGGTGACTTCTTCCACTTTCACCATACAACATATACTCTTAACAAAAGTAGGGGAACTTCATTTTTAATATAAGATTGAAAAAAATTGGGAGATATATATCGGAGTCAATCAATGTTGATATGATAATAAAGAATGTTCTGAGAGTGCATCACCACTTGCACTTCCTTATGACCATAGTTGTTTGCACATTAATCCCTCTTGAAAGATGATCGGTGTACGACATTACATTTGCATGTGTACGATTTTCATTTTAAATATAAAAAACGTCGAGAAACAAACACTAACTGTGTGATGCAAGATGATTTTCAAATTAATGGTCTACAGTGATTAATCGACCTTCTTGAAAACCGTCAAAATCAGAAAATAATACCCCAAGCACGTGTATCGGGCCTCTGCGTTGTACACGCTCATCCCATGCGTTGTGTTTAGGGGTGGTGATAAAGAGAAATGGTGGTGCATTCATAACATGTCTGTCTTTGAAAAGTTTGTAAACGCTTATACTTCCTATCCAAATTGAAAGTTCAGGTTCCCCTACTTTTGTTTACGAGTATATATAGGAGTGTGTCACCTGTCCATAATACACTCATGTTGCTATAGCTTGATGAGACAGGTAAGATGGAATAAAGTACATGTATCATAACAAAGAAAAGGTATTACATATTTTTCAATTTGTATCATCTGTTTGCATTTTTCGTGTGAAGTTTATGATAGATTACTGTTCTGTGTGATATGACAGAAAGCATGATATTCTCATAGGTTCATATCATTCACATCTAACACATCACATACTATTCATTTTCGACATTTACACTATGGTTTGATTGGAAAGTTGTTGAATTGTGCCAACTCATAAGGCCTTCCTCATCAGTGAAAGTGGGTGAGTGAGTTTAGTTTTACGCCGCACTCAGCAATATTCCAGCTATATGGCGGCAGTCTGTAAATAATCGAGCCTGGACCAGACAATCCAGTGATCACCAGCATGAGCATCGATCTGCGCAATTGGGAACCGATGACTTGTGTCAACCAAGTCAGCGAGCCTGACCACCCGATCCCGTCAGTAGCCTCTTACGACAAGCATGGGTCACTGAAAATCAATATTCTAACCCGGACCTTCACGTGTCTAATCAGTGGAAGGCATGATGGGATCATCATATATTTCTGTGACAGATAAAACTGGATCCTAATCATGTATATCAGACATTCATTATCAATATTCATGCTCAATACTGAGAAGACTCTGGAAATACCTACACAATGAACAAGGATAATAACGGGTTCATTTTTAAAAAAAAAGCCACTTGCCACTTTAAGAAAGTAACGTGTCCTGACTAATTTTCCACTTGCCCTGATTTTATGACATAATTATGATGATGTAATTATGAAAGAAGAAATCAACATGGTACTTGATGTTAATGCTTACTGGACTATTTATTGAAAAGTGATAAATAGCAAAGAAAGATAACTCTACTTTATTATCATTGCGAAATTTAATAGCTACGTTTTGAGCAGATATGAAATTAAATCAAAGTTTATTTGCAGTTTGAAACCATAAGTGGAAATTATCTAGTAGCCCACGGACAAGTAAGATACCATTATTTGATTGCCCGAAATGAAAACTGACTTGTCCCGGGCGTTGGGGGATGGGATTTTTGAACCCCTGAATAACATTGGCTATTCCTGTGACATACCATATCTCTAAAGTTTTCCAAAAGGTTTGGGTTTCTTCCAGTCATAACCAGTTTCTCACAATAATCTACCCCACTGGTAGAAAATAAAGTCTTGAACAATCAAAGTAGAACTCTGAAGTTGTCAATAGTTCCAAGGTGGGACTCAACCCAATAAAAGTACGAGAATCTGTACTTTACTGGGAAAGTGTAATCCCAAACATAACGGGGTACATTTAACCACTTTCTAAATGGCATTGTGTATTCATTGTGTAAGCATGTTCAGCTTCTGCTCTGTAGGACTGTGCAATATTACCGGTAAACCGGTATATACCGGTACAGTATCTCGTGATATGATGATCGCAATATGGTTCCGATTCTGCAATATATTGGGTCATCCAGAGTTAGCCCCTTTGAATTATGTGCCCTTGACTACAACAATATGTGCTCTAAAAGAGTCAATTATACCTTTATTTCAGTTGGTTTCATGTAACATTTTACAAGTGGAAGTATCTTTATAAGTGGCTCTAAAAGAGCCAAATATTCTACCAAGTCTTGTGGGTTTGAATGGTTTCATATGCGACAGTTTGGAGGAATTAAGTGGCCTCAAATGGGCCAATGATTTATTTGGCCTTATTAGTAGAGCCTCTGGCTCAGAGGGACCATTTCACAGTTTAAAATATTTTATTATTTTTTGTTTGTTTCATAATGGGACATATGCTATCAATTTATCATAAAGGCTTAAGTCTTATAAATTTTGTAGGACTGTATAATGACATTCTAGTCAAGGATCTTAGCATTGGAGGTGACATGAGTTTTTAAGCTCATGTTTTTGTTTCATTTTGCAATAGTTCATGTTAACACATGTTTATATTGGAGTTGAATCTGAATGAATCACTGACATATGAGGGGCGATCAAAAAGTATGTAGAATCACCAAGAAAATGATACAACTGCAGTTATTTTTATGTTTTATTTTTCTACATATTTTCTGTCAAGCTCAGGCAGTTTGGTTTTGCTATGTTCCAGTCTCACGATCCCCATTTTGTTCGACCTTTTATCTTGGTACCCTAAAAAAACGCAAATCTACAATAAATGCATCAAACGGTTCAGGAAACAAAATATGCAAGAAATATTTTGTGTGTTTTGAGATTGATAGAAGTCCCCTAGAATCACACTTAGATATTAAAGTTCATAAAAAAGCAATTTGAAATTATAATCGCTTGTTAAAGTGACTCCACCCTTCATGTTGACTGAAAGAGCTTGTTTTGGAGACACTACCCATTCCCCTTCAGATGACGTAATCACAAGGGCATAGCTTATTCTAATGTGTTCACTTATGCATACATGATGCCAAGGGTTCAAACTAAATACTGAATGGTCACACAAATGTCAGCTCACAATATATTGTAAACACACAGTACCAGCTTGAATATCTGGACACAATGTTTTTGAAAGATTAAAATGGGAGTGTCCTTAAGAAATAGCCCCAAACTAAATATAAATCAGTCAATCCAAATCTTTGACTGTTGATCATGACGGGAAGTCATCCAATACTATACTGAACATATTTTATATGACATTATCTGAGGGCATACTATTATCCAAGAGGTACCAAAAGACAATTTTTTTTTCATTTTCTGCAATTTTGTGAGAAATGTGTTGTGATGACAAATATCTGGTTAACCACATTACCCACACATGTGAAATTTTGGATATGACTTTGCTAAAGATTCCTTCAAAATAAAATGGAAGCTTTTCAAACATTGGACATTGAGAATATAGTAAGGCTACGTACTTTTTGATCGACCCTTGTACTTTAAGAATAAGTACATCCTGCATTGAAGTGCACTCTGTTGAAGCAAACAACACTGACCATGACAATCATGTTATACTATTACCTTTATCATTATGTTCGCAAAACTTTGCTGCAATACTTCAATTAAATATTCCACATAAAAGCTCTGTATCATTTTATTAATCTGTAAACCATTGGCATACAGCCATACACAATGGGGACGGGGAGCCTTAAAGTATGGTGTAATGACAACTAAGAAGATGCTGTCGTACACAGAGATCTATTATAAATTTATCATGTTCGCACTTGGGCAGAAACCTTCCAGTCAATATATCACAATATATATTGCAATATATCTGAAGTTATTGCAATATATCGCAATCTTGTTGGTTTTCTTAATTATATACTGTATATATTTATATATAACCCTGTATTCTAACTAATTCATATCTGCCTGACAGCGATACAAGAATCGGTATAAAAAACGTCACATTACCTAAATAGAAAGTTGTTCATCCATAAATTTTGTTCTTATCTGACTCTCCAACTTCTAGAAATGCCACTCAAACAAGTTGTTCCTAGTTTATTTGAGTCATAAAGCTGGTTCATTTTGTGTGTCTTTCATGTTTCTACAGTAATAGTTGTTGATATTTTTTTCTTTCTACATCAAGGTAGGGCAAATAAACAAAAAGTGGAATTCTTCTCCAATATCATTTGAATTACAAAGAGAATATAATCTATTAATTTGGGGATGTTTTAATCCATCGTCCTGTTTCAACTGTAAGGTAATGTTTTGAGGTTCTGAAATTAAAGGGACAATGACAATTCCCCATGACTGGTTGATGCTTTTGTCATAATCCTAATTAATTTATCCTAAATATGTTTATGCATTTCAGAACATCATAAAAAGTACAAGATCTGTGTTTAGTGAATTTATAACATGACTGTAATGTCTAGACATTTTATACATTACCTATCATATTTCACACACACACACCCTAAGTGCGACCTAGTGTATGTTATATGTCTCATCGAACATCACATCGAAATGAAAGGATGTGGAATGATTCTGTTGGATGCTCCAACAAAGGAATAAAAATATTAAAATTAAAACCAACTAAAGTTAGAGTAATGATATCAGGCCATTAACTGTTCAAGGAATGTATCCATCAATATCCACATAAAGGAATGATATGCCATTCATCTGCAGCTGTCAAAGAAACCTGTTCCATGTGATGTGTCTTTCAATAGTCTAACATGCAAGAAAAGTATAAATCATTATAACTAGTGATGAACAGGAATGTTTTTTTTATGGACAGACAGTTTCTTTATTGCAACCGATGCGACGTTTCAGTGTAGATGCTAATTGACTGCAATAAAGGAGATATCTATCCATAAAAAATCTTTCCTATCATACCAACTTCTAAATGCCACTCAAAGAAGTAATAACTAGTGATCAACTTCCGGTTGGGCTCGCATGGCGGTCGGACGCTGAAACGAGACAGAGCTACAAAAATCCACAAAAATCAACGTAAAGAAGTGGCCAACTGAAGAAAAACTAATAAAAAACAAACAGAAGACAAACAGACACAACCAATTAACTTGATGGATGGCTTCATCAACAAATTAAAAGGACCAGAGGAGAAAGAAAGTACTGTTGAAGATAGCTCAAGCGAGACAGAAAACATGGCCATGTCGGCAAGCGGCGACCCGAACAGAGAGATGAAAGAATTTATTCTTCATGCATTACAGGAACAAACAGCGACAATAACAACAGAAATTGAAGATATTACTACGGAAATAAATGAACTAAAGGAAATAACGCATTAATTTGACACGGTAGGCGTCGAAATAAACGCTGAAGGTGTGAAAGAAAATAAAGGTGCCTACAAATTGTTGAAGGAAGAATTCAAACCTACAAAACAGAAATGCAGAGACAATTACAGATACAAGAAATGTACAACAGAAAGCAGAATCTGCTTGTCTATGGCGTTGTGTAGTGCCGACCGCGTGCAGAGAGCTGTTTGCTCATTTGGGACTTGACCGCTCAATCAGTCTCTGAGGGTACATACACTGCCCAGACATTCAACAGAAGCAAGAATGCTCCCAAACCGATTGAAATTTAAGAGAATGATGGACAGAGATGCAGTAAAGAAATGCGAGTCAAGCATGCAGAGGATTTGTGAAAAGGAAAAAGTCACTATCAGAACTGACCTCCGGTCAGCGGTGAAAAATACAGAGGCAAGTTGGCGAGTAGAGCATATACCCTGAGGAACGAGAAGAAAGTACAGACAAGGATCCGTGCCCAGACATCGTTCTGCACAGAGAAACCGCCAAACATGCCTGGAAAGATATTGGACTTGAGGGAGGAAATTTGAGGTCAATTTACTTACTAACTTACACCTCGGATTCAGGGAAGACTAGACTCTATATTGCAGTTCTACTGTGTAATCTATCTTTCGAGACGAAGTCATGTGCAATTTCAAGGATGTGTCATTTTATTTCAGTTGACTTCAAGGACATTACCGTGTGAGTCATCCTGTTTAAAATATATCGTTCTAAGTCTGAACAAAATACACATTGCTTACAGCTATTACCGGTATTTATAGTGACAGTGTTTGACTATATCTAACAAATGTGAAGTGTTGAAAAGACTTCAGACTTTGCTCCAACTGGTGAATAGCGGCCAGTAGAAAAACTGTGGGATGCACTTTTGTTATTATTTTCTATCATAAACACCTGAAAGTATATTTAATTTCAGGAAACGTGAACTTTTTTAGTACGCCGATTGGCAAATGATGGTGGATATTCATTTTCTGTTACTTCATGGAGATAGATTGTGCCGCTTTGAAATATCTTAATTTGAACAGTATCAATGCTTTCGGCTTTGATTACACTATCAGGACTAATTATCTTTACCAAGCGAGTAATTCTAACTGCTTAAATTGTGTTTACATTTAACTTCGATAAGATATCTATATTCACTGACAGTGCTCACGAACTGTAGGGATCATGTGACTTTACTGATCAATGGATGAAAGAAAATGGCGGAAGTAACACAGTGTAAACAAAAGGTATTTCACTGAGCGGTGTTGAAGCCGCTTTTATTATGTTATGCTTAAACCACGACGAGATATTTGTTAGATATGATTTCATCTATGGAATTCTGAAATGGCATTTAGTGAAAATTGTTTACATTTGACTTGGATAGTGTGTAGACTACACTCACCGACAGTGCTCACGTGACTTCAGTGATCATGTGACTCTATATGTGATGTGAAGAAGGAAAATGGCGAAAGTAACACAGTGTAAACAAAAGATATTTCACTGACCGGTGTTAAAGTGTTTTTTATTTTATGTGAATTATATACCTACATATGTTAGATACGATTTCACTTATGAAATTCGCCTGAAGTTCGTATTTAGTGAAAAAAGAGTCGAGAGTATGTAGCTTCTACTTGACTGTTACCCATGGAGATCCATTTCCTAGTACTGTTTGATATATTTTGCATCTTCATGTTTTTGTTACTCAGTAGTTCCCAAATGGTACACATAAAAATCCCAGCAATAATTTTATGTACAGGGTAGAAAATAAGCATTATGCAGTGTATATGAAAAATATCTGCATATCCTTACTATATAGACATAAAATATAATATAGAACATGACTGAAATGGAAGGTAATAAAAAAGTTCAAGATATTTTCTATGAACTGTAGGGGATGCACTGAAGAGAAAAAGGTTTTGGTTTCTAAGGAAGAAGAAAGCCCAAATATTCTGTTTACAGGATGTCCACTTTACCAGAGATCAGGAACAATTGATAAAACAGCAATGCTATAAAGAATGTTATATTAGCACTTAGCAATGCAAGAGGGACAGCTATCTTGTTTAATAATAACTTTGAATTTTCAGTCTTAAATACTACATATGATAACAAAGAAGGAAACTTTGTGGGGTTAAATATAAAAAAAAATGAATTTATTTATACTCTGTTCAATGATATGGCTGGACAAACCTGAATTCTACAAACATGTGAAGGAAAGGGCAGAAGAGCTAGCAAATAAGAATGACACTGAAACATTTATTTTTCATGTGATTGGAATTTAGTCATGGATAGCGATATGGATACATATAATTATAAACACATCAATAATCCCAGGTCCTCGAAAGAAGTATTAGAAATTGTAGATATAATGAACCTCAAGGATCCCTTGGAGGGAAATGCATCCTAAAGTAGTCTAAGATTTACCTGGCGAAACCCACACCTATTAAACAAGCATAACGCCTTGATTTTTTTTTAGTTTCTGATATAATGAGATTCAAAAATAATTCCTAGTATATGTACAGATCACTTTATATCCATAACATTAACAACAACAGAGTTAAGCAGGGGAAAAGGTTTTGGAAATATTAACAACTCTCTCTTAAAGATAAAGAATACATAAGAAAAGTTAAAGATACAGGTAATGTAATAAATCTTTATAAAACACCAGAGAAGGGGTGAAAATACATACACTATAAATGATCAGCTGCTTTTGCGATTAAATGATTATAATGGAAATAAGAGGAATTACTATTTGGTACTCAGCTACAAAAAAAAAAAGAGTAAGGAAAATGAACTAAAAGACATTGAGAAATTAGAAATACAACTAGATGAAAGTAGTCACTTGTATGAAAAGAAGAACTAGTAAAAAGAATTATATTAGAAGAAATTAATTTATTAAAAACCAAAGGTTCCTTTGTAAGGTCAAAAAGCTAAATGGATAGAGGGAGGGAGAGAAAGCAAGTAAATATTTCCTACATATGGAGCTAGAAATTTCCTTAATAAAATCTATAAATCAAATTGAAACAAAAGCTGGAAATGTAATTAATAAACAGGAAGAAATATTAGAAGAAACTAAAAACTTCTACAAAAAATTGTATACAAAATGAAAGAAATCTTAGTGAAATTGACTTAGAAGAAACAGTGGGAGGAAACACTGTAAGTACCTTTTAAGTTCTCTTAACTATGCTTATAAAAAAAGTAGGTTCCCTCTATCAGTAACTCAAAAACAGGGTTTAATTAATTAAGGCCAAAAAGTAGATCTTGCCTAAGGATAACAAACCAAGAATATACCCCAAGAATTTAACTTCATATGGCGTGGTAAGATAGATAGGGTCAAGAGAAGTGTCATGACACAACCACCTAAATATGGAGGAATTAAGGTACCTGATGTTAAATCAACTATATTATCACAAAACTATCATGGATAAAAAGACTTCACAATAAGTCATATTGGGTCAAACATGCTGGAACTTTTATCCCAGGAATAGATACCCTATGGTTGGTTTTGGATTGTTTATATATGAACACTACTTTATTACCATACATTACAAATATTTTTTTTGGAGGATGTTGTATCGGCATGGGGTTTGTATCTATCCAAATGCTATGATAAGATTACAAATATGTCAGACATAAAGACTCAATCATTATGGTACAACTCTAATATCTCTATTGGTGGCATATGGGTTGAATATAGGCACTGAATAGGAAAGGGTATACGTTTTATTAAGGATATGTTCAATGAAAAGGGTGAAATCTATTCCTTTAACAAACTTGTAGAAACATATAATTTAGAAACAAATTTTATCCTATATCAAGGGCTCAAGTCAACAATATCGAGATACATAAAAGATGTTTGATTAATGATTACAAAGAAAGGATATATGATCCTACTCTCCCATTTAATGTATACAGCATAATCAATACACAAAAGGGTGAGTAAAATGTTTTATCAGATTTTATTTGCTCTGAGACTTCAGTACAGATGTGTGTTTGAATAAAATAATTGATAGATCAGAACAAGAAAATATTAATCTGATGTCTTATAGATGTACAAATAGCTTCTTGTACAAGATAGAGAATATCTGAATCACACTTATGTACATTCTGTGGACAAGATTCAGGAAACCATGGTACACCTGCTGTTCTAATGCTTTCATGTGAAAAGATATGGAAGGAAGTAGAAAAAATGAAGCTTCTAGAACTGGTTCAGAGGGTGAAATGAATTTTTCTCTCAGAAAAAGAAGCTATCTATAGAAGAAGCAGAAAAAGCAAACTCTGAATATTAGACATATTAAAAGCAGAAAGTCATCAAATATTATGAAGCATGATTTTTTCAAATTGTATACATTATTTGCCAATAATTAAACTTTTATCAACAGATTTGTGTAACTGTAAACACTTTATGTACAATGCTGATCAAGGAAACACTACTTGTGTACTATGTTGTACTGGTAACTGTACTGTACTCACTGAGGTAAAGTTAAAATCTCATATACATGCTTAGTTTGACCATTTTACATATTTATGTACTATGAGGTTACCTGTATTGTACTGTACTGTACTACTGAGATAAAGTCTGTAAACATGTAAATACTTCAATGACATGCTTTTTTGCATATTTGTGAACAGTATGATGTTACAGTAAGTGACAAAGGAAACACTGTACTTGTGTACAATGAAACTATTTGTACTGTACTGTGTACTACCGAGTTAAAATCTGTAAACACGTAACACTTCATATACATGTTTAGTTTTTGACTGTTTTTTTATATATATGTGAACAGCATGTTATTTGACAAAGAGATAAAAGAAACACTGTACTTGCATACTAAGAAGATACCTGGACTGTACTGTACTACTGAGGTAAAGTCTGTAAACATAATTCTGGGAATAAAAACATGACAATAAAAAAAAAAAATAAAAAAAAATAACTAGTGACAGTTTCTCAACTGGTCTCGTGACTGATTCAGGTTTTTCACATTCAGGTGTATAGTCTCATTGGTCACCCAAGATAGCACACCTGACAACTATTTGCATGATGTCCACAATTCTTTTGAAAGTAATAGTTAGACAACAATGAACAATCAATCAACATATTGAAGAACATTGGTTTTACACAGGCACATTATGATAAAGTGTATTTAGTATACTACATATATAAATACTACCTTTTGACAAATCTGTTTTGCAAGATATAAGTAATTTATCAGCATAATATCCGTAAATCCTTTGATCGATGTTTGTTTTTTTACCTCAGCTGATAATTCCCCTTGCTGCATTATATGCACATATTACATAGTATACTATACATTTGCCACATCAGACCTTAATTTATAATGTTGAGTATTTACTCCAGACACAAGAAATGTTAAATGGCAACCTTTGTCGGGTAATCTAAATGGTGTTACCACTAATTATACATGTTATAAATTCATTAACTGACCATCAAGTAAATGATGACAAATAAACAGGTGTAGATTTATACCACAAAACATGGGTTACAGCAAAAAAGTAGTACAACACAAACGGAACTTCATTGTTGCATAAGAAATACATTTAAATATTTGCTGTGCACTAAAGTTAAAAACAGTATATATAAGCATACCTATTTACCTAAGTAAATTCTCAGATATTTCTAGCAATGGCAAAGTGAGGTTTATTTAGTTTATCAATCAATCAAATGTGTGTTTTTAATATCATAACAGGGCTCCAGATAACTTTTGGGGGTGCAGGTGTACTTACACATCATATTGCAAGTGGAGGTGTACTGAGAATCTAGAAGGAGTACTGACATGTTTTTGTGGGAGCGACTTGGTGATGTGGTTTGTTATTTTTATTATTAAACATGAGCATGATAATATGTAAGACTTACAAAATTTATGTGCGTACATACGCTTGAAATGTTATATTATACTTCATCCTTATCTGATAAGTCAATACTGGTGTTGCATCAGTCATAGAAACAAACTCCATCATCCACGCATCAGAAAATAGCAAAGCATACACTCCTGGGATACAATCAGACAAGAACTACCGTGGAAATTTGCAAATAACGGTATCTGATCGGCTTCAACCGCTCCTATTGTCCTAATGTTTCGGTTGCCCAGTTGCCCAGTCACTGTGTCCGTCACGGTCGAGGAGGCGATTGTTGGCGCAAAACATTAATCGCTCTGGATAAGTGCCCCTATAAGTAACGCCCTCCGATTATTATAATATGATAAATTCAGATAGGCAGGCAGTGATATATCGTATCACATTGATCTGAGGTAAGGGCCAACCATACACTCTAAACCCTAAATCAAAGGGTTTCGATCAGGCCTCGAAATCCGAACAGAAAATGAATGATATCTCCTTGTTTCTTGATTATATTTTAATATAAAACTATCATGTCATACTCACCGAGGCGTGTACTTATATCATCCTTTTACATTCCACAAAAGTGTTCAAATGTGCTCGACTTTGGTAATCCCTTCTTGAAGCGTTGCTGTTGTTGTTGTGAGAATGACCTCCCTTTACCTCTCAACTTCCGGGTCCAAATAGTAAACACGTGCTTTCACGTCAAGGTCGTCACTGCGAGCTGATTCTTCACATTGCACACCCCTGGTCGTTGCAAATCGGTTGTTACCGCTGGGCACACACATAACATCATTTTCGGGTTACGTCCTGCCTCTCGTGAGATTCATACCCTACGGAAATGGCTAACCCGTACTTTAAAAGTCTCGTCAGATTCGTACCAGTTTTGGAACACTTGTACCTTTATTGGTCGATCTGTACCCGAGTTTAGGAGTGAGTGAGTATGGTTTTGCGTTGCTATTATCAAAATCACGTCGGGGGATACCAAAAATGGGTTCCACACATTGTACCTATGTGGAGAATCGAACCCGGTTCTTTGGCGTGACGAGCCAACGCTTTAACCACTAGGCTACCCCACATGTAAGATGACCCGTACCCAAATTAGATGTACTGTGTACATCCTGGCCGAATCTGGATTGCATTAACCGGTCTAGACCGTTTCAAACGACATTTTGTTTTGTAATTCTAATAATCAGTTATTCAGAATTGTGATAACAATTTATACTTTGGATCTCGGGACCATTCATTCACCACACAGAAGAAAAACATTCATTTATTAAATCAATTGTTCATTCATCAAGTGGTTTTGTTACCAGGGAACACAGTTTCAACAATTTAGGAGCAACCACCCCTCCCCCTGATATTTAGCGGGGCCGGTGGAGTAACATAGTGGTTATTTAAAGCGGTCGGTCGTCACGCCGAAGACCCGGGTTCGATTCCCCAGATGGGCACAATTAGTCTGTCTCACAGTCACTGAACCACACTATTTTCCCTACTGCCAAGCCCTCTCTGCAGTGCTAAAGCCCTAAATAAAGCAAGTCTAGATTCCCTCAGGTTGAAGCTCTGGTCTCCCTAGGGCTCCCTTTCAATATAAATGGGCTTGTTTGTTACTATCAAAATTATATATATTCAGAGACTAAGCCTTAGTGTAGGGCACAATGTGTGAAGCCCATTTCTGATGTCCCCCGCCGTGATATTGCTGGACTATTGCTAAGAGAGGCGTAAAACTAAACTCACACTGATATTTAGCGCTTGAACTGAAACATAATTTCCTTTGATGTGACAGTGTCCGAAAAATATTAAAAATGTGAAGAACAATTATAGATTTGTTTATATAAATATGTATTTTATATCATTCATATTTTTAATATTTTTTTTGTTCATTGTCAACATGATATCCCTATCAGTTGTAAATAGGACTCACGTATTTCGTTTGATGTCTCGACAGCTTGTCGTCGAGATCAGCCCCATTTGCCCGTGTTAAGAGTTAAGCTACAGAACAACACACTGTGATCTTCCCTGTCTTACCTGTCTTTGAAGGGCGTCCTCCCTTTGATCTCAGGACTTCTTTTGCTTTGTGTAGCACATAACCTGTCTTTTATTGCCATCAAGTTCACAATAACATGTTGATTCTTCCTTTTATTGTATATCCAAGTTGTCTTCTAGTTCACCGCTTGACCACGAAACACGATTTCTAGATCAGAATAACATGTGCTGCAATGGCATTGTACGTATACCAGCTGGTGTCCATATTTAAATGAGTCACAGTTCTTTCTGCACATTTTTCAAGAAATCAGATTGGCCTTTTCTTCAGTCACAGGGTGACCCTGTACATATACCAGGTGCTAGTAAAAATAATGCGAGTCCTTCCTCCAAAATAGTAAAGACGGGATGTGAAGTAATATGATAGATAGTGCAAGTTTCAAAGCGCGGGACTGTTTGGCATTTTAAGCTGTTTTTCAGCTGCTCTGCATGTACCAACAACTATGTGCTTACATTATCATTTGTCCAAGGACAACATATATGATCGATTACATCTTCTATCGATATGTGAAGATGCCGAAT
Source organism: Haliotis rubra (assembly GCF_003918875.1). NCBI lineage: Eukaryota > Metazoa > Mollusca > Gastropoda > Lepetellida > Haliotidae > Haliotis > Haliotis rubra. The sequence goes on from NW_025767592.1 coordinate 396,384, forward strand.
CCGATTTTATTAGCCTCTGCGAAACAAGCAAACTAGGTTTTTATTTTGTCCACCCCTATTTTATGTTTTGAAGCTGCCAGAACCTGCCATTTTAGTCTCGTTGCGAGAAGGAATTGTCTCAATATGTATTACTGTCGTTAATGCATTTTTAGAGGTGTATGTAAATGTATTTTAATCTTTTCACGTTTATGTTTACCTTACTACCATTCATTATGCAACATTAGATAACATTTGTATTTTATTCATGTGCATATGTAGCCGGGTAGTAGGTAATGTCCAGCCACTGGGCTGCTTTTCATAACGTAGTTATTTATGAAGGATGAATGTATTTGTGGTCAAAGTTTGGAGGTAGGCTGAAAAGAAAACCTCCCTCGTATGAGAGTTCATGCAGAATGTATAAAATTTAAGCCAAATATTTAACATTGCTGTAGCGCATGATTGATGACCACCTGCTCAGTCAGATTTACAAAGTATGCCATAGCTGGTAAATATTTAGATAATATACTGAGTCAAAAAAGAAACTTCACAAAATGTAATTTTTAAAAATAATGAAATTTTTTCTCAGATGATACATCTATGTATCCGAAATGGGATCCCTATCTTTCGACTCTAGAAAAACGTTAGCCCTCAGGTTTACCCTCAGATTCGCGGACGGCAGGCATAGAGTCTGGAGACGACGTCGACGTCGTGAACGGTATGCCCAATGTTGTGTACAGGAAGTCGACAGATTCGGGGGCGGAAGTTTCATGGTGTGGGGTGCTTTATGTGGGAACAACCGTTCCCGACTTTTTGGTCATCCGTGGAAACCTCACAGCTGCTGCTTACCGCGACCAGGTGCTCACCCCTGAACACGTTCCTTTCATGGCGGCTCATGGCCCAGGTCTACAGTTCCAGCATGATAATGCTCGGCCGCATACCGCGATGTTGACACGAAATTTGCTTCAAAAACGCTTGAATCAACGTCATGGACTGTCCATCGGGGTCCCCTGACCTTAAACCAATAGAGCACGTTTGGGATGCACTTGGGAGAAGGCTTCGTGGTCTTAGGAACCAACCTCAGAATTTGCAGGAACTTGGCGCTGCCTTGCAAGAGCAATGGCGCAGAATCCCCAACCACGTGTTCACAAGCATCAGGAAGTCGATGAGGAGACGGTGTTTGGCAGTGGTGAATGCGCGGGGCGGCCATACACAATATTCAAATGAGAAATTTCGAATTTTTATTCTTGTGACTTGACATTCTGTATACCCATGTTTTGGAACGGCGGTGTAGCCTAATGGAACTGATTATGGCACTGTCAGTGTATCGAGTACATCACACAGATCTCAGCAATGAAATAATAACAATTTAACCATCTTACCATCTCTTGCTCTTGTATAGTGCCCTGAATAAAGAATGTGAAGTTTCTTTTTTGACTCAGTATATATGAAATAATATTGTATTTAAATATGTTTTATTATTATGAAGTACTGAGATACCCTTTAATAAATAGTTTCCAGAACAAAGTACAGAGAAATAAGAATATTGAAATATTTCTCACCTGAAAAAAAGAGAGAACCTCCCTCCTATAAGAGTTCATGCAGAATGCATGAGGAGGGCAGGTGAGAAAGGAAGTTCAGAGAAGAGGACCAACAGGCCAATCAAAAGACAGGTAGCATCTGACAGGTGTCAAAGGAAGACAGATGCTGGACAGTTATATTAGGTGGTGTAAGTGTCTAAAAATAGAGAAGGGGAAGTCCAGGTGAAGCTGGAGAAATCAGAGGCTGCTAAGGGTATTCAAGACTGAAGATGTTAGTGGGCTGACATTCAACTGCAGACAAGGACAACATATAAAGAACACAGCATGAAATGATGATGATGGATGACAATGTGTATATATAGATGTATATGATGAGACTGTGGGGGATTATGAGAGGATGACACTCAGAGAGGGTTATGCACATTAAATGAAACACCGAGAACAAGGAGGGTTGGTCTAACCTAACGCTCATCACGTACCGCACGTGCATTTGTTTCACTGTTCCAACTACTGCGCTTACCCCCTTGTAATACAAACCAATATAAGCGATTTGAAACTATGATCGTTTGTTGAACAACTTTTTTCCTAAGTTGAATACAAATCTAAGATTTAAATGTTCATTGACAAGGTAGAATTATGAGGATTCGCAATCTTAATTTCACTTTATTCGATTTACATTTTTCTTTAAAGTGCAATTCACCGGTACATTATAGTTTAATGCAGCATTAAACTGTTGCAATTTCCAACTATAATGCGTAAAACGAAACTGTCATCGGTTGTAAGTGATTTGTATGTATATATTACCTAGGAGTTGTGTATATGATTTTTATTGGTTCTATTTCTGTGTTGATTACGAGGAGCAGTTGTGAACGGCATGCTATCAGTTTGGTACCTGTTAGTTTGTTCTCTAGCGCTGCACTCGGCAATATTCCAGCGGGTTGATCTGTAAATATTTAATATGGCGGCGGTCTGTAAATAATCGAGTCTGGATCAGACAATCCAGTGGTCAACAGCGTGAGCATCGTTCTAAGCAATTGGGATACGATGACATGTGTCAACCAAGTCAGCGAGCCTGACCACCCGATCCCGTTAGTCGCCTCTTACGACTAGCATGGGTTGCTGAAGACCAATTCTAACCCGGATGAACACGGTTCCATAATGACTCAGTGAATACAGCCAACATTGACACTACCTGTGTGTGGTGTTCTGTTGTCATCTTGAAACCCCTCCCTCTGGTGGTTGATAATCGGAAAAAGCTGACGCTGAAAATTTGGTCAATGTGTCGTTTCGAACCCGGTTTTATGCAAAACTTATTTTTCGTCTTTCATCTCGGCGTTAGAGAATAAATCTTGACTCATCACTGGACAACATTCGCCGCCAGTCTGTCAGAACCCTGTACAGGTGTTCTCCATGGATAGGTTTGACCACCAGACCACCTTACCGCCCGTCATGCTAGAGTAATCATGCAAATATGATGTATTGATTCTTTTATATGCTAATCTTTTCATTTCCCAAAAGAAGCAGAACATATCGTCCTCGTGGTTTGTAGACTGTCAGCTTTACCTGACGTAAATATATGATGGCGATGCATGCTCTAGAAATGATCCCTGAAAGTATGTTATCACACGAATAGCCTAATTATGTATTTATAAATACAATACTGATATATATCTCTATGAATATTTATTATATCCGACTCCAGTTGCGCATGAACTACTTTCAGTGCGCCTCAGTAACACGATGTCTTTTTATTTGCGTTTTAGTTTTTTGCTGTTGTTTTTGAGAAAGGTGATAATCATAAAGATGGTGCAAGGAAATACACACAAAACAGCAAGTTTCACCTACTGTTAACTGACATGCGTAATGGATTTGTATATTTTTCTGGTTGGCTGTAACTGATGTACTACACCATCCCGTGAAGATCCGGGTTAGAACTGATTTTCAGCAACCCATGCTTGTCGTAAGAGACGATTAATGGGATTGGGTGATCAGGCTCGCGGACTTGATGCATGGCATCGAATCCCAAACGCGTAGATCGATGCCCATGATGTCAATCACTGGATTATCTGATTATCCAGATTATTTACAGACCACGGTCGTATAGTTGGAAATTTGCCTAATGCGACAACAAACAAGCTTGTACTAAACCGATGTATGCCGTTCACAACTGCCCTTCGTATTCAACACAGAAATAGAACTGATTTAAACGTCATACACAACTCCAAGGTAATTTATGCAAATCACGTAGAACAGATGACAGCTTCATTTTACGCAGAGAGAAATATATTTGATGACCCCTGTATTCTACTGACCCGGGGCTTCGTGCTCTTGGAATATGACTGTTTCATGTGTGGATTGCTCCTGGCTAAGAATAATGCGCATAAATATACACTAAGAACTTAGTAAAGCACCCCCTGACATATCTCACGATTGAATGAGCCCCGATCTTAACACTTTGGAGCATATTAGCCGGATATGATTGGTCGTCGTGTGCAAAAAAAGGATCCTCCTGTACAGAACCTGGCCCAAATAGAAGCTGCTTTACACGAGGAATGGCGCAGACTGGCCTTTCAGAGGATCAGGAGGCTGACAGGGGGTATGAGGAGATTGCTGGCTGTCATACAATCACATGGAGGTTACGCTCGGTATTTTACCTTGAATCGTGTAAGGCACACAAAATGACATTTTGAATGCTCACATTCACCAATAAATTCAACATCAAACATTCCAGGGCCATATTTGTACAAGCATGGTTTTGTATGAAAATCAGTGGGTTTTTTAAAAAAGAGCAATTATCATCATAAAATCAACATAGATTCCAATCATTTTGTCGTTTTTTTAGTCAAAGGATCATACCGTTAAGAAAACCTCTTCCGAGAAATTGTATGCACGTGTTGAAAACTAGGCCTGTCATTGCAAAAATACAGGGGTGTTTAGTTAAGTTCTTTGTGTATATATTGTTATACGTAAGGCACACAAAGCTACAAAACGATTGAGATTCTTTTACGCCAGTGTTAACTCATCATAATTAATAAATGATTAGAAATGTATAATTTTAACCCTGCCATCTTTTTTCTTAGATTCGTCCACTTCCTTGCACTCGAAAAGCTCGCACGGACAGATAACGTTATCTAACATCGTCAATGACGGAGTCATGGCGAACTGGTGACACAAATTGTGGAACAGAGACCTGATTCCGTAACATGAATATGTACATTACTGAAAATTAATCATCCTTAAATACATGCATGAATCCTGTGCAACATGTTTTAAATACTGCGCAGTCAACGCACGGTCAGATCCCTACGTTTGAACATTTTGACAACATCGAATTATTCTTACTTTTCGCTGAAGTCTTCCAAAGCCACGGTAATGTCTCTCGTGTTATCCTCGCCTCCGGACACAATAGACACAACTTGGGGATTAATGCCTCGGCAAAATTCAGAGGTTAGCGCAACGAGTTATACATTCAACAACACGACACACGGCGTGTCGTCTGCCAGGTGTGTCAAGGGAGGCAACTCTTCACAGTAACCAACGAAGCATGACTCCGCAGACGGCCCTGGTCTTTGCTATGCTTGCAGTGTAAATCAAGTCCGTCTTACATGCGTGTTTTGGGCTTCGGTGAGTTTTCGTTTGGTGAAGTCCGTTTGGCTGTTCTCAATAATGGAGATGTCAGCCCAGTTGATATGGTGATCAGGGTTAGATTGGTTGTAATCAGAGATGGCTGATTTACTGTCGGAACTTGGTAACAGACTAATGTTCTTTTACTTCGCCTATAGATGAAGCTCTGTCCACAACCACAGTTTATTTTGTAAATGCTACATGTCTGGTTGTTGTTGTTGTTGTTGTTGTTGTTGTTGTTGTCGTTGTTGTTGTTGTTGTTGATGATGATGGTTGGTTGGTGGTTTTCTTTTGTTGAGGCTGGAGGAGGACGGAAAGGTACTATCTATGCCTGCTTGGAGTTTTAGCAGTCCGCTGACTTAGTGTGATGGTTTATCAATGTAGGGAATGACTGTCTTTATGGGGGCTGAATCTGGTTTGGGTCTTTGGGAGGGAGGTGACAGAGTTGCAGCAATGTTTCTGTTGACAGTTTGGGCTGGATTGTGGTTTAGTTCTACAAGGACTCTCTTCAGATATTGGACTTCTTTGTGTAGTTTTGCGGAGCAGATGTTTTTAGCTCTTCTGTTTAATAATAGAGTGGAGATGATGCAGGTCTCAAATGAGAGGACGGTCGGAGTTGTAGTAGATATACTGATCCGTATAGGTAGGGTTTCTGTACACAGTGGTCTGGAGTTGGTTGCGGGATACAAGTGTAGCGGCCATACAATTTCCGAGTCCCGTGCTGGGATTCGAACCACGGACCTTCTAATCCGAAGTCGGACGCCTTGTCCACATGACCAAAGAGGTTAACCCCGTCAGCAAGCTGACAAGGTAAGGATGTCATCTGTGGGATGACACCACGCCCTGCTACACAAGGACATCAAGGAAGGGTAGTTTCTTGGTCTGCTCAGTTTCCATCGTGTATTTGATGCGGGGGTGTTGGTTGTTAAGATGGGTGAGAAGCTGGGTGGGATCATGACGAGGTTGGAGGATGACGAAAGCATCACCCACTTTCAGGTACAGTTGTAAAGGTGCAGTTTGTAAAGCTTTCTCTTCAAGGTCTGCTATGTAACTTGTTGGTTATAATAGAGGATAGAGTAAGCCCATAGGAAGTCCTTGAATATGAACTCATCGCCACAGTAATGTAGGTGCAATCGATGAAGTCGAAGGTGAGGCTGATGATGGAGTCTGTTGAGAAGCTGGTAATGAGGGGTTGTTCAAGAAATTCCAGTAATTTACAGGGTTCCACGCCACCAGATAATTTTTCAACATCAGGAGTACGTACTCCTTATTTTTGCAAAACCTTAAGAGTACATTCGGTGACATCATGAGCGTCGATCTACACAATTGGAAAAACGTGATGACATGACTGTGTCAACCAAGACAGCGAGCCTGATCACCCGATCCCGTCAGTCACCTCTTATAGCAATTTCAAGCATGGGTTGCTGAAGACCAATTCCAACCCGGACCCCAACGGACAACGTCTACGTGTATAACAAGCTCGTACAGGCCAGACGGCCGTCCTCCACATAGCAATATGAATACGTGTACACAATGGAATTGTGGAATCCTCATCATTGCCATATGTACATCTATTGTATTTGGCCTGTTTGAGGTCCCAGATCATTGATATATGTACATCCATTGTATTTGGCATGTTTGAGGTCCCAGATCATTGATATATGTATATCCATTGTATTTGGCATGTTTGAGGTTCCAGATCATTGATATATGTACATCCATTGTATTTGGCCTGTTTGAGGTCCCAGATCATTGATATGTGTATATCCATTGTATTTGTCTGTTTGTGGTCCCAAGTCATTGTCATATGTACATCTATTGTATTTGGTTGGTTGATTTGTCGTTTAACGCCGCACTTGGCAATATTCCAGCTACATAGCGGTGGTCTGTAGATAATCGAGTGTGGACCAGACAATCCAGTGATCAAAAGCATGAACATCGATCTACGCAATTGAGATACAATGTCATGTGTTAACAAGTCAGTGAGCCTGACCACTCGATCACGTTAGTCGCCTCTTACGACAAGCATGGGTTACTGAGGACTATTTCTTCACGGGTCTATTGTATCTAATTATCCTTACTTTTCGCTGAAGTCTTCCAAAGCCACAGTAATATCTCTCGTGTTATCCTCGCCGTCGGACACAATGGACACAATTTGGGGATAAATACCTCGGCAAAATTCATATATTAGCGCAACGAGTTGTGCACTCAACACGACACAGCTTGTCCCCTGCCAGGTGTGACAAGGGAGGCAACTCTTCACAGTAACCAACGAAGCATGACTCCGCAGGCGGCCCTGGTCTTTGCTATGCTTGCAGTGTAAATCCAGGCCGTCTTACATGCGTGTTTTGGGCTTCGGTGAGTTTACGTTTGGTGAAATCAGTTTGGCTGTTCTCAATAATGGAGATGTCAGCCCAGTTTATATGGTGATTAGGGATAGATTGGTTGTAATCAGAGATGGATGATTTGCTGTCGGAACTTGGTAAAGGTAAAGTATTTAGTCGCTGTTGATAGGTCGGGATGTTTCGCCTATAGATGAAGCTCTGTCCACAACCACAGTTTATTTTGTAAATGCTACATGTCGGGTTGTTGATGGTTGGTGTTTTCTTCCGTTAGCATGGAGAAGGTTGTTGAGGCTGGAGGACGGATAGAAGGTTCTATTTATGCCTGCTTGGTGTTTTAGCTGTCTGCTGATTCAGTGTGGTGGTTTATCAATGTAGGGAATGTTATCCTGATAGGTGCTGATCTGGTTTGCGTCTTTTGGAGGGAGGTGACAGTGTTGCAGCAATGGTTCTGTTGACAGTTTGGCCTGTTTGAGGTTCTAGATCATTGTCACATGTACATCAATTGTATGTGACCTGTTTGAGGTTCCAGATCATATGTACATCTATTGTATTTTGTTCGTTGGTTTGTTGTTAACGCCGCACTTAGCAATATTCCAGCTATATAGCGGTGGTCTGTAGATAATCGAGTGTGGACCAGACAATCCAGTGATCAAAAGCATGAACATCGATCTACGCAATTGAGATACAATGACATGTGTTAACAAGTCAATGAGCCTGACCACTCGATCACGTTAGTCGCCTCTTACGACAAGCATGGGTTACTGAGGACCAGTTCTTCACAGGTCTATTGTATTTGGCGTGTTTGAGGTTCCACATCATTGTCATATGTACATTCATTGCATTTAGTCTGTTCGAGGTTCCACATCATTGTCATATGTACATTCATTGCATTTAGTCTGTTCGAGGTTCCACATCATTGTCATATGTACATTCATTGCATTTAGTCTGTTCGAGGTTCCACATCATTGTCATATGTACATTCATTGCATTTGGCCTGTTTGAGGTTCCACATCATTGTCATATGTACATTCATTGCATTTGGCCTGTTCGAGGTTCCACATCATTGTCATATGTACATTCATTGCATTTAGCCTGTTCGAGGTTCCACATCATTGTCATATGTACATTCATTGCATTTAGCCTGTTCGAGGTTCCACATCATTGTCATATGTACATGCATTGTATTTGGCGTGTTTGAGGTTCCACATCATTGTCATATGTACATCCATTGTATTTGGCCTGTTTGAGGTTCCACATCATTGTCATATGTACATCCATTGTATTTGGCCTGTTTGAGGTTCCACATCATTGTCATATGTACATTCATTGTATTTGGCGTGTGTGAGGTTCCACATCATTGCCATATGTACATTCATTGTATTTGGCCTGTTTGAGGTTCCACATCATTGTCATATGTACATTCATTGTATTTAGTCTGTTTGAGGTTCCACATCATTCTCATATGTACATTCATTGCATTTGGCCTGTTGGAGGTTCCACATCATTGTCATATGTACATTCATTGCTTTTAGTCTGTTTGAGGTTCCACATCATTGTCATATGTACATTCATTGCATTTGGCCTGTTGGAGGTTCCACATCATTGTCATATGTACATTCATTGCATTTGGCCTGTTTGAGGTTCCACATCATTGTCATATGTACATTCATTGCATTTAGTCTGTTTGAGGTTCCACATCATTGTCATATGTACATTCATTGCATTTGGCCTGTTTGAGGTTCCACATCATTGTCATATGTACATTCATTGCATTTGGCCTGTTTGAGGTTCCACATCATTGCATATGTACATTCATTGCATTTAGTCTGTTCGAGGTTCCACATCATTGCCATATGTACATTCATTGCATTTGGCCTGTTTGAGGTTCCACATCATTGTCATATGTACATTCATTGCATTTGGCCTGTTCGAGGTTCCACATCATTGTCATATGTACATTCATTGCATTTAGCCTGTTCGAGGTTCCACATCATTGTCATATGTACATTCATTGCATTTAGTCTGTTCGAGGTTCCACATCATTGTCATATGTACATTCATTGCATTTGGCGTGTTCGAGGTTCCACATCATTGTCATATGTACATGCATTGTATTTGGCGTGTTTGAGGTTCCACATCATTGTCATATGTACATCCATTGTATTTGGCCTGTTTGAGGTTCCACATCATTGCATATGTACATTCATTGTATTTGGCCTGTTTGAGGTTCCACATCATTGTCATATGTACATCCATTGTATTTGGCCTGTTTGAGGTTCCACATCATTGTCATATGTACATTCATTGTATTTGGCGTGTGTGAGGTTCCACATCATTGCCATATGTACATTCATTGTATTTGGCCTGTTTGAGGTTCCACATCATTGTCATATGTACATTCATTGTATTTAGTCTGTTTGAGGTTCCACATCATTCTCATATGTACATTCATTGCATTTGGCCTGTTGGAGGTTCCACATCATTGTCATATGTACATTCATTGCTTTTAGTCTGTTTGAGGTTCCACATCATTGTCATATGTACATTCATTGCATTTGGCCTGTTGGAGGTTCCACATCATTGTCATATGTACATTCATTGTATTTGGCCTGTTTGAGGTTCCACATCATTGTCATATGTACATCCATTGCTTTTAGTCTGTTTGAGGTTCCACATCATTGTCATATGTACATTCATTGCATTTGGCCTGTTGGAGGTTCCACATCATTGTCATATGTACATTCATTGCATTTGGCCTGTTTGAGGTTCCACATCATTGTCATATGTACATTCATTGTATTTAGTCTGTTTGAGGTTCCACATCATTCTCATATGTACATTCATTGCATTTGGCCTGTTGGAGGTTCCACATCATTGTCATATGTACATTCATTGCTTTTTATTGCATTTGGCCTGTTTGAGGTTCCACATCATTGTCATATGTACATTCATTGCATTTAGTCTGTTTGAGGTCTCCACATCGATGTCATATGCAAGACATTCATTGCATTTACAGCCTGTTTGAGGTTCCAGCATCATTGTCATATGTACATTCATTGTATTTAGTCTGTTTGAGGTTCCACATCATTGTCATATGTACATTCATTGCATTTAGCCTGTTCGAGGTTCCACATCATTGTCATATGTACATTCATTGTATTTTAGTCTGTTTGAGGTTCCACATCATTGTCATATGTACATTCATTGCATTTGGCCTGTTGGAGGTTCCACATCATTGTCATATGTACATTCATTGCATTTGGCCTGTTTGAGGTTCCACATCATTGTCATATGTACATTCATTGCATTTAGTCTGTTTGAGGTTCCACATCATTTAATCATATGTACGTTCATTTGCATTTGGCCTGTTTTGAGGGTTCCACATCATTTGTCATATGTACATGCATTGCATTTGGCCTGAGGGTTCCACATCATTGTCATATGTACATTCATTGCATTTAGTCTGTTCGAGGGTTCCACATCATTGCCATATGTGCATTCATTGCATTTGGCCTGTTTGAGGTTCCACATCATTGTCATATGTACATTCATTTGCATTTGGCCTGTTCGAGGTTCCACATCATTGTCATGTGTGCATTCATTGCATTTAGCCTGTTCGAGGTTCCACATCATTGTCATATGTACATTCATTGCATTTAGTCTGTTCGAGGGTTCCACATCATTGTCATATGTACATTCATTGCATTTGGCGTGTTCGAGGAGTTCCACATCATTGTCATATGTACATGCATTGTATTTGGCGTGTTGAGGGTTCCACATCATTGTCATATGTACATCCATTGTATTTGGCCTGTTTGAGGTTCCACATCATTGCATATGTACATTCATTGTATTTGGCCTGTTTGAGGTTCCACATCATTGTCATATGTACATCCATTGTATTTGGCCTGTTTGAGGTTCCACATCATTGTCATATGTACATTCATTGTATTTGGCGTGTGTGAGGTTCCACATCATTGCCATATGTACATTCATTGTATTTGGCCTGTTTGAGGTTCCACATCATTGTCATATGTACATTCATTGTATTTAGTCTGTTTGAGGTTCCACATCATTCTCATATGTACATTCATTGCATTTGGCCTGTTGGAGGTTCCACATCATTGTCATATGTACATTCATTGCTTTTAGTCTGTTTGAGGTTCCACATCATTGTCATATGTACATTCATTGCATTTGGCCTGTTGGAGGTTCCACATCATTGTCATATGTACATTCATTTGTATTTGGCCTGTTTGAGGGTTCCACATCATTGTCATATGTACATCCATTGCTTTTTAGTCTGTTTGAGGTTCCACATCATTGTCATATGTACATTCATTGCATTTGGCCTGTTGGAGGTTCCACATCATTGTCATATGTACATTCATTGCATTTGGCCTGTTTGAGGTTCCACATCATTGTCATATGTACATTCATTGTATTTGGTCTGTTTGAGGTTCCACATCATTCTCATATGTACATTCATTGCATTTGGCCTGTTGGAGGTTCCACATCATTGTCATATGTACATTCATTGCTTTTAGTCTGTTTGAGGTTCCACATCATTGTCATATGTACATTCATTGCATTTGGCCTGTTTGAGGTTCCACATCATTGTCATATGTACATCCATTGTATTTGGCCTGTTTGAGGTTCCACATCATTGTCATATGTACATCCATTGTATTTAGTCTGTTCGGGGTTCCACATCATTGTCATATGTACATTCATTGTATTTAGTCTGTTCGAGGTTCCACATCATTGTCATATGTACATTCATTGTATTTGACGTGTTCCAGGTTCCACATCATTGTCATATGTACATTCATTGTATTTAGTCTGTTCGTGGTTCTACTACACTAGGTTATTGAATCAGATTTTATTTGATTGTTTGTTGTTTAACGCCACACTCATATTCTAGCTTTATGGCGTCGGTCTGTAAATAATTATCTGGCTCAGACAATACAGTGATCAGCAACATTTTATCGATCTACGCATATGGGATACGATGACATGTGTCCATCAATTCAGCGAGCCTGACCACACGATCCTGTTAGTTGCCTTTCGCTATTCTTTTTTTTCATTTTAATTATCAATATTCTTTATTTAAATAAATATAACACTATTGAAAGTCTATGGAAAACGTTTGGTTATGGGAAACGTTAAGTTCCGACGATGTCTCTGGGTGTATTTCGTATTAGAATCGAACCGAACCAACGTTTACTCATCGTACTTAAAAGATCGGTTGATCATGCTTGCCGACTTGGCTAATGGAGTGTCACCGTACCAAGACGGCGCAAATGGTTGTATATTTCAATCTGGTTGTCTGGTCAGGGCCTAGATTTTCGCAGTTCTCTTCGCGCTAAGATAGTCGTAAGTGACATTCATTAACATTAGCTTACGACTATCTTAGAGCTAAGACAGCTTCGAAAATCTAGGCCTAGGACTCGAAGTATCTACTGAACGCAGCCATGAAGCTGGAACTTTGCTGAGTGAGGTGGGAAACAAAAAACATACAAATCCAAGGAGGAAACGCACAAACTTCACATTTGCCTGAGCTTGAACCAACACTCATGGGTACTTTTCTTTACAATCCACCCAATATGAAAGTGTATTGTTCATAAAACGATCCGGATAAAGGAAGACCGTGAACGTCTACAGTTTGTCCTACAACACCAAAACTAGCGATACAGACAATGGAGAACTGTTCTGTTCACAGATGAGAGTCGGTACTGCGTATCAACTGGAGATGGCAGAACACGAATATGGTGACGACGTGGCCAGCGTTACTCAGACCAATGTGTTATAGAAAGAGACTCATGGGGAGGTGAAGCATCATGGCAGGGGGTGGAATAGGCCTGAACCAGAGAGTGGGTCTTGTGGTGTTCCAGAACCTTCGTCCAGGAAGGGTCGCGGCATCACAACGGTGCGCTACATCGACCAAGCTCACAGACCCCACGTGATACCACATTTCGCACGTCACCGGAACAACATTTTCCAGCATGATAACGCCCGGGCCCATACTGCTAGAACTACACGGGACTTCCTACAGCAGAACGGTGTCAACATTATGCTGTGACCAGCCCTTAGTCCTGATTTAAACCCAATTGAACATCTTTGGGATGGAATGCAGAGGAGACTAAATAATGTCATACCAAGGCCGAACACAACCTATTTATCAAGCCAGGCCTTTCTCAGAGTGTGTTTCCAGGTGCCAATGGCCTTCATCAATCGATTGGTGCACTCCAAGCATAGACGCTGCAGTTATTGCCGCTCGTGGTGGTCACACTAGATACCGAAGTCAAGAGTCTGAATGGACTGCAAACGTTCACGTAATGTCTTGAAATTGTGCTGAGTTATCCATTGATGTGTCCAGATATGGTACACCAAAAATGTTTTTGATCCGCTTGTTATGTCTATTTCTGTAATGATTTGATTACAGTGCCTATCTAATTTTAAATTCGTACTGACGGTTTTTTTTGCTGCTGAGTATATATCCGTATCCGCTATTGCTTCATACTGTTGTTGCAGATGAGACTGTACATTGTCGTGTTCACAGTCTGACATTTAAATCCAGATCTGCCTGTACTCGGACAACATTTAATGATGTAAGTATCCCCAACTGAAATAGGTCAGGCGTTCAGACCTCTGCCACTTAATCGTGACATTTCATTGCAGTGAACTGACGATTCTCCAAATAGCCAAACACTGACTCAGGCATTAAACATTTAGCACGTCCGGTACAAACATGGAAAGCTGTGTATCATTTGTTTCAAATTCTGTTCCTTATGATTTGACTTGTCCTCGCCTCAATGTAAAGTATAAACTGACATCCCCCTATCTGTCACTGTATCAGTGCTGACATCCCTCCATCTGTCTCTCTATCAGTGCTGACATCCTATATCTGACCGGCATAGTTACTGACGTTTAACTTCAAACAGACTTTAATGACCTACACCAGAGGGCCAATTATTTCCGGTCGGTCGTAACCTACATGTTGCAGCAATTGAAGGAAGTCAGACATGTACGGACGCTTTCTGCTGGTTCTGCTATTGGCCTTGGACCCTGTGCTATCGGAGGTGATGGTCTTGAACATGTTACCTCTATGTTTGTTCACACATGGTTAACGTGTCCTTCAACCGTTAAATGAGGATCAAGGAGTCTGGTGCGCCCTATACCACTTCCTTGACCAGTGAGATGGGGAATGCTTGATTAAACTACTAGCGACTTTCCTCCAAAGATGTAGCTGTTATTCAAAGCCAGTCATTTCAAGAAAGGTGTGCCTCCATCCGGCAAGTTTCTTCTTTAATGTGGGGAAATATTCCCTCTTCTCAAAATGTCACGTGTATAATTATTATTATAATAGCATATCTACCCTTCAGGTCACTTGGCAACCGTTCTCAGGCCAACTGCCCGGCCATGTCCAAATCCAAGCTGTGGAAATACGGGACGTTCCGAACAACGTCGGACGACAGGTTACCGTCACCTACAGCGCCATAGGCACTGCGCAGATTGTCTGGCACGTTAACGGAAAGGCTGTCATGAGTGAGTACCGTTATACATCAACTAAGGGATCCATCGGAAATAATTGTTCTCCTATTTTTAATAAGGGTTTGTTTTTTTAAATTGACACATGCTTACTTATTGTATCCATTAACCCTAAACATTCGGGAAAGAGTTCATTGTAGTGTACAATACTATCAGAGCTACTTTGTCTTGTGGTTAAGGGGTTAAGTCATGCCGGGTTTGATTTCCCACATCTGTACGACGTGTGAGGCCGATGTCTCGTGTCCCCAGACTTGATATTGCTGGAATATTTAAATAACGCCGTTCCATACTCACTCACTCACTACTACCATCTGGGTACAATGTGTGCAGCCCATTTCTTGTGACCCCCGCCGTGATATTGGTGGAATATTGCTAAAAGCGGCGTAACTCTAAAACCTCACTCACTACTGTTTCCAATCGAGCATATGTTCACGGGAAATAAGTAAATGTCTGACACCGGTTTGGTGACATCAGTCTAACACACATGCGAGTGTAACATTTTCTCTATTACCTATTATTCTGTGATCTTCTTGCGCATGTCACAAATGCTTGCTCAGAAAGTTACAGTTGGCGAATAACGTCAAAAATAATGTTTGGAATAGGCTCAGAAAGACGAATCTATGTAATATTTCATATTACATATAATGCATATTGTATTACAATGTTTGGAATTGGTACAGACATACGAACATATGTAACATTTCAGATTGCATGTATCGCATATTGTATAACCGTGCTTGGAATAGGTTCAGAAAGAATATATGTAACATTTTAGATTAAATTAGTACATACTCTGAAATGTTTAGAATGTGATCAGAATGACGAATCAATGTGGCATTGCGGACTACAAGTATCCAATATTCTATTTTAATGTTAGGCATAGATTTAGAAAGACGAATCTATGTAACATTTCAGATTACATTACCACATATGCTTTTACAATATTTGGAATAATCTCAGAAAGACGAATCTATGTAACGTTTCAAATTACATGTACTGCATATTGTATTACAGTTGAATGTTTGGAATTGGTACAGACAGACGAATCTATGTAACATTGCAGATTACATTACCACATATTCTGTAATGTTTCGAATAGGCTCAGAAAGACGAATCTATGTAACATTTCAGTGAGTGAGTGAGTGAGTGAGTGAGTATGGTTTTACGCTGCTTTTAGCAATATTCCAGCAATATCACAGCGGGGGACACCAGAAATGGGCTTCACAACTTGCACCCACGTGGGGAATCGAACCCGGGTCTTCGGCGTGACGAGCGAACGCTTTAATCACTAGGCTACCCCACCGCCCCTGTAACACTTCAGATAGCATAACATGTTTCGAATATGATCAGAACGATGAATATATGTGACATTTCAGATTACGACACCGACTTCCTCACAGTGTCCCGCCAAAACCTCGCGACTCTACACGTGATGCGTGTTGACACAAGCATGTCGGTGATGGCCTCCATTATCCTGCCGGTATATCAAGAAAGCGTGTATATCCGTGCGGGTGAGGCAGCTCCAGGCCGGTACACCATCTCCAACCACACCCTTCTCGTCACCCCGAAAGAGGCTGTCACGTATGCACCGGAGGACGTCGGGAACTTCCATGTCGATGCAGCTCTGTGGGTGGGCGACGAGTCATTGGCAAGGAATCTTCGCCTCCACAGCATGGTCCTCGTGCCTGACTACACCAGCCGCCCCGTCCGACCCCTCGTTGGTGTTTCATCGTCTCTGCCAACGATGATAGAGACGACGCGACCGCAAGACGGCGATAATTTTCTTGGTCGGACTGACTGGGCAGACGCCCTTTCGCCTGGCCAGAGGGTAGCAAACAGGGTCAACATTGTGTCCGTGCAACAATCTAAAGGGGCTCGGGGAATGCTCGCTATCAGCTCTACGTTCTCTCCCACAAACAGTCCCATCAAGTCAGTATACACCGTTCAGCGAACATTCTTCAAACCAGCCGTCGCTAACATGGAATTTATTCAAAGAAATACGGTAACCTTCTTCGGATGGCAGAAGGACGTCGTGGTGGACCAGCACGAGGATGCCGATCTCCACGTGTATGCCATAGGCAACCCAACACCCCGTATCATGCTTGCTAAGAATGGCGCTGACGTCGGCATGGGGGTAGATCGCTTGGACATTGAAGAGGCGTATTATAAACACACAATCTTCCGCTTCCGGAACGCAACCGTTGCTACTTCCGGTCGCTATATATGCACGGCTGAGAGCGGAAGTGGACGGCTCAAGCAGGCGTTTACGTTGTACGTACGTTCCTGTTAGCTCACTCGGTGTTGTGTACGTCATCACGGTTATTCCCCAGGCATCTGCTCCCACATACCGAACACTTGTATATCAAACTGAGGTTGAATATGTTTTATTCACAGTAAAATTTGAATTTAAAAAAAACGAAGTCGAGGAAGTAAAGGATTTGAAGCTTTGGTTTAATGGCCACTCCCAAATATGCCCCTGTTTCTTTCGAATTTCACTGCCAAATATCCCCAGTTATGCGGAAATTCTCCGTGAATATTTCATACAAAGAAACTTGCCATGGGTTGTAGTCTTTTTGTTTGTTCCTTAACACCGTACTCAGCAATATTCCAGTTATATGGCGGCTGTCTGGAAATAATCAAGTCTGGACCAGACAATCCAGTGATCAACAGCATGAGTATCGATCTACGCATTTGGGATACGATGACATGCTTCAAACAAGTCAGTGAGCCTGACCACCCGATCCTGTTAGTCGCATCTTACGACAAACATGACTGGCTGAAGACCAGTAAATTATTCTAACCCGGATCATCACGGGTTCATGGATTATAGACCGAGTGAGTACTAGCAAACTAGTGCAAGGCAAATTCTGTCATGACCTGGTTTAAGAGTCACCCGTTGTATATAATCCCACCCTTGTTTTTATTACTAAAAAACAAATACCTTCTTTTAAGTATACTAATTTTATAAACTACGTTAAATAATTAGGTCGCACGCCACAGTTTCCAACAGTTTGAAATTGGTGTGCATGAATGCGAATATTTACAGCTAAATTCGCAATCTTTGATAATTCACGTAATTGCACTTTTGTAAGTCGTCGAAGCGGTGGGGTAGCTTATAGTTAAAGCGTCCGCTGAAGACTCGGGTTCGATTCTCCACATAGATGCATTGCGTGAAGCCTATTTCTGGTGTTCCCAGCCGTGATCTTGCTGGAATATTGCTAAAAGCGGCGTAAAGCCACACTCACTCAATCGCTAAGTCGTCATGGTCCTAACTTTCACCTGTGATGGTCTATCTGACAACTGAGTGTATAATCTGCTATGTCTTGTTGCCCTCCACATCTATATTGTAATGATGATGTGGCGTGTGTTTGCTGGAGATTGCCGTGTACGTTTCATAACGTTGTGTACCGTCTTACTGGCAATAAAATGTGCTTCAATCGTTGGTGCTGGTTGTGCTTCAATCGTTGGTGCTGGTTGTGCTTTCAGCGTTGACTGAGCATACTGATGAGGATGAGCGAGCATCAGATGTCGACTATCACTACATCTACGCATTATCATATTTATTTTGTTTGCCGGCGCGTAGCAAGCCAAGTCTTTCGTGTAAGCCCGATAGGTTGCAAAGCTTTATATTTAGATAGTATTGAGGGCTTGACCAGCCAAGCAATCATGTGTAAGCCCGGGCTTTTTTTCATAATGGTAGCTACGCCCCTGGTTTGTTTGGTGTTTAACTCAGCAATATTCCAGCTATGTGGTGGCGGTTTGTAGATAATCGAATCTGGACGGTAGGTCTTGAGTTCGAGTCGGCGGTGAAAAAATTTATTATTTTTAGCCGGCGACCAAATTAGTGTCGGTCGGGTAATGAGAAACACAGAAATACAAAATGTTTCCCTTACAGAGACATTACACAGAGGACACTAACACGACATCTACCACAGTTGTGTTTCAACACGAATGATTTTGCAAATAAACCTGCTTATCTATCAGCTGCTGAGAAGGTTACCGGTGCATGAAGTATGTTGTCATGGTACATGTTTCATGTTTGTTTGAGCAAATAGAAAATAAACATGAAGTATAAGCTCAAAATATATATCAATGCCAGGCGGGATAGACAGGATTGTATCAAGATCACGTGAACCAGTCAGAATTCAACATTTCAACATTCTGACATGGAGGTACGATAAAATGTCTTCATCTCTTGATGCTAATGGTGAGAATATCATGCATCATTATATAAAATGGCTGTTCTTAAAATACATCTTAGTGTATATCGTTTAGCCTAAGCAGAACGTTCTTATACCTTCAAATAATAGGGCTGGCTATCGATATAGATCACAGAAATCGATAATTAAATAAATATCGATCGATTATCGATAAGTATAGGAAAAAGTGTCAGAGTTGTCAAAGAAAATGAGTATAGTTTTACGCCGCTTTTAGCAATATTCCAGCAATATTGCGGTGGGGAACACCAGAACTGGGCTACTGAAAGAGAATATGTGTCACATCACTGGTGGGTGGTGGTATGTTTTTGCATGGATTAGTAACAAAACAAACAAACAACGCCCTGAACATAATTTAGAAGCAAACCGTGAATAAAGTCCTAAATTTGTATATTGTGTGAGAAAATTAAAACTTTTCACCAATGCTATCGATCATTTTAGCCAGCCCTAAGCAAATATTACTTAATTGTATATTAGGTGTGTATTGCGAATAATTCATTGGTTACCTACCTGACTGGTTTATATACATTCTTAAAAAAGTAGGGGATCTTCAATTTTAAGTTACGACTGAAACTATGGGATATAAATCGGAGTCAATCAATGTTGATATGATAATAATGAATGTTTTGAGAGTGCATCACCACTTGCACTTCCTTATGACCATAGTTGTTTGTACAGTAATCTTTTTTGAAAGATAATTGGTGTATGACGTGAAATTTGCATGTATAAGATTGTCAAACGAAAAAAGAAACCCGGCCGGAAACAAACACTAACAACTGTGTGATGCAAGATGATTGTCAAAATTAATGGTCTACGGTGATTTATCGACCTTCTTGAAAACCGTCAAAATCAAGAATGACACCACATGCACGTGTATGGGGCTACTGCGTTATGCACGTGCATCCCATGCGTTGTGTTTAGGGGTGGTGATAAAGAGAAATGGCAGTGCGTTCATAAGATGTCTGTCTTTGAAAAGTTTGTGAACGCTTATACTTATTATCCAAATTGAAAGTTCAGGTTCCCCTAATTTAAGTATATTACGTGACTGATTTCTAAAATGTATTTAGTGTCTTTTATGCTAAAGTTGAGCATAATTAAAGTGTTGATTTATATAGGATTTATGGGAATAAAAGTATAAAAATTTACGTTTGAGTATTAAAATTCAATTTCGACTGACGATGACAATTATGTAAATAGGTCACCATATTGTTCGCGGGAGTGTAGAAAATAATGTTCATTGCGAAATAGTTTTGTTTTGATTACATGCAGTAAAGCTGGGTTCAGATTCAGGCTAGTGTTGGGAAATTTTCCGGTTTAATTTGCAACAGCTTTATTGCTTGAACATAATGATTGTACGTGTTAACAACTTGGCGTACTCGTGGCCTGACCACACTGCAGGTTTAAATTGAAATAACGTTTTTGGGAAAGAATGGCTGTTGATCATTGTGTAGTTGTTTGCAGACATTTTTAGTTGTCGACAATGTTGAATGTATCTATTTGTGTTTGTTGACAATTCAAACAAATGGGTGTGAATGGAAGGTGTTTATTGACACTGTAAAGCGTGGCCTATACATGGAAAGTGATTGTTGACATTTTAATCTGTTGATTATATATCGAAGGTCATTGTTGACATTTTAAGTTATTGACTACACACGGAAGGTTATTGTTGACATTTTGAACTGTTGATTATATATCGAAGGTGATTATATATCGAAGGTGATTGTGAACATTTTGAACTGTTGACTACACACGGAAGATGATTGTTGACATTTGAACTGTTGATTATATATCGCAGGTGATTGTCGACATTCTAAACTGTTCGCTATATATCTAATATCTCGGTTTGTTTTGGACATTCTAAGTGTTGACTGCATATCGAAACTCTGAAACACCAACACAAAGGTAAGAAAAATGAGTGGAGTTGGTTCTGGAAAACAGTTTATTGTAGAACGCCTACACGCCAGTTCCCCAACAATATAATAACATATGGTGGTTTGGGTTATGTGAAGGTTGAATGTGTTGACCTTGATCTTTATAAATACACACGAGGGGTAATATAGTATCTTTAACCTTTATAGTCTTAGATATTAAACCAATCATTGATGTAAGGAAGAGCCGTTAGTTTATTACATTGACATTTATAAAGTCCAAGACCAGCCAGCATCATCAGCGTCATCAGCAGTTGAAATACGGTGACAACTGCGTGCATTTCTACCAATATAATTAACACAACTGAATCGTCCATGTTGGTGAGTAAGGCGGGGAGCTGTCAACGTCACAACTGGATCCGATATCTTTGTGATGTTTTAGAACATGCACAGCTGTGTTTGTGACTTATAAGTAACAAGTCACATCAAAACGCTTTCCGAAATATTTAGTAACACTATATAAACATTGTTTTCAGGAAAATCATCCGTAAGTACAAGGTGTGTACTTTCTTTTGTACGTCAGTTTATTTTGTAATACTTTGTACCTCTGGTGTAATGTGGTATTACTACCGACACACAGTCTACACTGTGGTCTACACTATACTCATGTCACATTGAGACCTGGATAAGCTAGCAACATACAATCTATGGTCTACACCACACCCATGTCACATTGACACCTTGATAAGCTAGCAACATACAGTCTATGGTCTACACTACACCCATGTCACATTGACACCTTGATAAGCTAGCAACATACAGTCTATGGTCTACACTGCACTTATGTCACCTTGAGACCTTGATAAGCTAGCATCATACAGTCTATGGTCTACACTGCACCCATGTCACATTGACACCTTGATAAGCTAGCATCATACAGTCTATGGTCTACACTGCATCCATGTCACATTGACACCTTGATAAGCTAGCAACATACAGTCTATGGTCTACACCACACCCATGTCACATTGACACCTTGATAAGCTAGCATCATACAGTCTATGGTCTACACCACATCCATGTCACATTGACACCTTGATAAGCTAGCATCATACAGTCTATGGTCTACACTACACCCATGTCACATTGACACCTGGATAAGCTAGCAACATACAGTCTATGGTCTATGGTCTGCACACCTTGAGACCTGGAAAGCTAGCCATGCATTGAGTCCATGTCACATTGACACCTTGATAAGCTAGCAACATACAGTCTATGGTCTACACCACACCCATGTCACATTGACACCTTGATAAGCTAGCAACATACAGTCTATGGTCTACACTGCACTTATGTCACCTTGAGACCTTGATAAGCTAGCATCATACAGTCTATGGTCTACACTACACCCATGTCACATTGACACCTTGATAAGCTAGCAACATACAGTCTATGGTCTACACCACATCCATGTCACATTGACACCTTGATAAGCTAGCAACATACAGTCTATGGTCTACACCACATCCATGTCACATTGACACCTGGATAAGCTAGCAACATACAGTCTATGGTCTACACCACATCCATGTCACATTGACACCTTGATAAGCTAGCATCATACAGTCTATGGTCTACACTGCACCTTATGTCACATTGAGACCTTGATAAGCTAGCAACATACAGTCTATGGTCTACACTGCACTTATGTCACCTTGAGACCTGGATAAGCTAGCATCATACAGTCTATGGTCTACACTACACCCATGTCACATTGACACCTGGATAAGCTAGCAACATACAGTCTATGGTCTACACCACACCCATGTCACATTGACACCTTGATAAGCTAGCAACATACAGTCTATGGTCTACACTACACCCATGTCACATTGACACCTTGATAAGCTAGCATCATACAGTCTATGGTCTACACTGCACTTATGTCACATTGACACCTGGATAAGCTAGCAACATACAGTCTATGGTCTACACTACACCCATGTCACATTGACACCTGGATAAGCTAGCAACATACAGTCTATGGTCTACACCACACCCATGTCACATTGACACCTTGATAAGCTAGCAACATACAGTCTATGGTCTACACTGCACTTATGTCACCTTGAGACCTGGATAAGCTAGCAACATACAGTCTATGGTCTACACTACACCCATGTCACATTGACACCTTGATAAGCTAGCAACATACAGTCTATGGTCTACACCACACCCATGTCACATTGACACCTTGATAAGCTAGCAACATACAGTCTATGGTCTACACTACACCCATGTCACATTGACACCTTGATAAGCTAGCAACATACAGTCTATGGTCTACACTACATCCATGTCACCTTGAGACCTGGATAAGCTAGCAACATACAGTCTATGGTCTACACTGCACTTATGTCACCTTGAGACCTTGATAAGCTAGCATCATACAGTCTATGGTCTACACTACACCCATGTCACATTGACACCTTGATAAGCTAGCAACATACAGTCTATGGTCTACACCACACCCATGCCACATTGACACCTTGATAAGCTAGCAACATACAGTCTATGGTCTACACCACATCCATGTCACATTGACACCTTGATAAGCTAGCATCATACAGTCTATGGTCTACACCACACCATCACATTGACACCTTGATAAGCTAGCAACATACAGTCTATGGTCTACACTACATCCATGTCACATTGACACCTTGATAAGCTAGCAACATACAGTCTATGGTCTACACTACACCCATGTCACATTGACACCTTGATAAGCTAGCATCATACAGTCTATGGTCTACACTACACCCATGTCACATTGACACCTTGATAAGTTAGCATCATACAGTCTATGGTCTACACTGCACTTATGTCACCTTGAGACCTGGATAAGCTAGCATCATACAGTCTATGGTCTACACTACACCCATGTCACATTGACACCTGGATAAGCTAGCAACATACAGTCTATGGTCTACACCACATCCATGTCACATTGACACCTGGATAAGCTAGCATCATACAGTCTATGGTCTACACCACATCCATGTCACATTGACACCTTGATAAGTTAGCATCATACAGTCTATGGTCTACACTACACCCATGTCACATTGACACCTTGATAAGCTAGCAACATACAGTCTATGGTCTACACTGCACTTATGTCACCTTGACACCTGGATAAGCTAGCAACATACAGTCTATGGTCTACACTACACCCATGTCACATTGACACCTGGATAAGCTAGCAACATACAGTCTATGGTCTACACCACACCGATGTCACATTGACACCTTGATAAGCTAGCAACATACAGTCTATGGTCTACACCACACCCATGTCACATTGACACCTTGATAAGCTAGCAACATACAGTCTATGGTCTACACTGCACTTATGTCACCTTGAGACCTTGATAAGCTAGCAACATACAGTCTATGGTCTACACTGCACTTATGTCACATTGACACCTGGATAAGCTTGCGACATATGTCTATGGTCTACACTATATTGATTTCATCTTGAGACCTAGATAAGCAGGTGACTTTCAGTCTAAGATCTACACTATAGCTCTGACAGCCTGGGTAACCTAGACAAAGTTATGAGCAGTCTGTTGTCAACACTGTTTCAGACATAATTGAAACACAATGGGCAATGTAAATATTGGGGTTTGAAAGAGTTGAAATAGAATATGATTTATTTATCACGTTAACAGAGAACCCGAGAAACCATTTCTGGGTGCATCGCATCACTCTGACGAACGACAGTCAAATCAATAAACAACTTGTGTAATAAATTTAAAAGACAACGATTACTCACACTAGCGGAACAAATGAGTCGTAAAAATAAGTGCAACTTTTTCTCAGTAGCAGGATATATGATTAACATGGGGTATATACGGTAACAAATGTTATTTGAAAGCGAATGCTGTGCCCTTGAAAGTGAATGTTCAGTGCCATTAGTCATGGTACAATTGTGCTAACGATCGCAAACATTTTACTGTTATTGACGTTATGTATTGTTTATTAGGTATTGTATTGCTTTGTCATAGAGGGTGTGATAACACGCTTCCGTGTTTTGCACAAGGAAACAAACATTAATAATAAAACTTGCACTAATTAGTTAAATTTCCCCACAGCAATTTCAGTGCTCAAACGCCTGTTGTTGTTGTTTTTTGCCGCCTGGAAAAATGTGTAAATTACACATGATTCGGTAAGGATTGTTATTTAGTGTTGCCATGTTGTTGAATTGATTTGGAGCATGAAGTAAGAGAAGCGAGGCGATGCGAAACGGGGTTTGATTTCCACCTTAAGGATTGTTGTACTTTCACAATCGTATGCTTGATCTAGTATCGATTCATGGCGGTTTATTTGTTTTAGCCTGCTGAGGGTTTGCAAAAAGAGTTTGCAATTAAGTAGAAGCATTTTATGAGGATTTTGCAATTAAATAGAAGTATTTTATTAAGAGTTTGTAATTAAATAGAACCAATTTATTGAAATTTTGCAGTTAAAAGCATGCATTTTATAACATTTGCAGTTGAATAGAAGCATTAAATTTATAAGATTTAGCAATTACATATAAGCATTTTACTAAGATTTTGCAATTGAATGAAAGCATTTTACTAAGAATTTGCAATTGAATACAAGCACTTTACTAAGATTTTGCAATTGAATGAAAACATTTTACTAAGAGTTTGCAATTGAATACAAGCATTTTACTAAGATTTTGCAATTGAATAAAAGCATTTTACTATGTTTTCGCAATTATATAAAAGCATTTTACTGATTTTGCAATTGAATAAAAGCATTTTACTAAGATTTTACATTTGAATAAAAGCATTTTGCTTAGATTTTTCAGTTAAATAAAAGCATTTTACTAAGATTTTTCATATGAATAGAAGCATTTTACTAAGATTTTACATTTGAATAAAAGCATTTTGCTAAGATTTTACATTTGAATAAAAGCATTTTGCTAAGATTTTTCAGTTAAATACGTCTATGCTGTCAAGTACCTGACGTTCACTGAATCATTAATGGTTGACTTCGAGCGTTAAGCAGTGGCGAGTTTATAGTTCTAACCCACAGAAATGTCCCTTTTAACTCGGATACCGCAGACACAGCAGGTATAGTCCCAGCCGATCTGTCCTTGTTTTATTGTTTAGCAGAGAAACGGCAGGCAGGGCAACAACACACATCATCTCGTTAGAAAGACGCGGCCGGGGATAGAACCATAGACCTTATCACGACGGGAGACACCAGAATGTTATACCCACATTGTACCCATGTGGGGAATCGAACCCGGGTCCTCGGCGTGACGAGCGAACGCTGTAACCACTAGGCTGCCTCACCGCTCCCATCACCATAGTAACCATATCACCCGGTTGCATGTCCTACTGACATCGTAATCCTATATTTTACAAATAAGAATATTTGAAACAGTTTAATCCGCAGATCTAATCAGAGAATACCAGCGAGGCAAACCAAGGTCATAACCGGATGTGTCGGGGATCTGCGGATCCTGGTACCGCTTCCACTCGCATCGGCATCAGGGCCACTGTATGGCTGACAGTGACTAAATGCACAAATGCAGGATTTATTTACCGATAAGCTGTCCCAGGTAGAACGAAGTTGTGCGATATTGGGGGGAGAGAGAAGAAGGGCGGTGGAAAACGCCACTTCCTAATTCATGCAAAACATCGGCGAGACCCTCATGACAGCTTACAAATCTCTTGTCATCGGGAGTTATTGCTCTCTTCATATGCAAGGTAATTAAATGTATAAAACACATTCATTAATTCACAGAACCCGTGAAGATCCGGTTTTGAACTGGTCTTCAACAACATAAGAGGCGATTAATATCGTGGCGTCACGCTCGCTGATTTTGTATCCCAATTTTGACCACTAGGCTACCCAACCGCCCCTGACCAGTAGGAACAAATCAGCGGTCAGTTCAAGCACATGCTATGTCCAGCTTTAGAGTTCGTTGGATTAGTTCAGCTTTGGCATAATGATGAGTCTTGTCCACTGTTATT
The DNA here is from genome assembly GCF_003918875.1 of Haliotis rubra. Classification (NCBI taxonomy): domain Eukaryota; kingdom Metazoa; phylum Mollusca; class Gastropoda; order Lepetellida; family Haliotidae; genus Haliotis; species Haliotis rubra. The sequence continues at coordinate 423,556 of NW_025767592.1, forward strand.
GAGCCACTGAAACTGCAAAAGACGGCGTATGCATGCATAACTAATCATGCATACAAAACCAATTATGCATGTCCATTCCCGAATAGAAATAGAGCGTTTTGGAACAGAGCTCGCAAACCAATTGCAGATGTTAAGACACATGAGAATACCTCAGTTTCAGTCACTGATCAAGGATAATTCTTAAAAGCAATGAACTGTCGCTATGGGTTTAAAATCTGCCAATGTTTATTACCCCAAACCACTCACAATCACGGCTACCTGGGTGCTAAGAATAGGTTTGATATGAAAACTTTATGTTAGCTCATTTGTTTCAGACTGGTTGGCATGACGGATGGCGTTGAGTCATTGTTTAATCTGGTGTATTGATTCAAATCTATCAATGTGTCTTCAGATATGTGGATAATTATTAATGGGTTACCTATGGAATCCTAAAAGGGTCATTGTCGCGTTTTCGCATTGTTGCGTTGTGGTCCTCGTAAAACAACCAAAAAGTGGCAAAATTAACCCAAATGCTACATGCGATAATGCGACAACGCGACATATGGGCCAGTTGTTGCATTGTCGCTTTGACTATTTTGTTAGTCATCCAAAGGGCGACTGTGCGACATTCGGTAACGCGACAATGTCCCTTTTAGGATTCCATAGTTATCACTGTCATGGAAACGGGAAAACACTATGTTTTAATGCGAATCAATGCCTCACAAAGACCGAACCCCGGGTGTCAGCGAATCCCATTATCTCGTTTCACCGCCACGTGATAACTGACTGCCAATTTCAAGATTTGCAAATACCGTTTTAAAATTTAAAGGTGGTAATTTACATAACCCATTCAGTGTGTTGTTGCCGCGGCTACAGCGATATCCAACACTGAACAACATCAACATGGGGAAAGTCTGACGTTTTAACCCTCAAGGTTCAGAACGTCGTAGGCGGTGGGGTAGACTGGTTGTTAAAACGTTTGCTCATCACGCCGAAGACCCGGGTTCGATTCACCACATGGGTACAACGCGTTAAGCCCATTCCTGGTGTCCCCCGGTGATATTGCTGGAATATTGCTAAAAGTGGCGTAAAACTATAGTCACTCACTCACTCAGAGCGTCGTGTTACTATTCAGGTTGAGCGAGGACTGGTATTATCTTTACATTTGGAGAATCGAGTGTGAGCGTGAGGCACTGAATGGGAACAAAAATGGACGGCAAAAGAACTGAATCGTTTGCCTCCCTCACCAATTACTTCGCGGAGAACACAAGCATGCATGGATTGTCCAGGTGGGTAGGAAAACCGGGAATTGTCAGGAGAGCATTTTGGGTTCTGGCGGTCTTAACCGGAGCTGGTGAGTAACGTAGTTTTACTGACGTTTTGTTATTTTATGTTTTGACGTTATTTGTTTATTTTACTGATTTACTCTCTTTACTATTTTACACGTTTAAGTGTGTGTGTGAGAGAGAGATGGAGACAAGGATAGAGAGAGTGTGTGTGTGTGTGTGAGAGAGAGAGAGAGAGAGAGAGAGACAGAGAGAGAGAGAGAGAGGTGATATGTGTAGTGTGTGTGTGTGTGAGAGAGAGATGGAGATGGAGAGAGAGGGAGAGTGTGTGAGTGTGTGTGTGTGTGAGAGAGAGAGATGGAGACAGAGAGAGAGGAGTGTGTGTGTGAGAGAGAGAGAGAGAGAGAGAGAGAGAGAGAGAGAGAGGGAGTGTGTGTAGGTAGTGTGAGAGAGAGAGTGTGAGTGTGAGAGAGAGAGAGGGAGAGTGTGTGTGTGTGTGTGTGAGAGAGAGAGAGAGAGAGAGGAGAGAGAGAGAGAGGAGAGTGTGTGTGTGAGAGAGAGAGAGAGAGAGAGAGAGGTGGAGACAGAGAGAGTGACTGTGGTGTTAGTGTGTAGTCCGTGTGTGTGTGTGAGAGAGAGATGGAGACAGAGAGAGAGAGTGAGAGAGAGAGAGAGAGAGAGTGAGAGAGAGAGAGAGAGAGAGTGTGGAGAGAGTGGAGAGAGAGAGAGTGAGAGGGAGTGTGAGAGAGTGGTGTTAGAGTGAGAGTGTGTGAGAGAGAGAGAGAGAGAGGTGGAGAGAGAGAGAGTGTGAGACAGTGAGAGAGAGAGAGAGAGAGAGAGAGAGAGATGGAGACAAAGAGAGAGAGTGTGTGTGTGTGTGTGAGAGGGAGACTGTGTGTGTGGTGTTAGTGTGTAGTCCGTGTGTGTATGTGTGAGAGAGAGAGATATGGTGACAGAGAGAGAAAGAGTGTAGTGTGTGTGAGAGAGAGACTGTATGTGTGTGTGGTGTTAGTGTGAGAGTCCGTGTGTGTGAGAGGAGATGGTGAATTTACTCTGAACAGTTAACGCTGAATATTCGTTTCTTCCTGAAAATCACTCCACACACACACACACACACACACACACACACACACACACACACACACACGGGTGTTTTGTTATAAAAAGGTTTCTGAGTTTTACATATCATTGTTCAAAACATCATAATACTGACACAGCAGATCCTGTCACTTGTCACACGGCCATACTGATTTCATGATGAGAAACTTGCCAGCCTGGTGAAATTTGCTATATTTGTTATTATTCCAATAACATAATAACGTTAAATATTCGATTTATTATGCTCAGTGTATTCCCGTTATTAATATTTCAAAGGCGCTGCTTTGTACAACATCTGGACGATAGGAATCGCCTATAGCAGGTGGAAGGTATCTACGGTGGTCAGCCTCGAATACAAATAAGAGCTTCGTTTCCCTGCTGTCACTTTCTGCAACCTCAACCCAGTGAAAAAGACCAGTATTGATGGTCAAACTGAATTTGACGGCTTGAAAACAGCTTTACGATACCAGGTAACAGCTTAATTAACAAACAAAACCACCAACAATAATTCATGTGATGGCGAAGAAGTCCGGAATCTGCCGGAGATTGCCGAAATCGAAAATCTATAAATGTGGAACTTACTCTAGTTTCCTATCCTAAAAGAAGGAGACACAATATATTCCTTCCCACAAAAAAGTTTATTTTTCAAATTTCAGTATGTTATTGGCTATTTATTTATCTTTAAAACCATAAGTCTATTATTTGCTTTAAACACTTTCAAGAATTGATTGCCTTGCTTATTGTTAAAGTATATAAAAACAACAGTAAATCAGATACTTTTATACAAGAGTTGGTTGGTGCTCTGTAGTTGTCCGGCCAGTTCAATGGATGCGTACTCACTCTTTGTCCCTTTTGGATTAACTCATGTATATTTAAAGGTACTATATCACACCACACCATTGGTGCATTTCTCTCAATAATACTGACTATCAGCCCTCGGGGAAGCCACCATATAATTTATTACCCCCCAAATTACGCATTTAGATTAGAAATTCGAATTGATTAATTCAACGTTGCATTAAATCGACTCTCGTGCCCTCTACCGGCTGAACAATATTTCAAGCGAAGCCCATAGAGTTATGTCCCTTGGAGCGGTCTTCTCGAATGTCCTCCGCACAACTTGTGATTGAAACCAGTTCAACAAACACCTACAACACCGCGTACGACAGTTTTCGATGCACAGAGCAATTGTTCATAAATAGCAAGTGTTCCCTGTTTGGAAGCAACTCTCCTGAAAGTTTCAATTATCGATTTCAATCAAGTTGTAAGGGATAAAAAGTCTGTTATTGCATCACCATGAAGCTAAAGTGCGTGCATATGCCCCAACTGATATAATATAGGCCAAACTAGTTTCGAAAATGTGTGACATTGTGCCTCTAGATAAGCCCATGTAACAGGCCTGAAATAGCCAGCTGGTCAGGTTTTGTTCACAGAACGACAGTGCACCTACAGAGGACGAAGAATTCCCTGACTGGGAGAATTCTTCAGTCTCTGCCGACGCCTATAACAACGACTACCAGACAATATTCGACTTCCAGAAAGCACTGGCAGTAATGAAGACGCCTCTGCAAATCCGAATCGGCCATCAGATCCAAGATATGCTGATCGAGTGCTCATTTCAAGGAAAGGTCTGCAAACCTAAGTGAGTGAGTGATTGAGTAAGTGTTGAGTCAGTCAGTCAGTCAGTCAGTCAGTAAATCAGTCACTGGGCCAGCCAGTCAGTCAGTCAGTCAATGAGTCAGTCAGTCAGTGAGTCAGTCAGCGAGTCAGTCAGTCAGTCAGTCAGCGAGTCAGTTAGACAGTCAATGAGTCAGTCAGCGAGTCAGTCAGTCAGTCAGCCAGCGAGTCAGTCAGTCAGTCAGTAAGTGGTGGGATGTTTGGTGGTAGGGTGAGCTTAAAGCGAATGAGAGAGTGTGAGTGTAGAGCAAGCAAGTGAGTGAGAGAGTGAGCGAGAGAGTGAGAGTAAGTTAGTGAGTGAGACTGAGTGAGTGTGAGAGTTTGCGTCAGTAAGTGGGGAGGCCGGGTAGGGCCATACTTACTTTTAAAGCAAGTAAGTATAAATATAAGAAACTACTCTGAATTTTCTATTCTGTTAACTTACTCTGATTCACAACAAATGCATGTTCATACCACAGTTTGGAGGTGGGAGCTGATGATATAATGCACAGTGCAAAGTCTCACGACCTCTGAATAAAATGAACCACATCAAATTACAGATACACCACGACAGATACACACCGGCTACCTGCTACAGGACAATGCTAAAACAGGCAACCCTAGACACCCACTGGCTCCAAGGCTGTGTGAGTCACAGACTGTGTGAACTAACAGAGAGAGTTGGGATGGTATAGGCTCAAGTTTAGGCATGCTGATCCCATTCACTATAAACCTCAGAACACTATGTACGTAAACCAAATACCCTGTCACAGAGTTTGTTTACTTAACATACAAAGTGGACGAAAAACGCTGATACTGGAAAGCGTCAAGTCGGGCGAGATTTCGCTATCTGGCCAGGGTGTTGAGCAAAGGCTCTGGACCCATGGAGGTCAGTCCATCACAGGGGCCGTTTCACAAAGCTATCGCAGCGCTACGACTGTCGTAAGTCTATGTTAAAGTATGGGAGTTACGATCGTCTTAGCGCTACGATCGCTTTGTGAAACGGGGCCCAGATCCGGAGCCGCAAGACCCCGAAGTTAGTGGATGGTGAAGATGGTGTCTCCAGATCAGTAACAACCTGATGTCTGACTCAGAGATGTTAGCATGCAGGACCATGGTCGCCGCAACAGCTGGAACGCCATGAGGGTTGGACCGAGACGGTGGCGGAAGTCCAGCTTCAGAAGAACTCCCAGAATACACAATCATATCCAGTACACAATATGGTTCTTCCCGATTTCCTTATCCGACGTCTAGAGGAATAGTCCCCTACGAGACCAACGCAGGGTCTGTGTACGATCCAAACGGGGCACAGGATAATATCCTTGACATCTTGAAGACTCCTTACAGACGCAAGGGAAGAAATAAAGAATTCCGAAGGGGGCTGTGACGGGAGTTGGTTCTTGGCCATGAAATCCATGAGAATATTCATATGAACACAGCCGTGACCCTTCCTCTCAAACTTGACCTAAGTGGCATCAACGGCCTGAATTTCAGATGATAGAGCCGCCGCTGATAAGGCAACCAGGACCACCGACTTCGTAGGATGAAGAAGAGTAGCATCTTCAAGTAGTTCGAATGGTTCACCTGCCAAGTAGGTGAGAACCTCTGATAACTGCCAAAGTGGAAGCCGGAACCTGATTACCTGGTCTTCCTGATGGAACCTGTTCAGGATAGATTTAAGCTCAGCGGCTCTCGTAAGAGAGGCGCCAGCTTTAGACAGCACAGAACCCATAGCAGAGAGATAAGTGGTGATCGTGGTGGCTTTGGACTTGCGTTTGTTACTTACAGTAAGTTAAAAATGAAGCCCACTGCTTGTCATATAGCGTCCTAGTGGAGGCCCTATGAGCCATGAAAATTGTTGAAGTCACACCTTGAGCAAATCCTCTCTTCCCTAAAATCCCCTAAATGTGAGTCATGAGTGCAGAGCAAACCGTTCTAACTCCGAGTGAAGTCTCTTCGTGTGCGGGATCCGCTGAAGTTTCACCCGATCCAGCAGAGATATAGGTGCACCGCTTGTCAGTTCTGTTAGTGCAAATAACTGGCATGCAGACCAGAGTGACGCTACCAGTCGCAGTCGAAGGGGATTGTTGGACTGTATCTTCTCCACTGCTTGAGCATGAGGCCTGGTGGAGGAAAGGCGCACGCATCCCACCCATCCCAAATGAACATCCAGAACACATGGAGAGATGAAAATCTCTAGCTGCTTGTTGTGCTTTGTGGCGAACAGATCTACGATGGGTCAACCCCAGAGATCGTCTATGAAGTGAAAGACGCCTGGATGCAGCATCCACTCCGTCGCTGGAGGAACGTTGGTTACGCCTGGATGTGACGTACTTTCAGTTCAATTGTAAACTCATCCACGATAGCGAATAGACGAAAGGTCAGGGTCAGTAGAGACAGCGAACTCATTGAGCCCAGTTTGTTGATGAATGCAGCGACTGTCACATTATTGGTTGCGACCATCACCTGCTTGTCTGCCAACTGAAGTTTCCAGCTATCTAAGACTAGCATCACTGCCAGAGACTCCAGGTTGTTGATGTGAAGACCTTGTTGTTCTTCCGACCACAACCCGGCTGATGTCCACCCGTCCAAATGAGAGCCCCATCCTTTAAGGACGCTGGAGGATGTGCAAAGTGCCTGCTGGATCAGGGATTGGTAGGCGTTGGGCCTCTCTTGGGGAACTACCGAAAGTGACCCCTGATGAAGACGAGTGACTGACATGGAGTGAGGTCCGACTTGTCCAAGTTGATGAGCCATTCTAATCGATGAAAAAAGATAAAGTCTCCCTATCTGACAAGCAGCCGAAGACAAAGTCGTGCCATGAATCCATTGTTGAGGTAAATCTCCAAGGGGATGCAGATAGCCCCCGACTGGCTGCTTCACCCTGGAAAATAGATACGGGGCCGTACAGATTCCAAATAGTAGTAAATCCAGGGAGCGATTTATGACTTAGGACTTCAATTATGTACTTGACTAGAAGCAACTAAGTTGTGACACAGCCTGAAGTTGCTTGTCTGGCGCTAGGGGTGCCTCTATTGGCTGAGTGGTCAACGATGAAGACGCATTGAGTGGAAGTTGGCACAGTGAACCCAACACAGAGAAGATGAAGGCGTCGTCTAAGATCTGATGCCGTTTGGATACAAACGTTGACAGACGACAGCCAGCTGGTAATGAATTCGAACCGAATGTGCTGGGGTGTATGGTTGGAGCAGGGAAGGAATGGAGTTTGGACAGGATCTTGGGTGCAGTGTCAGGCTTCTTCCCCTTTGGCTTGCTAATGTGATCATGGAGGGGCGAAAAACAGACCTCTGAGGAGTTGCTGACACCCCGATATTGCGAGAAGGATTCTCAACTTTTAACCCTGACGTCCGTATTAAACCTGAAAAGCTGATCTGAAGTTGGGGATGAGAGCAGAGAAGTTCTTTTTTCTGGTGATGGTGAAGATTCGTATCCTCCAAAACACCGGATGTACGGGCCAAGAGAATCGATGCGTCCAAGTTTTGATAATGCTCAGGTGATGCCTGGTTCTGATCTGAAATCTGGTGCTGATCCGAAGCCTGGTGCTGATCCGAAGCCTGGTGCTGGTCTGATGACTGGCGCTGATCTGAAGGCTGGTGCCAATCCGATCTTCTTCACAGTCGCCACTGACCTCCTCTGAGGGGGTAAAACAAGTCTACCTATCAATGGAAGATTCTCTAATCCGGGGGTCAGCATTATAGGTTTGCCACAAGGTCTTCTCCGAAGCTCTAAGTGTGACTGCCTCCACTTGAAGTAAATCTGTAAACCTGGATCTCCTCTGAAGATGGAACACGGGGAGGAGAATCCAGATCCTCATCGCATAAGGAATGATGCGGAGAGGCGCCAAGCGGGAAGAGGCATACACTCATCCACATCCTCAAAGTTGTGCTCCAAGGGAATGATGCGAGTCGAATAAGAGCCAGCAGTCGAAGGCAACTGCACTGGTGTCCGTTGCATCTGAAAACCTGGCCTCAAAATTTAAACAAAAATATCTCTGGATGACCACGGTTTGCGAGCTGAGAAGTAGCAACAGGTGACAGGTGACGACTGACGATGGACCAACGGCACCTGGTGCAACGTGAACACTTTCGGTCAAGTGGCAAGTGGTGCCTCAAGCGAGAGTGGAGCCTGGTGCTACGATGTCTGGCACCAACCGTCTGATCTATGAGGAGAACGGCCGCAACTCCTTGACCGAGAGTGGTCCTGACCTGACGACATGCTCCCCACAGAAGGTGATTCTGAATTCAATTTCTTTATTCGGAAAAAAGGCCAACGGCCCATGTACAACATAATACAAAATAATCCTTATAATGACAGTAGGGGATTTCTGAGACATAGAGCTTCCTTAATAAACTTTGCAACAGTTTTACAAAATATTTATCGTCTTACATGTTAGAAGAGCTTTAACCTTAAACATCGTGGGTGATATACAATAGTTTTTCGGTATATATTTTGATCTGAGACAGTCAGGCAATGGTCAGTTTAGAAGGAAGTGATATTCATACTCTACACAACCTAACGCACAATATGTACATATTCTATTACAGCGGAGAATGCCACACCGTCTACCAATATTAACCATTAAAGGGAGCTCACATATACGTAATTAAACATAAACGTCTTCTGTATTCTCTTTCTGGGATAGGACACAAATAGTATTCAATTGACAGTAGAGATTTATATTCTTTATAATTTACATAATCTACGTGAATCACAAATGTCCAACAAAAGAGTAAACACTGAAAGAATATCAGATAAAATCGTGAACACAACCTCTCAGCAACAGGGTTTGAAGAAGAAATGATGAGTTTCCGGTCATGCGCACTGCACACAAATGACGGATATTGCTATTGTGATAGCACTTTTATTCAGTGGAACACATAAAGTAGGATTCTAGTGAACTAGAAGGAAAATGCATTTGTTGTGAAGAAGAGTAAGTTAAAAGAATGATAAATTTATACATTCGGTAAGATAAATTCGTTGTAGCATTATGATTTGCGTATACGGTTTTTTTGGCGTCCAATGTTGCGTTTTATCCACTCATTAACACAATGCTACAACTTGCTACATTCATAGGGTAATAGCTGTAGAGATTTATCATTTTAGCATATAATTGCAGCAACTTCACCCACTTCTACAACTACATGCACGGCAACTGCTACACCTTCGTCCCAACAGACGACGACTACGCCTTCATCAGCAAGACGGGGCCAATATACGGTAGATTCTCTCAAACCTTATGTTGCTAACTTCAACACGGTGTAGATGCATGAATGATGATTGTCAAATCTATAATGCAGGTCTTCGTCTAATATAATCTTCTCGAAGGTCTGTCCCTGATGTTGTTTGTGTTCCTGCAGGTCTGTATCTGATGTTATCTGTGCTTTTGAAGGTCTGTTTCTGATGTCTTTTGTGTACCTACAAGCCTGTCTCTCCCTAACTGTTGTCTTAGATAAATTAGATTTAAATTTTGATTAACAAGTTACAAAAGCAAGAAAGTCCTGATCAAATGGTCAAATAGAACGTTGACTTGCGAGAAGTTTGTTCAACCCCTAATGTTGTCAGTGTTCCTGCATAACTGTCTCTCATGTTGTCTGTGTTCCTGTAGATCTGTCCCTGATGTCTGTGTTCCTGCAGATCTGCTCCTGATGATGTCTGCGTTCCTGCAGATCTGCCCCTGATGTTGTCAGTGCTCCTGCAGATCTGCCCCTGATGTTGTCAGTGCTCCTGCAGATCTGCCCCTGATGTTGTATGTGCTCCTGCAGATCTGCCCCTGATGTTGTCTGTGTTCCTGCAGATCTGCCCCTGATGTTGTCTGTGTTCCTGCAGATCTGTCCCTGATGTTGTCTGGGTTCCTGCAGATCTGTCCCTGATGTTGTCTGGGTTCCTGCAGATCTGCCCCTGATGTTGTCTCGGTTCCTGCAGATCTGCCCCTGATGATGTCTGGGCTCCTGCAGATCTGTCCCTGATGTTGTCTGTGTTCCTGCAGATCTGACCCTGATGTTGTCTGTGTTCCTGCAGATCTGCCCCTGATGTTGTCTGTGCTCCTGCAGATCTGCCCCTGATGTTGTCTGTGTTCCTGCAGATCTGCCCCTGATGTTGTCTGTGTTCCTGCAGATCTGACCCTGATGTTGTCTGTGTTCCTGCAGATCTGCCCCTGATGATGTATGTGTTCCTGCATATCTGCCCCTGATGTTGTCTGTGTTCCTGGAGATCTGCCCCTGATGTTGTCTGTGTTCCTGCATATCTGCCCCTGATGTTGTCTGTGTTCCTGCAGATCTGTCCCTGATGTTGTCTGTGTTCCTGCAGATCTGACCCTGATGTTGTCAGTATTTCCACAGGTCTATGTCTCGGGTTGCCCGTATCTTCGCAGTCATGCTTCTCCTCAGATGTATTTCTGATGCTGTTGTCTCGATACAGGTTTGTTTGTGATGATTCTGATTCTAATTCTGATTCTGTTTTCCACAGGTCTGTCTCTGACGCTATACGCAGAGGAGCTGGAGTATATCTCCAGCCTCGGCAGCAGCGTCGGCTTCAAGGTGATCGTCCACAACCCTAAAACGATGGCTTTTCCCGAGGACGAAGGGTTCGACATAAGTCCTGGGTTTGCCACATCCGCCAGCATCAGCAAGGTGAAGAAAACTGCAGCGTTAGGACACAGGCACATTGTAGCGCAAATAGGGTTGCGCAAGAAAGGGAAAATGACCAGCCTTCCCTGCAAAGGTTGGCAACGTGCTTCCCTCGCTTCAGTTCGAAAAATATTTTTAATATCAAAATAAAATATCAAAATAAAAGATATAGGTAGACACTCATTTCCTTATATAGTTGTGCTCTAAGATTTCCAACCTCAAATTTAATAATTACTCACGTACAATATATTTAATTCAACATTTAAGCGCAAATTGTGGCATGTCAAATCGTTCTTCGCCTCCATTACCCCTGTCAGCTTCCGGTTCCATGGAGTGAAGGAACAAGAATAAGCAGAAATTAAACACAAATATCATTTAGCATAATTTTAAAGTTAAACTGTATTTTTTTTTTTCTTATCTGCCGTCGTTATTGTTAGAATTTTCGTAACATATATACTACAAAAAACACTTCTTGCGTAACGGGTCAATGAAAGCATGTTTAAATGTAACGCCCCTGTTTCTTTACTCCGTTGAATCGGAAGTTGGCAGGGGTAATGGAGGCGAAAAACGATTTGACATGCCACGAGTGGCGCTTAAAATGTTGAATTAAATATATTGTACGTGAGTAATTATGAGGTTGGAAATCTGAGAACACAACTCTGTGAGCAAATGAGTGTCTACCTTTGATGATGGCGATATTTTATTTTGATATTAAACATATTTTTCGAACCGAAGCGAGAGAAGCGCGTTGCCAACCTTTGCTCGCTTCGCTCGCATATGGAAGACTGGTAATTTTCTCTTGTTGCGCAACCCTATTTGCGCTACAATTTGCCCGTGGTTAGGACGACCAGTACTCTGATGTTTAAAACATCTATAATATCAGAGAGCCGTTGTTTAAAACAAAGTGATCGTAATTCCCTGACCTTATAGCATATGGTATTTTATATTCTCAATCCTACAAGTGATGCAACTCACTCACTCACTCATTCATTAAAACACATCATACTTCTCTTTTTATCATTCTAGCACGTAGAAGCTGTATTTTGTGTCGTCGTGGAAACAGGTTACAATATTTCTAAATCTTTCATGGCCTGAGATATCACTATTGAGTTGTATCTGCTCAACCCAGATACAACGGCGAATAGAATAAAAACAGCCATATTGTG